>NC_017850.1:1955989-2255989 GCF_000002495.2 Pyricularia oryzae 70-15
CAGCCCTGTCGGTTGCAAGAGCTTCGGCTTCATCTTCGCTGTTGTCAAAGGCCTTGGCGATCTTTCGGCTGCTGTTGTCATGCTCCCCTACACCCGTTCGTCCGCGTCCTACGGCGCCCTCCGCACGGTCCCCTCTATCAGAAAAGCCGTCGAAAGTTCGTTTCCTCCCAAAGCTTGTCGGTAACGGCCCTAAAGATCCGGGCCCGCTCTTTGGTGGTGGCAAGCCAGATTGGATGCCAAAATGTCGCCTGCCTGCCCCGGCACCAAAACCCTGGGGCCGGTCGGAGACATTCGATGACCTTTCGTTTCTACTAGGAGGGAATCGGTTGTCGCGTGAGTTATCGCGGTCACTGTCACGGTCAAAGCTTTTTACAAAGTCTTCTAGCACAGCAGCCGTCTCGGCCTCTTCGCGGCGCCGCTTGGCTTCGGCCTCTTCGCGTTGGCGCTCAAAGACGGACTTCTTGGTCGGCTTCTGCAACTTCGCTTCGATGTCGGGGAACTCGGCGAGCTTCTTTGACGAGGACATGTCGGGTCAGGTGTACGACTGGGTCATGTTGAGCAGTCGGTCGAGTCAATTTTTTTTGACTAAAAATCTCCTCTAACTATCATGCCAGAGTGTTCATATTACGGAGTGATTCATGTATCTTGTTAACCATGAATGAATGCACCTTCCTCAAACTTCAAAGTCAATCATGTCAGGCGCGTGCAGACGACGTGGGACTGACTGGCCAATAGGATTTCTGGAGCGTGGGAGGAATTGCCCCATTTTTTCAAGTCCACCCCTCCAGCGCTAGAGCTGGCTTCTGTTGATTTTCCTCACTCAACTTCTCTGGTTTGGTCTGTTCAGCTACCTGTCAAGCATGTCTATCTGTTCATCCAGATCTACAGTACATATAATTCTCCTTTTACGACCAGATCTACCTATTAACTTGACTTCCAGGTTTAGGTTCTCGGTCCACATTGAAACTCGCTACAGCGTACCTGTACTCTTCAACATTTAACCCTCGAGGACGGGTTTTACTCAGGGATTCACATGTGCCGAATAGACGCACCTCGAGGAATAAGCATGCATGAGACGCGCTTTTTACTCTCTCATGCCCCAAGACCTTTTTTTAGGAACTTCATGGCATGGAATTTCACACACCTACCCCTTGACCGTTGGGAAAAAAAAGAACGCCATGACTACGGAGCATAACCCCCAAGTCTAGACGCGGAGCGATCTGCAGTAGTGCTTAGGCCTTTGGTACACCACATGCCACAATATCGATCTAGTATACTTGGGTTCTGCTTGTCTCCCCGGCTGTCGAGCTTGACTTATCGGTGGAGTCAACTAAAGGGCGTCAAGGGCGTCGCACGCATCGCGATGGATAGGTACCCACCCGCCGTTGCATCCCCCATGCTAAAGTCTGCCCAGTTACCCACGCCGGCTACGGAGCGGGGCTTCTTGGGAGCTGATGAAATCGCTCGACTGACACGGATTTAAGATTCGCAAATTTCCTCTTTTTCCTCCATCTCTTTCTCCAAATGAGCAGTCGACAAAGCAACCCGTCTCTCGCTGCTGCTCTTGTCTCAAAAGACTGCTTTCCCATTCGCTTGAGTCTGGAATCTGCAGAAATTTGAACCTCAAGTCTCTTCGTTCCTAGCTTTGACGGGTCTGGCAGTAATACATTCAACTGAAACAGCCCAACAGTCTGCCGTGCCGCTACCGGATAACGGGAAACCACACAGACCGCCTCGTTCCAACGCGATTTCATTGCGCTGAGCTAAGCCAACTGGCCATCACACATACACACTCACACACGAATTACAAAGTTACCCTTTTTAAGGCCTTGAAACCCCAAGCTTGACCTTACGTCTTCCGTCCCCTCTCTACCATGTCAAGCAAATCCTCTTACTCTAATCAACGATCCAACACCCCTTCATCCATCCTCATCGTTGGTTCGGGAGTGTTTGGCCTGGGAACTGCATATGCTCTTGCCCGCCGCGATGCCTATTCCAACACTACCATAACTGTTCTTGACCGCTCGGTGGATGAAGCCTTGTTCCCATCGCGAGATGCCTCAAGCATTGACACTTCTCGCATAATCCGCGCCGATTATGCTGACCCTGCCTATGCTGCTCTAGCTGCCGAAGCTCAGCATGAGTGGCGGAAGCAAGGAGATGACGATCTTGGTGGCCAAGGGAGATACAGTGAAAGCGGTCTGGTGTTGGTCGTTGACAATGTTCCTTCCGGCGCTGCAGCCAAGAAGGACGGCGCTTACTACTGTAAGCAGAGCTGGGAAAATGTCAATGCCATGGCAGAGAAGGACCCATCGCTTCAGGGAAAGCTTAAGCTCTTGCCCAATATCGAGGCTATTCGTGATGCCGTTGGTACTGGGCACGTCAACTCAGGTGTTTGGGGTTACCAAAACCTCAACTCTGGGTGGGCTGATGCGGACCGGTCAATGCAGTGGCTTCTACGCAAAGTCAAGGAGACTGGCCGAGTCAAATTCGTGTCAGGCACTGCAGCCAGTCTCAATCGGGACGGCAAAAAGATTACTGGAGTGAAGCTCTCCGACGGCAGGCAGCTCTCGGCTGATCTTGTTGTTCTCGCAACAGGGGCTTGGACTGGTGGTCTCGTAGACCTTGCAGGCCGCGCAGCCGCGACGGCCCAGGTCCTCGCGTATCTGGATATCACGGACGAGGAGCAAGCCGCGTTGGCTGAAATGCCCGTCTACCTCAACTTTGGTTCTGGGCTCTTCATCATCCCGCCAGCTAACAACGTCCTCAAAGTTGCACGACACGAGTACGGCTACCTCAATCCTACAACGAACGCAACTCCCTTGCGCTCCGGCACGTCATCGGATGCACCTTACACCGTCTCATTGCCCCCGGGTGACGTGGCGGAGGCTTTCCAGGATATTCCTCAGGAAAGCAAGGAAGCTTTACGTTCTGCGCTAAGAGACATGGTCCCGATTCCTGCGATTCATGACCGGCCCTTCACTTCAACCCGCGTATGCTGGTACACCGACACAAAGTCGGGCGATTTCATCATCGATTACCATCCTGAGTGGGAAGGTCTTTTCCTCGCCACTGGTGGTAGCGGCCATGGTTTCAAGGTGCGTCGAAAATCTACAAGCAATGTCTGCTCACTGCGTGGACACCATGCCATATTTTGCCTTGCTGACTCGCTCTTTTTGCTGTATTTTAGTTCTTGCCGGTTCTTGGAGAACGGATTGCCGACTGTATCGCATATGATCGACCGTCAGAATTTGCGGAAAAGTGGGCATTCAAGAGTCTACCTGACGACGTCCGCTGGGACCAAGTTTGCACAGAGGACGGCAGCCGCGCCGGACAAGCTGGTCGCTACTTCAAAAAGGAGTTGGCCAAGTCGACGAAAACATCAAAGTTATGAACACCAACCGTGGACGAGACATGTGTAGTGACGCAATGTGTTTGGGCTCTTTATGGCTATCAACCACCTAGTGGTCGTCACCGGTACCTGACTAATTAATGGTAATAAGAACCATCACCACACGCAACCGAAGTCCACGCACCGTTAGCGCTTGTGAAGCCGTACCATCACCATTACGCCGTGCCCATGCTCAAGGTTACACATGAGTTGGGCCAAGTGAGCACCTGGGACAGAGTAAGTCAAAAGGATGCTCAAGCAAGAGCAGGCGCCAACCACGCCTTCCATCCATTCTTGGTTGATCCCCCCAGGCCCTAGTCATGAGTCGCCTGCATATTAAAAAGACGACAGTTCTCACAACCTGCGCAATCTTGCCGCCGAACGCCCCTTGATGGGGAGCAAAACTCTAAAGGTGAGTTGTCGCGAAAAACCATCCGTGAGAATCATTTTTTTGTCCGCCGAAATAAAAATGTGTGATGCCATCTTTGTAGGCCATCCCCTCTGAACGCCAATGCAATGCTCATGAAAAAAGAGGAAAATAAAACTCGAAAAATGTCGACAAGGTGGTACAGGCAGAAGACTGGTGGTCTATGACAGGTTTTATCGATCAACCGACCAGTCCTGCAGATATTTTTGGGGGTAATTGCGAGTGCGGGGGTATTCTGATATCGTGAATTCATCATGGTAGAAGTGGACTGTTTCTAGACTTTGCGGAAGTCTTGGAGGACAGGGTAGATCATCTCGAAGGCCTGGTAGATCTCCTCGCGCACCTTGGCGCCAGTCAGGACAATTTTTCCGCTTACGAAGATTAGAAGGACAATCTTCGGCTTGATCATGCGGTAGATAAGACCAGGGAACAACTCAGGCTCGTAAGAACTGAAATTGTGATGGCGCGAAGCGAGTCCCTCCAAGCGAATGGGGAATTTAATGTCGCACGAGCCAACAATGTTCTGGATCTTGAAGTCGGTGAACTTGGCGTTGAACCCAAGCTTTTGGATGATACGGGCGTACTTGCGGGACGCAAGCTTCGAATCGTCCTCGGACTTGGCGCCGGTGACAACCATCTTGCCTGAGGCGAAGATCAAAGCCGTCGTCTTTGGCTCACGGATACGCATGATAACAGCAGCGAAACGCTACTCAGGTTAGCCCAAGCTCCCACAGATATGTGTTCTGCAGGGGAGCAAGATGTACCTTAGGGTTGTACTCCGCGTTCCGGGCGTGAAGTGCAATAGTCTTCAAATCCAAACGGCAATCCAAGTTCACGGTAGCTACAATGTTTCTGTTAAGGCGTCAGTTGATGTTTTCCAGATAAGCAAACTTGAAAGATGCAACTCACTGTAGCGTCGGTGTCAAACCGCTACCAGTCTGGGTTGCGGCAGGAGTTGCTGCTGGAGTCGCGGGAGTCACCCCAGTGCCATTTGCGGCTTGAGACCCCAGCGGAGCGCCATTGGCAGCTGGTCGCTGGCCGTTGGCATCATTCGGAGGCGTGAGCTCTCCATGACCTCCAGGAAAGGAGAGAGAACCAGGCGCAGTGAATGCCTTGGCCTGTGCCGCATTCGATGGGTGTGTTTGAATACCCTCCATATTTGAAGTGGAAGCAATCGACGGTTTGAATAGATCTGAAGAGTGTGGATGATTAGCAAACGTGTCTACTTCATATCCAACAGTGCAGGATGGGTGAGAATATACAGCTTCTACGACGAACTAAACTACCACCCACGAAGCGTGACATGGGAAACATCATGGGAAAATTCTTACCCAGACGTCGGAGATGAACAAGCTAATGTCTCCCCAACAGTAGTTCTTCCAGAGATGCGTCAGAGGCGATGATGTGTCTCAATCTGCGTCCTCTTAGTCGCGGTTCAGGCGAACAGATAAACCGAGGTCAAGTGAATGTCTCGGTCGACGGGATCTCGGCGGCGGTGGCGATACACGCAAAAGGCACTCGAGGAAAAAAACTTTTTTGTGGTGACGTCTTAGGTTCACAACTTGGCAGCGAAAGGAAAATGTTCTTCTATTCGTAGTCGACAACTGCGCCGGTGTGTGACAGCAGATGCGAATTGATTTCTTGTGTTTCTCGACGGATGAATAAAACTCGACGTCGAGCAAAGGTAGAGTCTGAACAGAGGATCAGATAACTGTCAGTTCAGGTCTTGAAACCTTTGTCGTGGGAGACGATTGCAATAACGTCCTCGTCGACCGGATAGAAAAAAAATTAAGTCTAGAGAGTGGCTTGCGCACACACTAATCGCAAGAGCAAGGCGGAGAGGCAATCTGGTTGCGATGCAATTGCTTGCGACGTCGCCCAGGTGAGGTGATGATGAATGATTTTTTTTGGTGTGGAATATAGGCGGGGTGAGGGGTTGAGGTGTGTGTGGATATTAGAGAGCGATAAAAAAAAATTGACCACGTACGGGATGTCACGAATACGTAGGTCGGTCGGGGCTTCCGCGCAGCATGCGGTTCTCAATCAGTGGGTGAGGGGAGGGCAGCCTTCTTATAATTTTCACCCAAGTGCGAGCAGTGGCAACCCAAGGCCTGAGTTGTCAGCACTGTGTGGCGGTGGGTCAATTTCTTAGACGCATCCATCTGTCGACGAGCCAATCAAAAGTTGAAAATCTCGCATTAAATCCACATTTGTGTCACTTGCTGCCACAGCACTCGACGCTTGCGGGGCTTTTTTAGACAAAGTACCGGTACCTTCTCGGGTTGCACTTGTTCTTTCATCCCTTGTTCGCGCTTCTTTTCCTAAAATCTTCTTGGACGCCTGGCCTAGCCAGCTACCATACCCTTGTCTCCTACCGTAGCGGTTGGGTTGCAGCCGTTGGGTCTCTGGGGACTAGCCTCGCATCCAGTCAGAATTCGTAATTTCTTTTTTCCTCTACGCCCACCCTCCATCACAAAGCCTGAAACATTCCTGCCGCCTTTGGCCAAAAGCTTTCTCCTTTTCGACAAATCTAGGGTCTGACAAATGAACAAAAAAAGACGTTCAATTGCGACCAGTTTCCTGCCCATGGTCGCTGACATTTATTATACGTGGCACTTTTTTGGAATATATTACATTTGCCATGGACCCGATCATACTACCTTCTTTCAATATTCGTTCATCGCTCAAGAAGGACCAGCCTCTAATAGATCAACATGTCAGAAGGTTCGGTCGGTTGTCCTAGACTTAACATGAGCTCAATCAAGCTCCATGAGATACATAACTACGGTGCCTACACATACAGTACACATTCATCGGGCGCCCGACGGGCTTTACTTCGTGGCCAACCGCTGATCACCGAACTGCTGCCGGTGCCTCAGACGCCAGTGAAGTCCACGAATCACGCATGCAAAATCCAGTTGACGCGATTTCTTCGCCTTCATGCTCAACCCGACCACAGCCGTTCCGCGCCACTTCTAGCACGTACAGTATCGCCACAGTCTCGTACCGACTCAGGAACCGTCGATTGAAATTTTTCTTGCCGATGGTTGATTGATGGGGTTCTGGCTTCCAGACCATGCACGACTCAGTGCGACCTCGGTCCACAAACAAAGTGTTGGTTACCCCCGTTACGCCCAGAACAAAATCAAATTTCGATGCGCGTGCAATCCACATCACCCACGCTTGAGACTCCAGCACGCACCAGGGTTTCCCGCGTTTCACTCCGAGCTTGCCTAGTACAGTAAGCGACAAACAAAAGGTGCTTAACCTCCCGCCAAATTGTTCACGGAACAAATCATGGCACTGTGTAAGATTAAGATTGTTGATTGCAGCCTGAGGCGACCACACAGCCCCATAGCATCTCGACGAAGTACCACCTCATTTACCGGTCCTCATTTCTTTTCGCTCCCTCCTGCTCTGTCACCACTAACCAACCCTTCATCCATCCCAATGCCACCATCATTCTCGTCAAGCCATTCTCTTCGACCTCATCATTCTCGAATGCACGACTCATCCTCGTCTCATGGAATCAATGGAGCCATCACATTTTACTATTTACGTTTCCTCACAAATACACCAGTTCGACCAGGAAATCGAGTTCGGCTTTCATCGCAGGCGATTTACAATCAATCACATGGATCGATCCGCGTCTTGGGCCAGTGATAAAACTCAGCACCACCAGTCTTCAGGGGCATCGCCAGTAGCGTCAAATGTTACCTGACTCTATTGACTCCAGCAGCCCCTTTTTGCCCAGCCTTTTACTGTTTCCAGACCAGTCCCTGTGCAGGCAAACAAAGGTCCGGTCGCGGAATTTACACTCGGCCCAAAATTCCAAGTGGGAATTGGCACGGGCGACTGAAAGGTACCGGTACAGACAGGTACAGGTACGAAGCTGCTCCGGTCCGACGCTGGCGCACTGTCACCAATCATCAATCCCTGTCCGTGCTCGTCTCGGCCCCCCTAGCCTTGCCCCCCTTGTTTTCCTTTTCTTATGACTCACTATCTGCGCACGAATCACATTGCACAATCTGTCCTCATCCTGTGCCTCCTGTTGCTTTTGGTGGCCAACCACTCCAGCAGCTGGAATTTCCCATGTTCAGACCCACCCATGATTGTTTTTATGGGATTTTCTGGTTTTCTGTCGCGCACGCTCCGCCAGACAACAGAAACAAAAACAGGTCTTCAAGCAGCTCTCCCTACCAGTCCTGAGCCTAGGGAAATAGTTTTCAGCCGGTTGACTACCCACTATCTTCGGCGACAGTCTTGCCCTTCCGTCTGATGAGCATCATGAAGGTAGCGCTTTCGTGTTAATTAAACGTGTCGGGCAGCTTATCTGCATGATAGCGTGAATGCAATCAATGCACGTATGCAGAGTCTGATTGGGTGAATGGCGGAAGTGATGCCACCCCGAGCCGGAGGCGGGGATGGTGCAAACTTGACGCATGTTGGCCGGGACATCGCGGCTCGTCCATTTGATGCACAGGAAAGGAGGCTGGCAATATCGTGCGTCCTAATTTCCTGACACTGTGTCCATCGTTTACTACGAGGGCTCCACCGTGACGACTTCTCGACTGGGAAAGTACGAAGTATATCAAGTATTACCATTCTTACGCATTAATGACCAGGTTGTATTTGAGGCACTCGTGTAGATTTCGCGCAGCCTCGCGTCACCAACGCATCATATTTGTCGCGTTTTCTTCTCGCGTGAGTTTACCAACCCGCGGTTGATTTGCTCTCTTGCTCATTTTACATTTTATCATTATTATTTTTCCTTGGCGAAGGCTAGGCATCGTTCGTGATAGGGATGCACCCACCATATAACAAAAATAAGTAATTTGTTCAATAAAATAAAGGATCTATTAATTAACATGTCCATTACGTCAAGCGCACGGGGTTCACCGACTTTTGATTCATTGAGCACTACTGTATGATGAAAGTTGTTTGGTCTATTCTATGTCATATAATACTTGGGTCCTTCGCCTCCCTGCGGCACCTGCCAATTTATATCTTGATGAGGTGCCTTGATATCACACGTCTTACAGTGAATGCAGCTATACTCGGGGCGCAGCGGTTCGGTTAGTTAATTTTCATTCACATGATAGAATGTGGACATAGGGGGTGGTTTCAGTGACTCCTTACTTTTGAGCGTTGATTTGGAACCTGACGCCAAGCTCCTTGGATTGATCCTCGACGTATTCGTACACACCGGCCGGGCAGAACCTGTTCTCCAGGCCCTTGAATTTGGGCCAAGTTTCGAGCGCGTGGCGGTCCCAGTCCTTGACCTGCAGGTGCACCGGCTGATCCTCCTCGTGGTTGGTGCCGGTGCGGGATACGCTTGTAAGTATGTCAAAGGTGATCTTGCCGTCGGGCTTCTCGTACTCGATCTTTTCGCACTGGTCCGCTGGCTTGGTGGCGCCGTGATCCGTCGTCTTGTGCTTGAGCGTCCAGGGCACGCGGCCCTTGAGGACGTAAGCCTCTAGTCCCGAGTACATGATGCCGCCGTACAGGCCGAGCGGGTTGTGGAAGGACGGGCGCATGTTGCGCACCTCCTTGAGCTCCTTCCATATGCTAGACTGGCGCAGCGAACTCTCGTAGTCGTAGAGGAAGACGGACCCTTCGTTCTCGCTCGTGTCCAGAGCCTTCCATGCAGCCTCGGCCGCCAGCATGCCCGACTTCATGGCGTTGTGGGTGCCCTTGACCTTTGGCACGTTGACGAAGCCGGCCGAGTCGCCGATCAGGGCACCGCCGGGGAAGGCGACCTTGGGGATGGACTGGAAACCACCCTCGATCAGGGCGCGGGCGCCATACGAGATGCACTTGCCGCCCTCGAGCACCTCCCTGTAGAGCGGGTGCTTCTTCATCTTTTGGAACTCCTGGTATGGCGACATCCATGGGTTCGGGTAGTCGAGAGCGACGACGAGGCCGAGGGACACGAGATTGTCGCCAAAGTGGTACATCCACGCGCCACCGTAGACATCCTTGGGCAGCGGGTAGCCGAGCGAGTGCGTGATCTCGCCCTTGCGGAACTTGGCCGGGTCGACCTCCCAGACCTCCTTGAGCCCGAGCCCGTACGTCTGCGGCTGGCTGTCGCGGCGCAGGTCGAATTTCTTGGTGACCTGCTTGGTCAAGCTACCGTGGCAACCCTCGGCAAAGAGCGTGCAGCGAGCGTGGAACTCCATGCCGCGCTCGAACGAATCCTTGGGCTTACCGTCGCGCCCGATGCCCAGGTCATTCGTGGCGACTCCCAGTACCGAGCCGTCCGACTTGTAAATTACCTCGGAGGCGGCGAAGCCGGGATACACCTCGACACCCAGCTCCTCGGCGCGTGTGCCCAACCAGGCGGTGAACTGGCCCAAACTAACGATGTAGTTTCCGTGGTTGTTCATCTGCGGCGGGGCGGGCAGGGGGATTGCTTTCGTCTTGGTCAGGAATCGCATGCGGTCGGTGCCGGCGGGTGTTGCGTGCTCGAAGCGGTCCGGGTTGTCCTCGGACAGCCAGTCAGGTATCAGCTCATCGATGGCGGTGGGCTGGATCACGGCGCCCGACACGATGTGAGCGCCAAGCTCGCCGGCCTTTTCGAGGAGCAGGACGCGAAAGTCTTCATTGCCGGCTTCGTTTGCGAGCTGTTTCAAGCGGATCGCGGCGCTGAGACCGGCCGGGCCTGGCAGAGTAGAGATAGAGAAACATATTAGTCACAAAGGCGCGGTCCCAAAGTTTATTGCTCCAAGTGCCGCCTTTTTGCTGCCTTGGATCCAATTGAGAGTTTTGCGCACCTCCACCCACAATGCAAACATCCACCTCATCGCTCTCCCTCTCGACCGTCCGGGGATCAAAGGATTCGTGTTCGCTAGCGTTTCGACGTGGCCTGCTTACTGAGAAGAGGCGTGTTTGCGTCCAGGAAGCTGCAGTCGTCCTTGGTAACCTCCTCTGTGGCCGAGTCGTATAGTGTGCTGTGGAGGTGGATGAGAGGGCGGCTGTCCGTAACCTCGGGGCCGAGTAGCGACAGCTCGGGATGCGTGCGCAGACCCTGCCTGCTCCTTTGACCGACACAGACATTGTTGTTTTTGTGTTTCTTTCTTTCTTTTCTTTTCTTTTCGAGGAGGGGGCAAGGGTCACTCTCCGGTCTACCTAGTCACCATTGGCCCCCCTGGATGTTGCAAAATTGATTTGATGCGCGACACGCAAGTTTGGCTGTTGAATGCGTTTGGTAATCGGTAAGCTTCAACAACAAAGCTAAACTTCCTCTTTGTGCCGAGCGTGAAAGCACTTTTCGTCCCAAAGACGACCAGAACTAGACTAGTCAATGTCTAGAAGCTATGTCCCGGGAGGGGTGTGTGTGAATGGATTGAAGACGAAAGTTCCCTGCACACACCGCGGCACAGCAAAGCTAGGTACCTATGTAGGTACCGGCTACGGGGTACTGTACAGTATTCATCCTTAGCGTTATGGTTATGACGTTTTTTCTCTTGCCGAAAGCTGAAAGTGGGTCGGATTCATGTGCGCTCGCATGTGGAGGGCGAATCCCGTGCCAGCAGTTGGTAAGAATTCGTTCCCACGTGAAAATCCAATCATTATCCCTAGGTGCATTTTTCAGTGAACCGAAGCAAGCCGCATCGCGCCACAAGCCGACCCGACATGCATATTGGCCGGCACCATTGAGTACTTAGACTGCTAGAGGAGCGCTTTACACATCTTTATTTTCGTATATACCCTGAGCAACAACATTTCACCTAATCCAAACACAATAGCAAGAATGCATTTTCATCCTGTAGAAAGGTCAGGACACCTTCCCCAACAGAGGGGATGGATGGATATCTACCACCAAAGTTGACCATGTTCTTGTGATTTACTTTGGCCAGCTGCTGTGCAACCCCTCGCAACCAGCAAAGCTTAGTAAGCCAGCATGCTAGGCATCATCATTGATATGCAGGGCCCGCTCGCTTTTTGGAATGATAATCAGTCATATCGTCCCAAAATAATGACTAGACAACCCATTCTCCTATGTACTCTGTACACCAGGGAGTTGCCTGACTTGCCTGGTTACTCACGGACGCAAGACCCGTCGGTTTTAGCACATACAGTAATGAAGAGCGGTCAGCCTGTCAAAAAGCCGAGGCGGACATGTTGTTGGTCCAGTACGCTATCATGAAAAAGCGCGCCGCAAGAACCCGTTAAAGAGGCTCGGGGCATCGGCCAGCCGATCAAAGACCAAGACTTGTCCTGCTTATAAATACCTCTAGCATGATATCTCGGGGTAGTCTATCTGAATATTATTACTATTATTATTACCTAATACAATTAGCATTGTTATCATATTTTCCAGCTGCGCAGGGCCATGCAGTTTCATCTAGCTGCAAAGCGTAACATGAATTGCATGAGCGCATGACGTTTCGAAATGGCCCGAAACGATGGTTTTCATCCACGGATATTACCTTTGACTGTACACAGTGTTGGATCGTAAGGTACCAAAGGGACCGATCTAGGTATGGACCCTGTAGGTGTAAAATATTTTCACCGTGACATTTACGTGACGTACTGTAGGTGGAGGAAGATAGTACTATAGGTAGGTGTATCCGTTAAGCGGGGCACAAAACAAATTAGACTATAGGTAGGTAGGTATGTTTTCATACATTTCCTGGGGGAGCATAGACAGTCAGCAATAGAAACCTGTCACCTCATGGACTGAGATATTTCTCAGACTTTGGTCTTATTATGTTTTTATTTTAAAAAGGAAAGGGAAAGAAGAGGGGTGAAAAAAAAACTTTATTTAGTTGGAATGTTATAATTGGAAAGACATCCCAACTGGTTCAAAATATTAATTACCCTATGTGATACATTTCCTATATAACATACTACAGTAACAGTAACAGCAACAGCAAAACCCTATCCGTTTTCTGCATTGCATAACTTAGCGACCACCACTCCAGCTCGCACCCATAGCTTCTTCCTCGTACTGCTGAATGTGTCAACATCCTTCGAGACAGGGAAGATCCAGCAGCCATCAGGCAAAATGAAAGATATCTGTCAAGGAAGACAACCGCCCGAATAACTAAGTATCGGTCCACATTGGAGCCCGGAATATCAAACGCTATATCGTCCCGAATATGTCGGCCCATCGCATTGAGATCTGATCGGCAGACTCTAGGAGCGACGCAGAAAGACCATACTACCGATCGCCCAGAAATAGAACCATGCGATTCACCATATGTTGTCTGGTTTCTGCGGCTGGGGCTCAGGACGAGTGCTCTGAGCTGCCGTGGCATCACCCCATAGTGGAATTTCTGATATGGGCCCGGCGTTACCTGCGGGCCCATAGCCTCCATCTCCAGCTGTTGATACCGTCCTTCCCACATTGCTGGAATTCCAGTTGCCGCCGCCTCCACCGGACCAATTGTTGTTTTGGGTGTCGCTGGGGGCGTTCGCGCATCCGCCGTTAGGAGCTCCGCCTACATTGTTGTCGGAAGGCACAGGCTGATCGCATACGTTCCAAGGACCGGGCGGACCGAAGAAGGCTTCTGGTACTCCTTTGTCAGTAATCTTGCCGTTGCCGCTGCCATCGCTTGGCCAACCGCCATCAGGATGCGCACTAGGCAGTGGAGTGGGCCAAGTGCATGGCATCCTCTCCGCTCCGCCTCCTTTATCCTCATCATCTACTTTTTTCCCGCTTCCACCACTATGCCTAGAACGAGTATCCCAGTTTCCAGCACCAGAACCCGAATTGGAAGGAAGCTTGGCGGTGTCCTCTGCGCGTGGATCAGGTGCATTGTGCCATTCATTGTCCGGGATAGAAGGAGGACGTGGTGGCGTACCTTTGGTCGAGCCACCTCGACCCCAGCCGCCACCGCCATCATTAGGCGGTCCGCCAACGTTATTATAGCTCCAGTTGCTGTTTGCTCCACCTCCGCCTTGCTCCCAGCTTGTAGGACCACCCGGGCTGGCGTTACTCCAATCGTTGCGGCCTGCTTCTTGGTTAGCTGGAGGGGAGCCTTGGGGTCGGGTATCAGAGGGACCGTCAACTGGGACATCAGGGGCTGGATCATTACGCTGACTGCCGCCACCGCCCCAAGCCATGTTGCTATTCCCATTTGGTTTAACGTTCCATCCTTCATTACTGGCTCTCTCGGATGTATTTTTCGGTGGCTCGTTCCAGCCGAAGTTATTTGTTTGTGATCCCGTTCCCCATGCGTTCCAGTTATTTGCAGGTGCACCCCCACCGCCCCAGTCTCCAGTCGTTCTGGGTTGTGGATCGTTCCAGCCACCATTTACTCCTGCAGAGCCTTGATTGTTGGGGCCACTGTTTGAGCTGACCCAGGGGTTCTGAGGGGGGCACTTGGGGGAATGTGATGGCCAGCCAGGAAGAGCGCTTTCCTTCTTGCTGACATTCGAGCCACCACCACCCCAGCCTTTGCTCCCCGTATTGTTATTCGCATCAGCGGCCCATTGTGCTCCGCTATTGTCGTTTTGTCTATTGCTTCCATTACTGCCACCATTTGCTGAGCCCCAAGGTTGTGGCGCACCCGTGTTGCCGCCCCAGACATTATCTCCTCTGTTGCTTCTCCTACCCTGGTGACTGGATTCCTTTGCATTCTCTCCACTCGCGCCATCTCCCCATGGCACGTTAGAGCCCCAGGCATCAGTCTTCCAAGGATCTTTGTTAGGTCCAGACGCTTGCTGCGAGCGTTGAGATCCTGGTCCCGCCGTAGGCGGTGGAGGAGCAACGTTCGTCGCCCATCCTTGGTCTTTGTTACTTCCTTTGGAAGAGCCTTTTGTGATAGGTCTTCCGTGAGAATCAAACTTCAAGCCGATTCCACCAGTTTCAGGGGGTTGAGTTGTCGCAGCTGGAGGGTTGGGTACGTGTGCACCGGGAGGAGGATGTTGGTAGCCGGTATTTGGCATGCTCCATTGATTCATGGCAGGCATCATATTACCGTCACCACCTGGGATCGCATACCAGCCTGGAGGTATCATGCTATGCGGCATCTGGCCATCTGAGACAGCAGCACCATGACCTTGGCCCTGTGGATGTTGACCAAATCCATGGATGTACGGGTTGTGCATCGGATGTGGCGCCCCAAGTGGCAAATCCTGGCCTGACCAGGACCGTCGTGGATAGAGGTTGCCGGTGGCATTGCCATAGGCGGGGCCATGATAGACGCGAAGAACTCCATACTGGTTGTCAACAAAAGCGTTCGGTCGCGGATCATCAGGAGTCTCGATGGCATGTTCAACCTGTAAGACCTGCGCTTTGACGGGCATAAGCAGGTTTGGTGGTCGGATGTTGGACTCTTGAGAGTACGGGGGCAGGTGAACAGGTTTATCTCCAGTCGGTGACTTAGTGACAACCTGGGAAGCTGTTTCGGCCTGGGCGTCTTTCTCCTTGTTGTCTGAACCTTTCCCATCCGTGTTCTTGACTTTCTTTGCTTGTTTGTTCTTGCTGGGATTTCCACCGCCGTTTTTTGTCTTCTTAGCTGCAGGCTCCTTTTTCTCCTCGTGTGGAGGTGGAGGTGGTGTCACAGCAACAGCCTCATTGTCCGTATCGCCTTCCGTCTGTGTGCCCTCCGTGGTTTCGCCAGGTGTATCACTGGCTTCAGACACGACCGGTGCTGGTTCCGGAACTGCTTTCTTGGGTGACTTGTTTTTTTCAGCTTTCCTCTTGGGTTCGTTCTTTTTGGGAGGCGAGTTATCTTTCTCTAGTTCAACCACTGGCTCACTTGCTTCCGTCGTATCGCTAGAAGCATCACTTAAACTCTCTAGAAGCTTCTTGTTCAGTCGTGCAAGGCGCCTTGCTCTCCTCCTTCCAGCTCTGCAGTCTGTGCATGAGCATGTTGGATGTGGTTCGGAGTCTCCGTCACTATCTGAGGGTTCGCAGGTACTCTTTGTGGCTTCTATCTTCGGCTTCTCTTCGCTCGAGCCGCTTGAGCTCGATGATGATGGGCTGATCGGCGATGAACTGTCTTTGAGTGCAGATTTCTGATCAAATCTGACTTTCTTGCCAGGCGGAGTAGCCCCGGAGATGTTGCCCGATTGATGTGTACGAGGGTATGTCAAGAGAATAGAGTCTTCGCCGGACTCATCATCGGTTGCTACCTGAAGCCTGACAACTTCACGGAAGGTACTAATTTTTTTCTGTCTTGTGGTTGAAACATTCTGACCAATCATCCATTCGACCAGAGAGTTCGGAGGCATGTTGCCTAGGCTTTGGGTGCAGAGAACGGAAGCTATCAATCGCAAGAGATATGAGGTCGTAGAATCTGAGGTCAAGTGAGGGTGGCAATGACAGGTGAGCTAAGAGTCAAAACGAACTGGAGCAGAGGCTGCTGGGCGCATCCACCCGAGGATCTGATGATCAGATTTGCATAGGCCCAGCCAGTCAAGGTCTTTGAAATGAGATGCAGGCGGGAAAAGGATTGTGAAATATCGAGTTGACCTGGGAGATGTGAAGAGTTGGTCGGTTGATCAGAAGATTCTGTTTGTGTTGTAAAAGTTGGACTGGGTAAGGTGTCCAAGCAGAAAAAGGAAGGAACGACAAAATACACATCCCCGATCTCGGCCACCATAAAGCCACTCGTTTGTCTGAGTACCTGTCATCCAGGCCTGAACTTTTGTATCAAAACGCCTACAATGAACTATTAGCAGTCAGTGCCCCGTAGCTATGTGAAGCCTGTCAATAACTTAAGATGCCACCCACCAACAGCAGACAACTTCTCGTACCGCAAACCCCAGGAGATAAAATATTTGTAATCAAGGCTCGCTTCTGCATTGCGTTACAGTCCCTCCACACCAAAAGAATTTACAGGAATTTACAGCCTCGCGCGTCCTCTCTGCTCCATCTCCTTCCACTCATTGTTGATCTGCGTGTTCTGCCAAAAGTTCCAAGCCCCAGACGCAACAGCCAACGGTGGGCACAGTAGTAGCGCCCAGCTCCACCACCTGGGGCTGCTTTCAAAAATGATATGAACGGCACGCCTCAGCTCCCTCTCGAGCTCGGTCCTATCCCCGTCGTTCCAGACCACGACGCCCCGCGCGCCACCCCTGGCCTCGCACCTCTGGGCCTTTTCGCGCACGTCCCCTTGCGATTTCACCCGATCCTCCGCGTCCTCTGCGCTGAGGTGCGGATCCCGCGCCCGCAGCCTCGCCATCTGGATGGCCGGGTCCCGCACGCCCACGACGACGACGGTGCCGCACATCCTGTCCAACCCGGCCTCGAAGAGCAGCGGCACGTCGAGCACCACCGCGCGGTGGCCCGCGATGTAGTACCAGGCCAGGGATTTGTACATGGCCCAGCGGACGGCCGGGTGGACGATGCCGTTGAGGACCGCCCGGTCGCGCCTGCGGTCCGGGTCGTCGCCAAAGACGCGCCGGCCGAGCATGACGCGGTTCAGCGGCCTGCCTTTGCCGGTGGGACCATCGATGCCGCCATTGGGTTCGGCGGGGTTGGGCGGCTGCAGCAGGTCCGGGGTGCTCGGGCCAAAGTATGCTACGATTTTGCGGTACCCTGGAGTTCCCGGCTCGACGACCTGCCGGGCGAGCAAGTCCGCGTCGATGACAGGGATAGAGTAGGGTGGGGATGAAAGCAGGCTTGACACGGTCGACTTGCCCGTGGCGATAGACCCTGTTAGACCGATGAGCAGCATTTCAAGTGGGGTTATACGAATCTCGGGAAAACACAAGAGACCAACTGAAAGTTAACGGGAGGTGGCTTCGGCTTTCAAGACTAAGGTAGGCACGGTACGGTACGGTACAAGAACAACGTCGGTTGTAGCTTGTGGAGAAGCGCGAGGGGGTGGGTCACACAGTGTATATGACAGTAGCAGCTTGTTCTTCCCACTGACGCATTTCCGTTCAGTCAACCAACAGTCGCAGTGAATTTCATCGATACAGCTTTTCAGCTAATCTCACCCGTCTTGACCATCAGGCAGGCTCGTGATAAATAATCTATTATCCTCCGTGAGAGCCTCAGCACCACTCGTGCATGCATATTATCGTATTCGGCAGTAGACAAAAAGAGAAAATTATCGAGAGACAAGATTAACCAGTGGAGCCGAAGAAAATACCATCAGTCAAGAGCATCTTTGGTGTCCGGTTTCTCCCGTCTTCCTTGTCTTTCCTGGACTATTGGAAACGTCAAACACCAGGCGCAATAAAATAAGATGGAACACGAGAGCCGATTGTTTCTCTTCATCCAGTCCTCCTACCAAGTCGAGTTGGTTGAAGTCCATCTGTCCTGCTGGCGAATATCTTAGCTGATGAGCGCCATTTCGTGTTCTTAAACAAGCAACTCACCACAAAGCAGGCTGCTTCTATTCTAGGGAGCGCCAGTATCGTGCTCAAACGACTGTCGATCAAATTGTACACATTGGTGCTGCCTGTTCAATCAGCCCAAGATCGACCATGCTCATTGGGGAGGCATACTTACTTTACTCAGGATAGATAATTGCCTGCTAACCTTGGCCGGCTGTTCGCGGGACTCTTATTGGCCAGCTACCCTGAACAGAAAGCTCTTTCTCGCTGGAAAGCATCGTTCTTTCTTTTACTCTGGAGAAGCAGCGCATACTCAGTTCGGGAGACGGACGGCGTAGAAATAGCCCTCAGGGGCCATATGCCATCTCCACTCCTTAGCCATGCGATCAATTGAGAAGCGGCTGCGCATGGTCCAGACTCCATCAAGCTCGCGGCACATGTACATGCGCGACGGCGTGTCGTCAGCCGGCTTGAAATCCTGTGGTTCAAAGGACTTGTTTGCATAAGCCATGTCCATTTGCTCAGCGGTATACTCTGCGCCCGTTCGGCCAATGCCGCACGCCGGCTCAGGGTGGACGCCGCCATTACCTTGAACAAACATGCCGGGCATGGGCGTGGACAACAGGGTTCCAGGAGGGGCAGACATGCATCCTATGCCAGCGCTCACGGCCATGCCGGGTTGCGAGAAGGGCATGCCGCTGGTGGCAGGCAGAAGCATTGGAGGGTGAACAGCGGGTTGCATGAAGAGAGGAGCGCCGGCTGCCGGAAGGCCGATTGGAGCTTGCATTGTCATCGGGTTGCCCTGTGTCATTGTTAGCTCTGATCTCGCCGTTTCTATCAAGTGCCAAAGTGCTGTGGGAAAATTATAGGCAAAGAAAAGCTGGCCATAGTCCTGATTTTGAGTGGGGCCGCACTTGCGAGCCTTGAAACTATTCCTAGTTTGTGAGGGCTGAGGCCAGGCATTCACAGCAGCTCTACAGTGAATCTCTGGGCGAAGGGTGGAACAAGGCAAAACTGCGCTAAGCTGGCACTTGCAATGAACAAAGGAGCGCAGCCATGCGTAAAGCCCTGAGGACTCATCAGGTGCGGCATGAAGACAGGGCCCATCTGCATATGAGCAGGTTGCTGATGAACACTAACGGTGAAACCAGACTGAGCGGCAAGTCCTGGGACCATGGGGAAAGCTCCCAAGCCGATTTGGTCAAAACGTGGCTTGTAGATGTGAATCATGGGTCCGAAGGTGGTGTCGGGAACCTGAGGCTCTGTGCTGCCTGTCAGCTTGCGACCTTCGACTTGGCATCGAAACGACTTCAGTTGAGATTTTGAGAAATATGCTTACGGTAGTTGACGCCATTGACAGGCTGAGCTGAGTTCTCATAGTTGGCAGCCATCGCGTTGGGTAAGGAGTGGGAAGTAATATCAGGAGATGGAAGTGCTGATTACGACAGGTTTTTCGAGGATGGCTTTGATAGCGACCTTTGACGGAATGAGATAATAAGAAAGCAGCTATCAACGATCGATGTTGAAGAAGTGGCAGGTAATCAAGCTTGGCAAATGGTTTGGATGATTCTGGTTGTTGGTGTTGGAGACGCGAAGTGGAAGAGAAGAAAAAGTATGGGTCGTTGTTGTTGATCAGAGGGTGAAAGGAAGGAAGGAGGCCTTCAAGGGAGGTGGTGAGGGCGAATCGAGCAAACAGACAAAATCGGGACTATTGGCGGGCAATCAAGCGGGAGGGCGGGGCAGTTGATCGTTGATAGCAGGCATGAAAGCAGTCGGATCTGGAGCTCAGGTGAGGGTAAAGGTGAAGTGAGGGTGAGGTGAGCTGGATAGGTTGCCCCGGACACATCCAAATTTGGCGGAGGCTTTTTGCACATTAACATCAAACTTACCACAGGGACCAAACCAAGCTCGCTAGGCCGCCAGTCACGGCCTTCAACAAATCGGTACGGATTGTTGCCACGGGGGTCGTCTTCGAGATCAACTTTGGTGAACGGCCAACAAGGCCAACAAAAACACATTTTGCCAGGAAAATCGACAGAAGCACAGCTTTGGAAGGATAGTTTTTCGTCGTTAAAGCACAGCGGCTATCAATCTTTGTATCGGTGCTGGATTGGTTCGGTACGGAACATTGAATGGTAGGTATGGAGAATGGTGCTGGTGCTGGAAAGTGGAATCCAGACTCAAGTCTAAGCTGAAAGCAAGACTTGTTTGCACCTGTAGGGCTGCCGAATCATACACTTGGCCTTCAGTTCCAGCGTCAAATTTATTCTAGACTATATCTGCCTGTCAAACCCCTGACAGCCTCACCGTATCATCGGCGATGGCTACCATCTTTGTTTACAATGAGCTCAGGTTATGATTATATGCATCTCGGACCTTGCTTGCGCGGTCACTGTTTCTGTATATATAGGTAATTATATGGTTAGGTAGTGATGTCGTCAGGCCGCCTTCAAGCTGAAATACTCTCTTGTTAAGACATCAAGGTTTGCAACATATGAGTATTGGGGCCATGAGGCATGTTTCTAGGTACGTTGTTGTTCACGTGTAGTATTTAGTGAGTGTTCCGGAGAGGCGCTATACCAGCTAGCTAGGTAGGTACCTAGGTAGGTAGTTGATCGAGTAGCTGTGGTATCGTCGCTTAAATCAGCAAAAAGGTAAATTCCTAAAGGACACACCTAGGTCGGTAGTAAGCTAGGCTAGACTGGTTCGGGTACCTAGGCAAGCAATTGCCTAAATAAGACAAGTACATTATGATGTCCGTGAACACAAGTTGGGTGATCCTGGCATCCCACGGGATGGCGACGTCGATTTCTGCAACAACCGTTTGTCTTTTCTTCTATTTCGTACACAATACCTTGGCATACCTGGGCCTAGAACATCAGACTGGGTATTTGCATCTCAATTTCTGAAATGGGACAAGCCCCCCAACTGCCATGCGGCTTGCGATGTTGCTGATGCCTGTCAGTTTGTTCGCTTGTACCCCACATTTCGCTCAGTAAGGTGTTCCACCTCCACGCCTCACAGGTCCAATGACGTCATATAAATTCACGCCCCAGAACGGAGACCGGCACCAAACAGATCACCACGCCTGCATCTGCCCTTTGCTCGTGTGCTACACAAAACAATGCAAACGTCACTGAGTGTGAGCTTTGACTTGTACTGAAACCCCTGTGCCTGGCTAGGTCTATTTCAGTTCACCAGCCTTCCATGGCCATCCTTGCTATTACTTACGTATCACGAGCAGGGGTTTTCCCGATCCTCCACTGACCATAACTATATCGTAAATATTCAGCCTCTTCTGGTATCATCATTTCCGGGCTGAGCTTCTCCTCCTACGACATACATACTGCGGCACATATCCTTTGCTTTTGGGTTACCTACGAACCTACCCAGCTACTTACAGACAGAGACACATACCACACTAAAGTAACATACTCTCAACATAGTTCTGTTGAGTTAAGCACACCGAAATTATTTCCTATCCCTAATGCACACGCAACAGCTTCAGAACCCAGTCTAGTAGACACGCCAGTCATGTCCCATCACGAACCTTTCAAAGCACTCTGTCCGACGGAGTGGAAAGCCGTATCCACAGACTCGCTACCGGCCACCCTCCGCGACACATTCGCTCATGCTCAAACTATTGTCGACAGCATCCCCCTTCCGCCTAACGTCGCCAAAGCCGCCCATAGTGGTGCGGCCCAGCAAGGCCGGGCACGGTCGAAAACAGAGCCATCGGGCGGCACCTCGGTTGCCCTCAATCGAACTCTGTGCCCCAGTACTCCCCTCGGATGCGCCGACACGGCCAAGAAGCTGCATAAGGAATGGCGTGAGGTCAAGATGAACCCGCGAGACAACCCGCTTGCGATTAACGTCTACAAGCTAGGTGCCAAGGATGGAAAGGGCACCTGGTTCGCCCGACGGAGCGTGCACGAGGGAATATCGTTTGACAAGTTCCGGCTCGGGCTGGAGAAGGAGTTTGGCGAGGCGCTGCGGGCCCGCGCGGCAAAACCTGATGCTGGACCTGGCGCGGGCAACGTGAGGGGAATCGGGGCAGAGAGGAGAGTGGAGCAGGAGATCGTCGATGGAGTGGGCAAGGCTGAAGGTTCGTCTAATATGATGCCATGTCTAGGAGAGACTGAGAAGCGATAACAAAATCAGACAGTAGTTACTGACTCTGGCCCGATGTTACAGTATACCATCTTTCGGCCCAGTTTCCGGGTCCAACAACCCCTCGCGACTTTGTCACTCTTCTTCTCACTGCTGCTAGTGGCGGCAATGAAACCATCACAAGGAAAGAAAATGGTGTCCCTCATGCGCCGAGACAGTTTGTGGTGGTATCAAAGCCATGCGTGCATCCCGAATGCCCACAGCGCCAAGGATTCATTCGGGGACAATACGAGTCTGTTGAAATAATCAGGGAAATTCCAATCGAAGTCCCGCTGCGCAAAGTCCGATCATCCGTCGACCTCAGTAGGGAGGAAGTCGATGAGATCAGTAATGCCGAGAAGAAGGCTGCGGCTGGGCGCGAGGCTCTGTTGAACACAGCGCAGAAGGCCGGCGCCGTCGCAGGATCTGTCTCGGCCGGCGAGACTGACGACGAATCAGACAATAGGTCAACACACAGCGATGTTGGCACCATCAAGAGCGCTAACCGTGGTATTAGTGTCCGCCCTGAGACGGATATGGCGGTTGAATGGCTCATGGTGACTCGCAGCGACCCGGGCGGTAGCGTGCCTCGGTTCATGGTCGAGAAGGGCACTCCGGCTGGCATTATTAGTGACGCCGCGAAGTTGCTTGATTGGCTTGCCAAAAAGACCCCTGAAGAACTGGAAAGGTCAGACGAGGAGCCAGCTCAGCAAGAACAACAACAACCAGAGGCTGAGGCTGACAAGTCGACCTCAACCTTGAATACCGGCGACTCCACCACTGCGACCGCAAGTGGCTCCGACAAGCCAGTTGATAACCCGACAAGTAACCTCGTTCCGACTTCTGAAGCACAGGCTGAGGATGAGCCTCCGATTCAGCCGGCAACTGGCCTATATGGCATGATTACCGGCGTTTTTGGAGTTGCTGGTTCTGTTATATCCTCGCGGCTCAGCAATCCGTTAGGGGGGTCCATTAGAGCTACCGACTCTGAACCAGACCTCGACGATCAATACCGCGACGACAGTGACTCAGAGTCGGACACAAACTCTTTCAAGTCCTTCAGCTCAGATTCTCAATCTCCGCGAAAAGATGAGGGAAACTCAGACGGTCTCTCTGGCTCTATGTTGTCTATGGACACGGAGGATACCCTCCAAAAGGCCACGTCAAACTATTCTCAGGAGTCACAGGGCTCTCAGACACCAAAGATTTCCTCACGCACCGAGACGCAGAATGAGAAAGAGCTCAGAAAGCTACATGACCGCCGCCGTCGAGTCCACGAGAAAATTGCCAAGATTCAAGAGCGATCCTCTACGAAGCGTAACGGTGATAAGGAAAAGGACGAGCGTGAGATGGCCAAACTCAAGGAAAAGCACGAAAAGGAGCTCGCACGGCAAGAGGAAAAGTACCAGCGGGAGTTGAGAAAGATTGAGGAGCGGCGCCAGCACGAAGAGAGGAAGGCGGAGCAGCGCAGGAAGAAGCAGGTCGAGCGGGAGGAGAAGGCCAACATAGCCCTCGAGCTCGACCGCGTCAAGGCGGAGAGGGACGTCGCCCGTAAGCAGATTGATATTCTCAAGGACCAGATCGGAGAGCTCCAGTCGCAGAATACAATGTTGGTAGCGACTCTGGGCAAGCATGGCTTGCTAAAGGGTGGCGGCAACGAGGCCTGGAGGGACTTGCAGGGGACGAGCAATGCAGCTGCTGTGGCGGAGGCGTGATGCGTACTGAAAGATTGCTGACTGACGAAACGTGCTACGAATTTCTAAATTATGATTGCCCTGGGGGACTGTTTCCTGTACTAGGTTTATTTCATCGTACTAACCATCAAAATGCTAACCACCTGCACATATATCTAACTGATTTTCTTCGCCTGCAACAAACCTTGCTGCCTCAAGTGTACATGAGTTGGTGGAATGTACTGCATATTGAAGTGATTTATTAGCACTATCGGGGTTTTCTTGTTTAATTGCAGGTGGCCTCATCTTTCTTCTCGGCGCCAGTGGCTGACATTCTGTTCGCTTACCTCGATGAAGTTAGAATAACTTCAGAGCTTCCCCCTTGTCCGCCTCGTACCAGCAGCTTTGCCGTACCTGCACAACAAATTGAAGAATAACTCTAAGAAAGCTATAATCCACTAGAGGGTGATGATTAGGTAGGGGTGAAGCGGAACCGGCAGTTATATTATAAACAGTGATTTTGGCCTTGTTCGTTCAAGATACATGTCGACGCTGTCAACAGGACAGTTCCAACGCGGACATTTTCAGATCTGAGAACCTAAACTCTTGATATCCGACCTCAAAAAGCCCGAGCAGTGTATATTTTCTTCGAGATATACGCCCTGTTTGCCATTTATCAAACAGCCGTGGTGGCCATATCAAGCAACGTCCCATGAACACCAGCCTTTCTGCACGCGGCCAAACACTCCGCAAGCAGCGACCGCACCTGCTCATCCCCAGAAAGCCTCGTGATCGCCTCGGCGACCAGCAAGTACCTGCAGCAGATGGCAAAGACCTTGGGCTGCGACGTCCAGCCCAGCGGCCCGTCGCTGTCCTGTACCGCCTGGCTCGTCATGGCCTCGATGCCCTCGACGGCCCACGTTTTCAGGTTGGTGATGGTGGCGTCGTTGCCGGCAGCCTCGACGTCGAGGGCCTCGAGGGCGCGAATCCACCGCTGGGTCTCGCGGACCTCGTCGATGAAAAGGTTCTGCTCTTCTATGACGAAGAGGGACTCGTCAAAGGTCAGAGCCCCGCGGAGCTCGTCGTGGGGGCTGGTTGTTGATGAAAAGGCCTTGCTGGTGTTTGCTTCGTCCATGGATGGGTAGATCTTGGAGTTGCCTGTGAGTCTGTGGGCTACGTAGTTTTTAAATTCTTTGGATGTGGGCATGATGGCGACGACGCGCTCGAGCAGCTGAGGTGCAGCTTCGGTTGGGACCAAGAGCTTTCCTAGGACGGGAGCGGCGGCGGCGGCGCCGATGTCTCGTACCTCCTCGTCGTCGTCGTTCAGGGTGTCGTAGAGTGCCAGCAGTAAGGGCAAGTAGGTCTCGGCTTGGCGGGTCGCGCACCAACTGCCCACTGCTGCGGTGAATGACTTGATGGCGAGGGCAGCAGATTCTCGGGTATCGAATGCCTGTCGATAGATTAGCAAAACAAGACTAAGACTCTGCCTTGTAGCTCAAAATCGGACTTTACTGAGTGTATGTTTGCACCTACGTTATCGTCATGGCCAGCTTTGCTAATGATCGTTGACCAACACCTCAGCTGATGCCCTAGTTTCTGGCTTGCACCGTCCTGTCCTGCATGAAGACACAAAGCAGCCATCATAGGCCCGCTCGCCCTGAGGCAGGCCTGGAAGATGGCTGGGTTCATCTGGCAGCTTTGGATGGTGCTCCACAGGGCGCTGAGATCCTGGGATGCAGGGAGCAAGTCCAACTCATGTGCCGAGACCAGGCTCTCCAAAGTAGCAGCGATGTTGTTGAGCAGTGCCACCCTAACTTCTTGATCGCTATTCTTCATGGCAATGTAGATGTATGCATGGCACAGTTGGGACGTGACTTTGACATGGTTGGTAGCCTTCCACAAATCGGGCACTGCCTCAATCATGCGGGCAGCGGCGTTTGTGTCCACGGTGCACATTTCGAGCACCGCATCTCTCAACTGATCCGGATTGCCGACTTGTGTGGCCCTCTGGACTGCTTCAAGCCCGCATTGAATTCGAAGGAGCGAGGCGTCTGGTGTGCTTTGTGCTGGGTTCAAGACCAAGGCCGGGTGATTTGCGTTGGCCAGCGGGGATACTGAGTTGCCCGACTGGCTGTCGATATGTGACTCAGACCTTCTCAGGAGCAAGCAAAACAGATCGAGATGAACAGTCTGAACTTGTGGGCAACGCTGATATAGCTCAAGGTCGGCAATCGACTCAATCCCAGACGACAGGCTGGCAATAACGTCTGCTCCTCCCCATTAGTAGGTTATTCAAGCATGTATCAAACTCAGGGCATACAGCTGGCTCTTACCACTGCCGAGATTTTCTTTCTCCACCAAGAACTTGATAGTAAGTAGAGTGCCGTGTAGCCTATTTGCAGAGGTTTTGGCCCTTTCCAACAGGCTGATGATTTCTTTCATGTGGTCCATAGATACCAGGAACGAGCTCAAGGTACGTGCTGCAATTTCCCGGACATGCCAAAGGTGGCTCGCCAAGTAATCGGAAACCAGAGAGTAAAGTTGCGCCCTATGAGAATCTGGTGGTCCTGCGCGACGGATGATGTCCAGTGCCGGGAACACAGATTCGGCGGCCCTCCGTTGTGATTCTGTGTCTTGCGCTTCTTGGCCGGACTGCAGCAAGCTGACAAGAATACCTGCGAGGGTTGAATATTTGACGTATGATATCCGTATCGTTCTGCCATCCCATCCGGCCTCGAGCAGAGCTTTGCTGTCGGCGTTGCCAAGAAGAGAGTCAATGACACTCCTCAGGAGAAGTAGCCCACAGTTTCGGATTGCCCACCTAGCTAAAGTCAGTCACAATTTGACAATTGGTATGCTAATTACCTACCGATGTGGAGAAGACTTCATCTGGATTGGGTAGGTGGTAAACAAACAAACTAGACTTACAATTCGGATCGAAGGCTGTTTGTGGCGACTTGGAGGAAGGTCGGCAGGTACTTCTCAGCTCGTACGCTCAGCAGTGAGCTTTTAAATACGTCTTTGATGCAGTTAAGAGCATGCACCTGGGGGAGGTTGGAGCCGTCCGTCTCAGCGACCCGCGCTGGACGCTGTGCGATCTCTCCTAGCTCTGAAATAACCTCATCAAACGATGGTCGGGAGGCGTTCGCCGCAAGGATGCCTGTCATAAGTGCCGGAATGCCTGCAGAGCGGCGCGTTGTCGATACTTGGGCAAAGATGCAATCAAGTGTGCCCTGAATAACGTTGAAGGTGTGAGTAGAACGGCCTAAAGGGCACAGCACAGTGACACATTGCTTACCTTGTACCAGGAGAATAGGAGCGTCTCTTCCGCTGGAGCATCTGGGGATGTAACGGATGGGTCTTCGACAAGCTGACAGCAAGTGATGAATGTGAGAGATACAGTACTAAAAGCTCCTCTGTGCCTAAGACTGGAGAGTTGCTCAAAAGTCAAGTTGCCGATCTGCTTGAAAATATCGCCTGGGGGACATAAAGTTCCTTTGACACGGCTGAATCTCAGTGGAGCAATTATCAGGCGCATTGTGTTGCTGAGAGTAGTGATAAACCCCCCTTGTTAGTCACTGGATATTGGTTTGACAAATCGAGCGTTGCATTGTATTGAGAGGTTTGTTTGCCAAGGACAAAGGGGAACATACCTAGACTCGTGTATAGCCCTGAAACTGTAGCTGAGCAGCCCTTTGGTGTCTAGCCCCTGAGCCTCTTCCATTTCTTGTGGTAAGTGGCCTTCCGGGGAATCGTCGCAAAGAATAGGCTTCACGACATTCCATATCTCCTTTGAGCATTCGACAACACGACGCTGGATCGGCACCAATCTTTCCAAATCTTCAGCCGAGTACTTGGCTTTGCTCAGAACCTCCCATGCGCAGCTAAAAGGAGAGAAAGAGTTAATAGACCGAGATCAGCCATTTTTGATGCCTCCCAAATGATCAAGAATCTCACCTGATAGATGCAAAGTCTCCATGCACAGGGTGCTCGACCACAGCCAGTGCAATATCTCTCTTTGCCACCGCCAATTTCATGTCGATATCAGCTATGGTCTGGTTGAGAATGTCCAGCTGCTGTTCCAGCGAACTAGCCCAGCTACAGAGCAGTCCCTGAAGACGTGCCGACCCATCGCCATGGTCGGCTCTGCCAGTGCGCGAAGCCATGGCGGCAGCCTGCGCTCTGAAATCGCGAACCAGGTCAACTAGCTTCATTGAAGAGTCAGGTCTCGTCTGGACGAGTGATTCGACGTCTTCTCTCGGGGCCATCATAAGCAGCGAAATTGCCGTCTCGCGCACATCGGAAAAGGGGTCGACGACAAGGTCGAGGATCGAGCGTATCCACGAGTAGTCGAGGAAGATGGATTGTCCACAAAGCTCCTTTCCAAAATTAAGGACTTGAACTATGGCCCGAAGCGCAGTGATGTGCCGCTGGTACGAGGCCGTTGGCACGAGCTCTCCGAGGAGGAAGCTCATGTACCACTTGGAAAAGTTTTCGTGCTCCTGTATGACTTCCTGACTGACAGCAACCTTTGCGGCGGCATTCTTGGCTCCTGCCTTCTCACCACCGGAAGCGGTGCCCGCAACGACTTTTTGGCCAGCAGTAATGGTGCCTTTTATTCTCTGAATCATGGTCTTGGTATATACGAGGGCTTCTTGGCGGAAACCTGCGCCAGGGTCCGAGTGATAAGCCGGAAGGTGAGTCTTTAGCAACGACAGCGCTTCAGCCGGGTACGGTTTTGTACTTGAAGGAGAAGTAGCCAATAGTGACAGTGCCAAAAGTCGTATACGTGGCGATGGATGCGAAAGAACGCTTTCCATGACTTTCACATCAAGCACAATGTACTTTGAGGACTTCTGGAGACTTGAAGAACCTGAGATAAAATATTCTATGTTACTACGTAGGCCTATATAAATCACTTTTTGACTCGACATACCTGGGTCTTCCACCAAGCCTGACTTCTTTCCCACTTCGAGCGCCGCCAAGCGTAGAATGGCATCCATGTCCAGCTCGTTGTGATCGCTACGGGATGCCTTCTCCGTGGGCGGTCGGTTGAGTATGTCTAGAAGCTCGAGAGACCGAGGCCGGTCCGTCTTGAAAAGAGGGACAAATATATAAAGCTTGATGTTCTCCAAGATGGCCGGGTTAGCACGCAATTCTTCGTGTAGCCAGTCTAGCCACGTCTCAACGGTCAGCTCGTGGAGACTGCCAGATTCTGGACCAGCCTGAGCAAGATCCCGTAGTGCCCTGAATACAGTGACAATGAATTTGCCTGCAACTGAGCAGACATAGTGGAGATACATCCAAGAGACGAGGGCACTGCAGAAACGTCTCCAGAGTTCAAGGTCCGAAAGCGACGCCACTGCTGGCTCTACCTCTCGATATGTGTTTGCAATGTCTTCAAGTTTATACACCGACCTGACGAACAGATGGTTCAAAGAGTTGATGCATGACTTGACCAGGGGTCTTGTTGACTGCCTGGTGATGATGGACACCAGGCTGATCAGCATGTGCCTGCGGATGGAGGCCGCAGTCTCCTGATCCGGGTTCTGTCCGGTGAGAACAGTCAAAAGGTCAAGGACCAGCTTCATGGAGCGATGCTGGTCCTTTTCGTTCCACTCAATGTAAAAGTCGAACAGCTTCATGGCCGTGGGCTCCGAAAAGGCCCATGCTTGAACGACAGCATGACGAGACTTTGTGCAATGCTGAACAAAGCCGCACAGCTTTGTGCAGGCTAGCACAGAAGAGTGCCTGGGTTGAGAGGCCCCAAACAAGAGCTGGTCATAAAGGTCTTGAGAGTGACTGTTCAAGGGGCCAGGATTTTGGGTGCGTGTTAGTAGGTGAGCGAATGGAGTCTGTTGGATTATCCCAAGCCTTTGAGATAGTGTAGTAATTTTGGAGGGGTAAAAATGAAGAGCAACGAGATTTTGATTTTGCAAACAGACAAAACTCACGCTACCAGCTCGGATTCTGGCTGTTCCTCAAGCCATGATATGAGTGAATTGGCATTGACCTGGGGATCTCCCAGATCAGGCTGCTGGTTCGTTTCAGCCATGGGAAAATTTTGGCCTCCTGCGATGCGAACCGTCACAGCTTTTGAACGAAAAAGATATTCAATCCAGTTTGGAGTGAGTGTTGTCACTCATAGTCAATCGCTTTCGAATTTCCTCAAATGTGGATTGAATGAGAATAGTACCCACTTAATTCCCCAACATGGTTAGTCAACGTAGACTATGGAGCCCACACGGACCAAATCGCGCCCGTCATCGCTGTTCTCATCCCGGCCTACCGGGGCGCGCTGGCTGATTTTTTTTTCTACACAGAGAATCATCGTCACGAAACAAGTTGACCTCTTCCTAGCTCCTGCATTTTTAGCTTCTACAATATTCTCTTCCCGCGGCACCGGCATCCCGCAACCCCCTCAAAACGAAGCTCGTTTTCTTTTGTTTTCTTTTTATCCTGTCTACTATTTAATAAAAACAAATCAAAATGGCCTCCTTTTGGAACTCAATAACAGGGAACAAACCCGAGCCCAAGCCCTCCTCGGAAGCCCCTACACAGCAACACACCTCGGCGCCAGCCTCGACCCAGAACCCATTATTCGACTCATCACAACCCCAAGGCGTCGATGCTTTCCTCGGCAGCTCTGCTTTCACGGACCCGTCAGCGCTGCACCCGCTAGCAGGCCTCAACAAGGATGCGCTCGAGTACATCACCCTCGAGGACTCGACCCTTTCAGATTTGCCCGGCTCGCAGTCCGTCATCCCCTCGCGAGGCTGGTCCGACGACCTCTGTTACGGCACCGGAATCACGTACCTTGCCGCGCTCGGTGTCGGTGGTGCCTGGGGTGCGCAGGAGGGTCTGCGTAGGTCGGTCGGCCAGCCGCCCAAGCTGCGCCTCAACTCTGTCTTGAACGCGGTCACCAGGCGAGGACCTTTCCTCGGAAACTCGGGTGGTGTTGTAGCTATCGTCTACAACTTGGCCAACTCCTACTTTGGCTACCTTCGCGGCAAGCACGACGCTGCCAACTCCATCGCTGCCGGTACGCTGAGCGGCATGTTGTTCAAGAGCACTAGGGGTCTGCGGCCTATGATGGTTTCCGGTGCTATCGTCGGCTCCGTTGCGGGAGTTTGGGCTGTAAGTACATTGAGGGAAACAAATGCATCTAGGAGACGGCGTGGTGGTAAACTGTTACTGACAAATGTAATCAATCCAGGTGGCACGGAAGACCTTCGAGAAGGGGTCTGAAGAGGAGATCGCACACTAAATATGCCCGTTGTACTTGGAATCAAGACATCGCAGCGAGCAACAGCCTTCGACTCAATCATACACAATCCGACACCCAGGCCCATTCACCTCCTGGCGTGTCTTGTACAACTTTTATATACCCACCCGGACCATGGGTGTTGATGACATATTAATCCGGTTACCTGCTTTTTCTTACTTTGAATACAGAACATGGCGGTTCTGGTGGCCCAGCGCTGGATTACAGCAAAAAGCCTCGTCGTTTTTCTGCGCTGTTGGCACATTTTAGACGGAGGGTTGCGGGAACTCGAAAAGAAGCTGGTGATCTCTACTCCTCTCTGGCAACTGTACACTAGACTGGGGGGTTTGTATGCATAGAAAGCGCTCGGTCGAGCGTCGGGGCGAAGGGCAAGGGGCGTTGGTCATGTCAATGAAATGTGATTGACTGATATTTGTTGTTGCCTTCCTATGATGTTACGTCTGAGTACGGGGCTGAAAACTGGTGATAGTGACAATTTTACAGTCGGTCAGCCCCTGACCAAGAAGAAATCAGGTTGGCTTTTGCCTCCGGCGAGCCCTATTACTGAGACATGCTGCTTGTTCAAGGTAACTCCAGGTACCTACCTACCTAGGTAGGTGGGTACATAGGTAAGGTAGATAGGCAGCCTTAGTGACGCAGATGGACCAAGCAGGCGCGACTGTAAACCACAGAAAGTCCTTCCGGCTGTATGCCCACACAGACAGATCTTCAAAGGAGATGTCTCTGGGCTTGGCCTCATATAGGACTCGCTGATTGATAAAGACGTATTCATCTCGCACTCTCACCTGTTATGCCTCATTGATTCTGACAGAGTCCAACAGCCTTATTAAAGACGACATCCTCAAATCTCTCTTTGTGTATATCAACAAAATGACTTTCCCAGGCAACATCACGCTCATCTACATCGACAGGACCGACCTCTTCGGCCCGTTGGAGAAAAGAGCTCTTGCTATCCCACGGGGCATCAGCTACGAAAACTTCCGCGCCGTAGCGACGGCAGTGATCCGAGACTAGAAGCCCTGGCGTCGCCGTCTTGCGGGGACAGATGCGAACCAACTGCAGAGGCTTGAAGGGGCAGTTGAGGTGAAGCAACCGCCGGAGCGCATCCTCGTCGCCCTAAGCCGGCTGTACACCACGTCGCAAGCTGGCACCCCTGGAAGCCCAGGACGGCGGTGCGATGAGCACCATGCGCGGCTGTACAAGCTGGCTGTGCCTGGGGCGGAGCCCCGTTGCCGCGAGGGCAATCAACCCCACGGCGTGTTTGATGAGATGGTGCGACATCTCGAAAAGGGGACGGATGTCAACTTGCAGCTACAGCGGGTGAGTTATTGATGTGGGCTAGATTTTGAGAGGGCAGAGCCGTGGGCCATAGATGATGAAGCGAAAGAACTGACAGTTTATTACTTGTCCGGCAGCCCTGGCACCTTGACTCGGGGTGTATGGCCGACGATAACACGGACGATTTTGACATTGAAGACCACCAGGTGCTTCCGCGGCTCCCCAGAAATAGGGGCATTACCGACGTCACTTCGACTCCTGCGCCATATGAACGTTTTCTTAGCCAACAGGAAGCCCCGCTAGAGCAGAATCCGAGACTATTGGCTCCAGGAGACAGTGTTCGTCCTCGAGCATTGCAGAGTCTGACTGCACGACAATCACAGAGCTGTCAGACGACGGCTGCTCGGCTCCCTACATCAATGCCCAGAGAAAGCAAACGGCATAGACTAAACCTGAGAGAGACCTAGCTATGGTAGCCTTTGAAATTTGCGTGCGCTCGTGGCTACCATACACAGCTTCATGCGCAAGCTAAGTGCTTGCTAGTAGCTTCCAGACTTCGAACTGCAAAGTCCATGGCACAGGCAGTCGGCAGAAGATTCATTGGGGATTACACAAGCGAACATGTTGGGATAGAAATTGGAATAGCGTTTGCATAAGACTCGTTTCGAGTCTGCATTTCAAATATGAAATTAAATGTACTGGTATTATAACAATAAAGCTGCTCATGACTTCCACCGTTCCACCAAAACACAAAACCGTCCTCGCGAATACGTAGAGGTATCAATGCCATCAAACCATTTACGTCAGAGTGACTGGACTTTTTTGCTCAACAAAAATGGCCTCGTGATCAGCACGACAGCTCCCACAGTACTCCTCATGCCATTCACGGAGCGACTGCACCCGGTGCTCGTCGATGGGGCGCGTCATTCTGTGCTGCGAGTCCTCTCTGTATGGCGTCCTGTCCTTGCTTTCGTCGTTGAGCATGACCCTGACCTGCTCGCATCGCATGTTCTCGTCCATCAGCCAATTCTCCCACTCGGACTGTATCATCTCGCGCTCTATGCTGTTGACGACACGCATCGCTACGACCAGGTCGTGTCTGTACGAGCCAAGCCGCTGCCTCGTGCGCCTGATGCGCCGCGCGGCTAGCTTGCTCGACCGGGACGACATGTTTGCGCCGGCGTCTTGGTATGGTGCGTCCATGTCTGTCGAGTTTAGAATGTCGCGGAACGTACTATAACTAAAGTTGGCCAAGTAAATTCATGTCAGTAGATGGACGAAAAAAAAAAAGAAAAAAAAAACGTTTCAGCGCTTACCATTTGCTGTTGGGCGGATTCTTTGTCACACCTGCTATAAAAGAGCTTTCTGTCGCCTGGTCGAGATCATAGACGTATATGGCCTTGCTCATCATGACGTTAGGCCCAATCCCGAGACGCTGCATGAACTTGGCCGCATTCCGTTCTGCCCACCATGTCGAAGTCTCGATCGACGTGAACATCAGGTTTGTCACGACGCTAACCGCCAGCACGGCGAGAATAATGCGGTTGGCCGAGAAGATGTTGAACAACCTCCTCAATATGGCGAATGTCCACATCATCAGGCTGGAAGCGACACTCTCGGCAAAGGACCGCAGCGTCTCCCAGACCATGTGCGTCAGCGTGCGTGGCTTGATCTGCGGTTTCTTGGCCGCATTGTTCTCACCAGGCGTGAATATCACCACCTGCGTCTGATGTCCGATGTGACCGTAGACCTGGATGGCTCGTTTTGTCCGGCTGTGCGGGCCCAGCCTCCTCACCTGGTCGGTTGCGACCTCGGCAAGCTCCTCGGCGTCACGCTCGACGTCGTCCATCGCCTGCCGCTGTACAAGGCGTTTCGAAAAGGTCGGCGGCTTGGACCAGTCGACCTTTGTGTATATGGCAAGCTTGCACTTGGATTTGGCCAGGTGAGTGATTACTGTCTTAGTGACGAGCTTGAATGCCTGCGAATGCGGCAAGTGCCACGGCGTCTTGACATGCTTAACCACGTATGTAATGTGATCACTGAACACCTCGACCGTCTGCGTGTCCTCGACGTCGGCCGGCTTGCGTCGCCCAAGCACATCTCTGTAATCTACCTTGAACCTGAATTGCCGTTGCATCTTCCCATTCTCCGCCAGTTGCCAAGGTCCCTGAGAGATTTCCTTGGCTCGTCGCTCAAAGTACAACTTGGGGAAGATGAATGACTTGTCTCCGAACAAAATGTGAAAGCAGGCTTTGGCACTAATATCATAGTGTCGTTCTGCAACGAGCTGTTGCATATCTTCCGGTTCGTAAATGACTGCATGTGCTGGGAGCACGAATTTGGCCATCTGTTTTTCTTTGTCTCGCTGAGGTCGTAGGCCCGCAGCCCTATCAGGCGCCCGTCCGGCATATGTCCCATCATCAGCCGGCGTGTGAGACGGTATCTCCTCCCAGCTCTCCATGCTTAGGCTCTTTCTGCCGAGGTCTTCTTTTTCGAGGTCGACGAGGGTTTGAACGAGGCTTGAGAGATCCATTGGTTCCTCCGCCTGAAGATCATCAATAAGAAGGTTCAACCGGGTCTGCAACAATGCCAAGTCTTCGAGGAAGATCTTGATCGTGATTCTTGTGAAGCCCTTAGCGTTCATGTCTTGTCCGAGGTGCAAGAAAATGAAGTCGTTCTCCTTCCCAGGCGCGGCTGTAACCTCAGTGATGGCATCGAGTCTGACCTTGTATGCCGTCACGAGCCCCATATGGTGACCGTAAAAGTACATGTTGTCAGGGGTGACATAAACTCGGCCTCCACCTATCAGTGTCTGGTTGCGTGAGCCATCCTCAGAGGAGCTAGACCATGTTGCGTTGAATACCAGTGCTAGCTTTTCCGCAATAGGAACACTAGGGAACAACATTCTGAATTGCGCATGGTGAGGCTTCAGCTCGCTGGGATATTTTGGAGGAAAGGTCTCGCCCGTGTCGCCTTTTGAAGGATCGATAACGACTGCTCTGTCGCCGCCAACCGAATCGCTAAGGGTTTTCCGATGCAGGCTACTGGGAGTCCTGAGCTGCTGAACAGTACCCGTCGGCGACTGCACCTTAATAGGAGGCCCAAAGGGATCGTCTTCAAAAATACTTGGGGTGCTGGGTACCGGGACGTCGCCTCCAGTGCAGTACATTGCGCCCCAGAAACTGCTACCCCAATAATTCGCTCTCAGCGCGGTGGGCATAATCTGTCCTGCACCTTGGCCAACCCCGATCTCACTAAAGGCAACCACTGCATGCTTGCTGAGGCCGGTCGCTGTAGGGGGCCTGGCCAAAGTCGCCGGCGCTAGTGCTTTCGGGCGCGAAGGAGTCGTTGGAACCATCGCGGTCTGGGGTCGTGAAGAAACCAGATGGGGGGTCACCACAGCATAGTTGGCCGGCAGCAAGTTGTGGCTGGCCGATATCAAGCCCGCGATGCCACCAGACGGCTGTGGTCCTCCCTGATCCGTGCCAGATGTAAGGGCCTTCCGGTGAAGGTCGAGCCGCTGCATAAGACGAGACGCATGCTCACGATTACTCTCTCCTTCTTCCCGCGCAAGGGACGTGATTGCGCGGCGTGGTGCAGTCATAGTGGACACATCGACGCTCGGCCGAGGTGCCACTCCGACTTCCGGATTTGGGGGGACAGTCATAGTTGAAGAACGCTCTGGGTTGCCTGCGTTGTCATCCAAAGCCATAGCATCAATAGACTTTGCAGCAAACTCAGGGGCTACTGGCTGAGTGATGGAAAATGCGGGATCGACACCGCCCGGAAGGGAGCTGTTATCACGACCTAGAGTTGCTTCAAAGGCTTGTTTCTTGGCAACTTCAAACACCTCTAGCCACTCAATGAGGTCGGCTTGTGTTTCGGCTTGCAACATCAGATTCTGGGTCTTGGTCTTGACCTCAAAACAGAAGCGACGCTCTTCTTGAACGGCGGGCTTGGCACTACAGAGAAGCAAGCCAATCTCCTCGCCCTGCAAAACACCCTGAGGCGACGGCACAAGCCACCCAAATATACCCTCACGGCAGTAGTACCATCGACGGAACCACATGACCTTGGGGTTCTGTTTCCCAGGTACGCTTCTTGTGAACAGCCAACCCTGCTTCTCCGAGACGAACGAGGCATTGTCGCCGCTGCGGAGGTTCACCGGACCCCTCGATCCAATGTATGGCACCGTCGAAACGCTGTAGTCCTCCAGCTCACGGGATGGCTTAAACCCCGCGAGCGTAGGCTCCGAGACCTCGCGCCTGGCGGCCTGCAATTCTCTCTTGAGTGCGGCCTCCGAGTCCTCCAGATCCCTGGACCACCCGCGCAGGCGATCCATTTCTTCCGAGTACTTGCCCGCGATAACCGACGCCGGGTCAGACTTCTTCATTTCCTTCCACATGTCCGCGCTGATCTTGACGAGCAGCTTGTCCAGCGTGTACCTCAGCTGGGGCGCGAGCTGGCAAAAGTCCATCGACGCCTTCAGATATGTCTTGCGCGTCTCGTATAGTGCAAATGCGTCCTCGCGTAGCGCTGAGGGCTCTTTGGTCTTTGATTGGGCAACGTGACGGGCCAGCACGGCGTCAAAGCTTCGCTGCGATGATTCCAACTCCCGTTTTGCCTTGTTGAACGCGTTGAGCTCCGAGTTCAAAAAGCTCCGTATCGGGTCGGTGGACATTGCATCGATGTTGCGAGCGGAGCTGAGAATTTTAGTCCATCGCTCTCGGGACAGCTCACCGACCCTCTTGAGGGCCAGGAGAGTAAAGTCAGTGTCGATGACACCATCGGCGGTACCGGGAGCGGGCGATGCGTTTGCTAGGTAGCTGTTGATGGACTCCTCTAGGCTTGCAACATCCTGGGCGAGCCTCGAGGCAGCCCTTGAGTAACTCTCGAGCCATCGTTTGATCGCATCGACCTGGTCGCCAAAGTGGATGGCGGCGGCGCGGAAGGAGGGCGAGTCGAGGGCGGCTTCATTCAGTCCGACAGGTATCGCAGCAGTCGCCTTGGGCGGAGGAGCTGTCGCGGATGGTGCGGCCTTTGTAGGCGATGATATCTGGTCCGCCATGGCACTTGCTCGTCCTCCCGCCTTGATCGTACGCCAAATCGGCCGGGGTGCCTTGGCTTATCAGGGTCAGACGATGACGTTGTCCGATAGCTTGTTTAGTTAATAGTAATTCATTTGGGCTTGAATTATGGTTCTACCAGCCAGAGGGATCTTCCCTTAGCCTGTGTCTGTCGAAGAGACTCGTCTTGTTGCGTTTTGGTCGCTATCGTGGTCGCTACTTGCGGCACAGTAAATGATTGTTTGTCGGATGTCAGAAATGGGGGTGGGCATGGTGACGTGACGATTCACTGCGGCGGCTAGCGGAAGAGTGCATGTAATTTTAGCGCCGAAACCTGAGGCCCCGCCCGAGGACCAAGCGCCGCATAATGGTCTACTGTATTTGCATCCCGAAAGGGTTGCTTACTTTACTGGCATGGAGCTTTTATCGAAATGATATTCAACTGACTGCAACGGATGAGTACCAAGGGATCTCCGCCGCGCTTTCGGAGGTTCACTGCTACTGACGTGACGCGACCCGAGACCGCGCCGGCCGAGCAGCTACAGCCGATTTCGGAGTGGCGCCTAGGGCATACGGGACAAAGAAAGGGCCCGGCGGTGCCTATGGGTAAGGTAGGTACCTGGGTGAGTAGGCAGCAAGTAGTTCCTAGGTGCTAAGAAGCTATAGTAGGCTATAGGACTAAAGTACTGTAAATTGACTTGATGACGAGTAGTACGCGGTAGTGGAATTGACAAGTATCTTTCTTTTTGAAATGACAAAAGTGCATATCAAGGTATATTTGAGGGTCTAGGTCAATGCACTGTGACTTCGTACCTGCACCTACCAGGCTGCATTTGGAGACTGGAGTCGGCTGTGGAATCTAATGAGCCCTAGCCACCGACACCAGAGCGGCTTTGAGAATAACCTACATAGGTGGGGGTACGCAGTAGTCTTTAGTGATTTAGTATCATGATGCTGGTACGGGGACAAGCAAGGCAAGGTACGGAACGGGCTACCTCTCTCTGGGTAGCTTGCAGGCCGCCGACACGTTTTCGCAGTGGAGCCAGTCATGGCTAGCTGTCCCTCCCCCATCACCAACATCCACTTGTGGCGGAAAGCTACGTGGTAGTGCCCGAGCTTTATTCCCTAACTACCCTACATGGGCGGCCTCCCGACAAGTTACTCGGGGGGGAAAAAAAAAGATTGTCGTGGCACTACGTAAGTTTTGCCAAGCATAGCTTGTTGAAAATAGGTAGAAACATGCAGGTAAAACAGAAACATTGGCATCTCAATTGATTGCAAACCGTTCATGACTAAACATCTCCCCCAAAAACCTTCCTCATGAACTGACGTGGTTTTGCCGCAGTAAGAGCGAGCTTGGCGAGATGTCGCTGCAGCGAGCCTGGGATTACGTGGCGCCGCGCTGAAGTGTGCCAAGCATGTCCCCTGCCCAGAAGGCAAATTTTGATGAAAGCGAAGATCGCCTATCCCAACGCCCAGCCAGCTTTTGCTGTAACTGTAACGTCTCCCGTCGACTATCAGCCAGTCACTTCAATTCCCCCATTCACATGCATGCACTCTGCGACTTACTGTATAAAGTAATTTTGATTTTTTTTTCTATGGAAATTACAATCATGCGTTTCCTTTCTGGGACTCTCAAAGGAAGAGAGAGAGTGTGGTCTCGTGACAAAAATCTAGCAAGCCACGTATGCAACTGCGCCTCGATTTGCCGTGCTGGTGGGGTCCCGAAGGGCGGTTGTATACCTCCGGTCTTTCCGCATGCCCGCAGCGAAGAAGGTTGTCTCGATTTTTTTTGGGTCGATCTTGTTAGGACGGACTGGCCGCCACTACAGGGACCGGCTGGCTGCACTACTGCAAGATCTTTTTTATTTTTTATTTTTTGGTCTGCATGCACCTGTTAAACTCAGCCGAGACTCTCTGCGGGCTACGGAGTACTACGGAGATACGTACCTTTGGCCTGGTCAGTTAGCTTCCACACGTGTGCATGATAGTGTAAAATTGAGAATTTTCGGACTCGAATCAGACAACCGCCCATTCAAAAGAAGGTTACATCAAATGTTCACAGAATCTTTCTCCTCGCAGGTATGAATCCTTCCGGACGTGCCGGAGTCGAGCCTTGAACGCTGAATGTGTGTCAGACCCAACTACGTGGTACAGTAAGTAGTAGGTAGATGTGCCCCGGTGCTGGATCTTAACAGTCCGGAAGAACACTCCGGATTCTAATGGATATCATCCGACTCGGTCAGGCTTGCCGGCTAGCATTGGTATAGTCGCATATATAGTATCCTCGTTGCCTAATTAAGCCAACAAGTGATAAAGCTCCAGTGCTTGGCCGGGTCTATAGTCGTGGTCGCATACTGAGCGTGTTACAAGGTGGAAACAAGAGTTAGCGCCCCAGTAGTTCAGTGCCTGTGGCTAAAACATAGTGCATAATGATGACCGCAGTAGTACCGTACTGCGGCAGTGTGCATCGTTGAGAGCGTGGGGTAGGTACATACCTACTACTAGGTACTACTTCATACATATTTTGTCCAAAAATAGAATCGATGAAGCTTGAGCCTATATCTACAAACAGCTTTTATCGAGTACCTTGTATCTAGCCGAGTCTCTTAGCTAATAGCAAATACCTCACGCAAGCAGGATATACCTCATCCATGCCTTAGTTAGTACCAACGAGGTATTACCTACGTATACCATGTAGTTTATTATGGAGTTACCAAGCTTAAGGCCCTGCTTTTAGGGCCACACTGTACAGTGTTTACATGACTTATACGTTGGGAACTATGCGAATGCGGGGGAGCGGCTTCATGATTCGTGTGGTTCTGGCAGAGCCCCACATTGATTGTCATCACTATCCACATCCACCTTGAGCAACTCGCTTACCTTCGCTAACACTAATATCTGCCGATAACCGTACTATGGTACTATGCGATGTGATTTTCATAGCCAGCTTCCCATGACAGATTTCTGACTGCAACACTCTGTAACAGAAACCGCCATCATACTACTAGCCAAACGCCACAGGAGGCCACCCGGTTGAGGGGCTAGCCACGGTTCAAGCTGCTTACCCGATGACGACGTTGCTTTGTCTCTCCTTGCAGGAGCTTGGGGCCGGCCTTGATACTAAGTCAGGTATCCAAGGCCGTTTTGAAAGTTCTGCCATCCCCGGCTGAGTTTTCCGGCGACCATTTCTTTTCCCAACTGACAAGTGGGAAACTGATCTCAGCCCATCCCGCTGATGAAAAACAAAAAATTACGGGTTCCGTTCGTTGCTAAACAATTAATTTATCTCCATAACGCACGGAGGTTCACGACGAGCTAGGCCGGGTAGTTGTTACCGAAGGTAAAAGGTAGGTAATTAATTAATTGCTGTTCTAGGCTGGCCCAGGTATATGGATCCTTGCCAGGTCCTACCTTTCCTCATTGGGCCTTTCCTATTTTGGCCAATTACAAAGACGCTTGGGATCTCGGTCTTTTCTTTCATTGGCTTAAGGCTGACCAATCAGGACTCACAGGGGCTACGCGACTGGTCATATTCCACCTTGACAGGGTTGCAGGGAACAGAGAATAAGCATCTACAGGCTCTCGTTGATTCTGTCTAACTTACCGGCTCCAGTCCATCCCCTTTATCTAGTCCGCTTTGGGCTTGACATGCCGGCCATAGCAATATCGCGAAAGCCACCGGCGACATTGAGGGAGGGGTCAACATCGGGTTTGGAAGGGGGAAAGGGAGAAAAAAAATGCAAAATGAAGGGGAAAAAGAAAAAAAGAGTAAAGGGTGCCCCTGTAAATTTCTCTTTCTGGCAATTTTGATATGACCAATGTCGTCAGTTTTCCTGGGCCCTAAAGGGGATTTTTGCATCAATAACGATCAAATCGGAGGCAGATCACCTCCCTATTCAACTAAACCAGGCTTGGTCGAGACTTTTATGCAGTCCAGAAGCGCTGGAAGGACTAGTGGGCTTTGTTTCACGTGTGCTGATTGAACTCAGTCTCAGCGAGTTGAATATCGAATGCAGCGGAGAGCCAAGAAAGCCTCCGAGCATGTAGCGCTTCCTCAAACCGGTTGTCGTTTTGGGGCTGATATTCAAGTCTCGATCCCTCTAGTCTAGCCTGGTATTGGCATCTTGCGAGTTGCTTCCTTGCGAGATAGGCTGTGGGCGATCTAATCTCGCCAGAGGCTGATACCTTATGAGTACAATTTCAAGGTGGACGAACCAGCATCCTGATGCGCAACTGTGCATATTGATGGTTTCTGATATTACTTGCCGTGAGACGCGTCGATCTAGCGGAGACAGAACAACCCCGTCATTACTAGCAAAATCCATGACAGACATGGATAGACTAAGACCGCATGCAGACCTAACCGCACTCTTGCATGATAAGCATATCAAGGGATGCAACGCGTCCATCTTCCGGATGAATCCCAGGGTAGCGACTCACGGCGTTGGGACGACTAGACTTTTGGCTCCATTTCTGTTTTGTTGGCGCCCGGGAGGAGAAACGTAGTGGGCCGCTAATATGGAGTGGTCGCGAGTGACTGGCCCAAAGCTGAAGCAGGAGACGCAATACGGGAATGGAAAAACAAAAAAAAAACATGCGAGAGATTGAGCCATTACTGAAACTGTCAGATCTCAGATTTTCTCCCCCCATAATGATGACGGTTTGCGCGTAGTGGTGGGGGAGTAAACTGTACGTACCACGGTATGTGATATAGAAGCAGTAAATCGATTTCTTGGGTGTCGTCCCAACTACAGAAAAATAAAGAGTCGAGAGGTGCGGCGCGGCAGTCTCAGACTGCCGTCATCGGAGCAACTCGGGTGTCTGTTCTGGTGATGCGACGATCGGTTGACCCTTCCTTCGCTTTCATCTGGGGCCACTAATGGACGGGCGGCTTTCTCGTACAAGCCGTTGTCCGTGCTCAGCATCTGCTCATGTAGGTACCTAGTACTACGTATTTTTTTTTCTTTTCTTTTTTTATTTTCTCCGCCTCTGGGTAGTCATGGGATGCAGAAAGATAGCCTTGACAGCGTCGTTTTCTCCATGGGGAACTTGCCGTTACCTGTGCGCGCCGTTCATTATAGTGACGCGCTGTAATAATCCAATACTTCCAAATGCCAACTTTTACTTTTTTTTTCTATTTCCTGCTATGTTTAAGCAGTCTTGGCAGCATTTTGGTCAGTGGCGTTCCCGCCGGGCCAGAGCGACTAACAGTGCAGTAAAAACGCACTAAGGTAGTGCGAATGCAGCTTTCAGCTTACATTGTCCCCCCATGATAAAGTCTTGCAAGGTAGGTAGTTTACTACTATTGCTACTGTACTTTTCTCGTTGAACATGACGGGATCTGTTCCTTGTCATATGCAGGTTTGCAGCACAGCCCCTCCAGGCGAAGCCCGAGTGAGGCGGTAGGTTGAGGGAGAAAGTCGTAGGACCCACCAAGCCACTGTCGGCCCAACAAGCAAAGCTAGGTACTTGGGCTTTTTGTTCTTTGAAGCAACTGGCTGTTGGTATTTTTCTATCGCCTCCCTTTCGGCATCTTGGAAGTCTTTTGCTTCTATTTTTGATTAATCAATATACTTGTTTCGTCGGGATATCGCACAATCCGTCATGGAAAAGTCCCCGAACGGCAAGCGGGCAGCCCCACCAGAGGTTTTCCGTTGTGGAGAGCATACTAGCCATTAAATGCCGCCCTCAATGTTTTTTTTTTTTTTTTTCTGGGCGGCCAAGGTTCGGGGCAAATCCTTGCGGTCACTCTCGGAAATCCCAAACCCATTCCCACATCGCAGCGGCGGCCGAGTGGGCGCAACGGCGCAGCACATGTTAGCAGCATCCCACCTTCAAACTACCCTGACCACCCTTGGAGAAAACTTCATCCCCGCCATCTTGACTTGGCCGTCGTCGCAACCCCCCTACCTGGTCTTGTGTGTTCATCAGCCTGGGGAAGTCCTTGCGGCGACAGCCGTGCAGAGATGACCATGGAACACGCTAGCGATTCTTTCCTGTTCTCCGTTGACATATCTGTCGTTGTTTGCTGCGAGTTCCTGACAAGAGAGATTGACTCGGCGATTTGTGGAGCAACTGTCTTTGTCTTTTGCTAGTGAACGAACCTGCGTGCATGTATGCGTAAGATACTTGTCAAGCCCACAGGAGCAAGTCAAGTGGTTTAACATGTTGTTATCCCTTACTCACTTACCAGCTTGCCAGGTACGAATAGTTCGCAGAGTAAAAAGTCACATGAGATCTCCGCAGCGAGCGGGCACTTCAAGGGTATTTTTTTTTTCTTGAGTGGTTTTTCTTGCCCACGCTTTGCCTGTCAATTGCCCCACTGCGTTGCCTTCCAGGTATGGACAAGATACACCCCCCACAGCCCGTTTTCGCTGTCTTGTTACTGGCTTGAACGCCAACAGTGGCGGCTGCATACGACGTGCATGCATGCAGAGCGATGGAGTCCATTCATAGTACGTACGGGTGGATCAGGACACCGCTGGAGGCTAGGCCAAACGGCCCTGTTCGATCAGTCTTGCAGCCCAGCCCAGGGCAAGCAAGGTACGGTACCGCACATTTTTGCGTGGTGTTTGACTAAATGTACTGTGGTGTACCTAGTTGAGCTGATGGTTGCAGGCGGGTGAGGGAGGGTGCGTTGCATGCCTAGAAGGGACAAACGGCAGCACAGCCGACAAGGGTATGTTGTGGTTTAGCACGAGGCCCAGCTATATCACCATCGCCCACCCTCCATTCCGTGCATTCTTTCACGAGCCCTCTTTTTTTTTCTCCTCCTCACGAGCAACTCGTCCTCCGCTTTCTCTTCTTCTCATTCGCGGTCGCAGGCGCGTTAGCCTACTTCCCTCAACTTGGGACCGCCGGCTCCGTCAACCTTTTTTTTCTTGACTTATTTCCCCTTACTCTCCCACTCTCTCACCTCTCAACAGGCTCACTCGCGCTTCACCACACCTTACTCCCTTGTTCCTCCTGGAAGAAAACTAGGCCAACCTCCGATATACCCTAGAGAAATGCCTCCGCAACTACTTCCGGCATCCGCCGCGGCTTTTGCGCCGCGTGCATCTTCCGTCAACGTCGTCCTTGGATCAAAGGTCGAGCCGTGGCTTACGCAAACCCTAAAGCGCATCAACAGGGTTAAGCGCCCACTCAACAGTGTTCCTCAGCACCAGAGGTGTCTCACAGAGACCTTGTCGTCGCCAAATGCCATCTGGACCCTGGCCTCATTAATGTTCCCAAAATTCCCGGAGTCGGATCTCAAGAAGGATTCCGACCCATTAGTTGAGGCCCTTCAGAACTTTCAGCTGGTCCACATCGAGGCATACATTGTTCACGTCGACATGGTCTTGCGCAACGAGGTCGCCTTCAAACTAACCCCGGACACTATCGAGGCCCTTATCGAGTACCACAAGGAGGTTCACTGCGTTGACACCAAGGCGAGCACTTATGAGTGGTCAGAGAAGGAACAACAGTGCAAGAAGCTGCACGAGGACTTCATTCAGGCCATCAACCGTTACGTCTTCCGCACGCATGTTTCTGCACTTGAGGGTTTGGAGGAGGAAGGTGCCGGCGAGCTGCTGAATGGGAGGAGTGAGGATGTCAAGACCGCCATTCTGGGCCTCATCAAGCCCCTAGTGCCTCCGCCGCCCAGGGTCGTAGAGCCTATTCGCCAGCCGCCCCTGCTGCCAAGCTCTACCATGAGCATGTGGTCGCAGCCAACCATGACCACTTCGCTGCCAGCCCCTGTAGAATCTTGGAGGGTCCTACCATCAAGCCCCAACGTCCCTGCAACTACAGCCGATGCAAACAATACCATCTGGGCCACAATGGGCATGAACGATGTCCAGTTGCCTTCACCGCCCACGCCGCCTTACAGCCAGCCACTTACAACCGCCGGTTACTTCTACAGCTCTCCTCTCGTCGCATCACCGATTCCCACGCTGTCGTTGCCCAGCATGTTTACACCGCAATGCGGTGTAGGTATGGGCTACGGCGGCTTTGGCTGGGATAGGTACCAAGAGTACACGACCACCATGTGACAACCACCACAGGTCACTGGTGCAATCTATCCGACGGTAACATCTCCCTGATGATTTACCAGCTTCCATGCAACTCACCCATCGGAAGCCGTTGGACAGGATCGGAGATGAAAAAAGAGACAAACAAACAAAAAAGAAGAAGCCCAACTCTTTCCATTGTGGAATCGACAACAATAACAAGAGCGGCACCGGCGTGGCGAGCATCCAACCCAAAGGCATTCGGCGTTATTTTTTGCATCGGCTTTTGCATCGGAGCGACTTGCGACACTCCTACTATACCACCTGCGCGTACTTAATTTTTTTCCCCTTGATTTCCTTTGTCATTTGGTCAATATGTTTTGGGCAAGCGAGCGTTGGGTCTGGGTCTTTCATTTTCTCCTTTTGGGATGCATCGTCCACAATAACCGCTAGCTCGGTTTCACTGCCACTTTCTTTTTTCTCTTTGCTCTCTGGACATCTCATCTCCTCTTTCCTACACCACTCATCGGCTGGGTCCTGGGCGGGTTTTTGTTGCATTATACAGGGCGGGATTTTCCTTATTCGTCATACACAAGAGGAACATGCAGCAATGCACCCCTTCGCTCGGCAAAAGTCCGAGACAGAACGACCATTTCACTATGGTTCCTTTCTACATTTCCTACTCTTTTTTTCCCTTCCCTCCTGAACCCCCTTGCCTAACAAGGCAGAAAGAGGCTTTCTTAAGAGATACCCCATTTGAAGTATGGTTTTTGGGTCACCCAAGACATACTGCACTCGCTGTTGGAAGAGTTGTATTTTTCTTTTGTCTACTCCTTTCTCAGATATCCGACCTTTGTTTTTCTTTCCTATGTCTCACGGATGATTTTACGACCTTTACGACGAATATACCCCCGGAACGATGATCGCGACGACTTTTCTTGTTCAGACGACACAGAATTCGAACCTTCTCAGCTTGATGCTGGGCAGCATCTTGTTTTGTTTCACGAAGGAAAAGCACGATTACGAAAATCGACGGAAATTATTCGGCCGAGGGCGGACTAGCTTGACAAGGACTGGCTCTCTTATCAGGTCAAAGTCCATTTTCCCCAACAAGGATCGATAAAACAGCGAATCCGTGGCTGAGACGTTTACTACGTCGTGGCAGACACTGGCTGTCGACTAGGAAATAATCATTGGCACACAAAAGCGAGACGGGATCTATCGACTTTGGAAGAAGCATGGGGCAGGCCCATCAATCTGCTGGAAACGATTGAAAATGCGAGTTCTTGACGGTGCTGCCCTACGACTTTGCCTCTCCAGGTCCGCTGCGCCCCTGAGTCGCGTCGCGTTACAGTGAATATTCTGCTAGACGGAATTTCCAGCGTGCCCAACTTGGAGGGCCTTCAGACGCGGCGCGGCCAAAGCGTGGACTTCGAGGGAGGCACAAGGCTTAGAGGCAGGCACAGAGGGGAGCATCACAGGAGGGGTCAGGTGATATGCATGTAGTCATCTCACTACAGTCCTGAAGGCTACTCTGGATCACACGGCGCCCCAAGAGCTGTGATGTTCGAGAGTAGTCAAGAAGGCAAGCCGCGAGCGTGATACTTGGCTCGTGCAGGAAGATGCATAACATGTCTTGGAGTTGTGACGCAGGTCGGTGCAAATCCTGAGACTGTGTGTCGCTTCCTGTGCAAAACCAATAATTACAGTCGAACTCTCTGTGAGAGGGCATGAGATGCTGGAGGACCTACTGCTTAAGGCGGCCTCGGACACGAGGCGAGAAGAACGCCCTGGTGGCGCTTTGTCTTCCTTGGCCCCGAGTTAAAGCTCTATTGTTATCGAGGCTACTAGTAGTAGTTAATTGGACATTATACATAAAAACTTTGAAAGCAACCAGTGATTCGTCTTAGTTGACGTGATTAAATGTGTGTGGAGCTGTATGTGCATGTGTGTATGTTGCCTCAGTTCACTCGCGAGGAAGGGCGTGGAGAGGACGGGTTTACGATCACAAATCAGTAGAAAATATGAGATGAAGACCAATAAATATCCTGTTTTGTTTATTTTTAATTTAAAATACAACCGGCCTGTCGTCCTTACCTCCAGACATAGAATTCGAGATGCCCTTGAGATCATCTGATGATATAGCCTTTCAGGAGGAATAGATATTTTTTTCCCTCATCGTTAGTTCTGTCCTGTCTCCTAAGCTTCCAGGAAAGGTCCGTACCGGTATGATTGGGTGGATGTGCTGACACTAACGGAGTACACGAGAGTTTGTATGTGCATGCGTGTGGTATCTGCAAGACCATGATTTCCTTCGGCCGATACGTTTGTTCCACCTCTCCATCCTCGATGATGCTGGCGGCTAACTACCAAGGATACCTCCGCTTGGCCGCTACAATAGCCCTTCCAACGTTGTATAAGAGGCCCCTGCAGGCAGTAACGTCACGCTCGGACGGGATGGCGAAAAATGAACAGCGGCAAGGGAGGGGGGGTGAATTCAAGAAAAAAGCAACAGAAATAAAGCATCACGCGGCGCCGGCAATGCTACCATAAGTACGAATTACTACACATATTTTTTTCCCCCCTGATTTAAGGTTGACCGCTTTTCTTCCTTTTCTCGGTGTACAACAATCTCTTTTTTTCAGTTTCTTTCCCCCCACGGTGTCCGATTCCCTAAAACAGATCTCCGCCCCGAGATTTTTGTGGTTGGTAATATGTCCTCCTCAGCTGACGCGTTTTTTTGTGTCTCGCGAAAAAAAAGGCAGGGGGGGAGGAGTAATGGTTCCTGGTTTCACTCGAGGTTGGAAAGGTGTCACTTGAGCGAGTGTTCGGCGGCTGGGCGCAAAGCAAAAGAGGTGACAGGAAGATAAAAAAGAAGTGGGCAGGGGGGGGCGGGAAGAGCCACTGCCATACACACCTCGCTTCTTTTTTTTTCCCCCAAGGAGGGTCCTTCTCCCTTGAGTTTTTGACAGGGCAAGGTGGTTAATTGGGTGGCTTTCTGGTTTTCTTCCTTTTTTTTCCCCGGGCCTTTGCGCAAAAAAAAAGTACGGAGATGAAACCCGAACAAAGGGAGAATGATATTACGGCAACAGGTAACCTCACATGCTCGTCGGTAACTTTGTTTGCTTGGCCGTTCTCAATTCTCATATGCCTGCCGTCCCCGCCTTGATCTGCTCTCGTTTTTTTTTTGACAAGCAGGGTCTTTCCTGGCAGGTGATCATCAAGTAGCATTTTGCCCCACGCGGGATTTTCGAGTGTCCGGGCGCTGATTGCTACTTCGTAATTGCCTTAAAAACCAAAAATTGTTTTTACTTCGTATTTTATTCTTGACTTCTTTTAATGGGTTGACAGGGGACTGGGGCTTTTTCTTGGGGCGCTGATCTTTTCAACGACGACAACGGTGGGGGGTTGTTTGTTCAATTGCTGCTACCCATGGAGCAATACTGGTTTATTGCATACACCAAACCGGTGATTTTTATCGTCAAGTTTCTTGCTAATGTCTACGGATGGCTGCGTCAAGCTGTTCATGACGGCTTGATGGGAGCACTGGGTGACACTCGTCACCAAGGCGTCATCCTTGGTCTTGACACAGAGTGTGTGACTCTCACGACTTGGAACAAATACAACTTTGCAATGGGCTCAGCAAGTTGGTTTTGAGATTACAACGCTTCAGCCCTGCTGGCGATCTTCGTCCCAAGGGCGCTCCTGCCCAAAAATCACAAGACCCAGCAAGCTGGGCCATGTCAGCGTCGAGCCATCCCTGGCAATCACCAAGATCATTCTGGTACCTAGATGATCACGTAAATCTGACAGGCACGAGAGCATGGCCCTTACTGACGGATGTCTCATCGAATGCTACTTTTTAGTCTTTCGATCCAAGTTAATGCTGCTGTTGGTGGTCTTGATCTCTCCCACAGCACAGCATGATTACATGATGGTGCCATCATGCCAATGCCACTGCCACTGCCACTGATCGGATGCAAGAGATGCATTACATTCTTACCATTCCACCGCGTCTTGCCGGGTACGCTTTGATTCGTAATCGGACAACTTTTAGTCCCTCAAATCAAAAGCAATGAAACGCCATCTTCTCTTTACGTGTCTAGAACCTCAGGGCGTCGGTCCATCGGGGGACATATAACGCCGACGACATGGCGTCTTTTCAGGGACGCAAGCCACAAGTAGAGGGCTTTTGCATAACGCCAACCTCGGAGCTGGTATCACAAAACAACGGACGTGGCGGCCGTCAGGGGGGACACGGCGCGCACAAAACCCCCCCCCCCCAAGATGGGACACAACTCCGAGAGATCGCCAACAAGCCCTCGGGGTGGCGGAAAACGGTGTAGCTGTCATATATTCGTCGCGTGGCGTTCATTGCTGGTACTCTTTCAACGACGCGCCCGTTGGATTTATCCCTTGATGCACAACAAATTGCGTCTATTGATGAGCCTTGGGAGACATGGTGTTTGTCAGAGAAACAAAAGTTGCTCTTCTGCACCCAATAGTACCATGTGCATTTTTGGGAAACCCAACCTCGAAAGGGCTTTTAGATCGGAAACATTGTGAGATTTTTCGTATGTTACACAGCCTGCACTACATTGTCTCGGACAACGCCGAAGTCATGCATCATCCCGAGGTGGGAGTATCTGACTCCGATGCGGGTGCGAAGTCGAACATCCACAGGAGGCTCCGGCATAACCCTGAGGGGAGTGTACTGGGTAGGCAATCTTCGCATTGGCTTCCTCGGACAGCCCTAAGATGCCCAAGACAAGAGGGCTTAGATTAACATGGGGCTGACGAGAGAAGCATGAGTGAAATTGACCCTGTACATCCCTCAAGGATCCAAGGCCATTGGGAATGGGAATGTGAATAAAAGCATCGTACTACATCCAATAACACCACCACGAATGAGTATGGATACCTAGAGGGATCGCGTTGATGGAACGAAATGTGCACACAAAAGAGTGATGGCCTATCTGCAGGCAACATCAGCACTTTCAGACATCAGCTCATAGAAGCACAAAGGTACCAACAAAGTCATTGACATCAGTAAGATCACATTCTTGGCAAAACTGGCAGAAAGTGGTCTTATGCCTCCTGATTGGACCAAAGCCCCTATTACAACGACCCGACAGTTTGGAAAGGAGTAATGTGTGGCATAGTAAGACGGACCAACTAAACCTGAAAGATGGAACCGCGCGGATTTGATGACGACTGACGTTGGGCCGACGACGTTGGTGATGATGCACTTTTGTTTTTCCTTCTCAAAAATTTTACCCATTTACCCAGACTTCGTGTCTTTCTTGATGCAGTTTCTGGTGAGGCGGGGCGTTGCTGGATTCCGTATGCCATTGGCCGGATTCCCGCAAAATCTGCCTTGGAGGCGATGAACCTGCATATGCACAACGCTCCTCCTGCATGCAGCAAGCTAACCTCGACTAGTAGACGAAAGTACTAGGCATCAGTCAATCACCAGGCAAGGCCTGGAGCCTGGTGTAGGGGCTTTCTTTGCTGCTAGGATTAAAGCGAGCGAGACTGGCGATACTCCGCCAAAGGCCCGCCGGTGAAGGGGGAGTGAGAATGATCAACCAAAAATATAAAAAGTCGCAAGGCTTGGCCGTCCGTCGAGGCTTTACTGGGATTGGCGCTCGAACGAGAAAAAAAAGGGTCAAGAACGAGTAGACAAGTAAACGGCCTGTATAGAGTCTCGTTCGGCAGAGGAGAGAACAACCAAAGAGGAAATGAAAGCAGGTTCAGGCACCATCTAAGCCTACATTGTACCTATACTTTTGGTACTTGTCAAGCGTACAGCGTATTTCAATGATGCACCTCAAGTCCATGAGAGCATAGCTCAGACACCGTCACTTTTATGTGAGATTATACAAAAGGTACTACTACATTGAAAGAAATATGTCCAAATTCATCACATACTACGCCACCTTCACGCCGACTTGGAAGCCAGCTCGCGATCCACACCTCTGGCGATATAGTCCGAAATCGCCATGTTTGTAATCATTGGGTTCACCCCCGACGCCGACGGGAACACACTGGCGTCCGCCACAAACAAGTTCTTGTAGCCCCAGACGTGGCCCTTGGGGTCCACGACTCCCTCGCCCTCGTTGATACCCATCCTGCACGTGCCCATCTGGTGAGCCGATGAGAAAGGCGCCACGGGGGGCCGGTTGCCGACGCGGCGGACCTCCTTGATCCAGGCCGCAAAGTCCGGGTCGCTGACGCCGAGGTTGGACTTCTTCACATCGTCGTTGGTATCGGCCGAGGTGGTTGAGGACGCGCTCGTGGGCCTCCTGATGAACGGCTCGACGCCCGGCAGGAAGGCCCGGATCTCCGTGGCGCCCATCAGGTAGCAGCACTTGGCGGTGGCGATGACGCCCTCGAGGGTGTGCGCGCGGTCAAAGTCCGATGGCGTGTAGTGCACGACTGGCGTGCCTGTCGTAGGGTCCACCTGGATTCTGCCTGAGTCGCGGTCTCGGGTCAAGGCGATGTAGACGTCCATGTGGCGGTACTTGATGGCGGCGGCCTTGAAGTCGGTGCTGCTCTTCCAGGGAAGCATTGACATATTGGTATATGGTATCTGGCACGTAGGTTCGAGCTTGACGCCGTGGCCGTGGCCATCAAGGTCCTCGAAGGATGTGCAGAAACTAGTGATGATTCCGCCTGTGTAAAATTGTTAGAACCTGTCCTCGCCGGCGGTAAAATCATAGCCGTATAATGGAGACTTACCATCCCATGCCTGTATATCTTCCTTGTAGTATGCGCCAATAAAATTGCAGGGATGCAGATACAGGTTGTGTCCCAGGTGTCGATTCTACAGGCTCTGGGTTAGTACAACAACGAACAGAAACTGCAATTGTCTCCGAGGACATGCGTGAGAAATCTTCCAACTTCACTCACCTTGACGCCGCTCTTTGATAATATAACCGGGCTCCACAGAGAGCCTGCCGAGACAATAACCTTCTTGGCCTTGATTGAAACCTTTCTGACGGCACGTTGCTCCTTGGGTCCGGTAACTCCACCAGAGCTATCACGAGATGTCCAAGTACCAACGACGCCCGTGGCGACCTTGCCGCCAGAGGCCTCATCGAACGTGATCTTGTCGACCTGGAAACCCTCGATGAAGGTGGCACCCGCCTTCTTCGCAGCCGGAAGCCAGCTCACCGCAGGGCTTTGCTTCTCAGCACTGCCGCAGCCCATCATGCACCGACCGCACCAGTGCTCCGCGCCTCCCGAGTTTTGCGGCAGCGCCGCGGCGTGCCATCCGAGCTTTCGGCATCCGTCCAGCAGGACCTGTCCTCTGTGGGTTTGCTTGACGGCGTGCTCGCTTCCCCGGCCGGCTCCCATGTAGTCGCATACGCGATCCAGACAGTCCTGGAACTCCTCGGTTTCGAAGAAGACCAGTCCGCGATCTTGACTCCACTCACGTCGGACGAACCCCTGAGTTTGCAGACACACGCTCCAGTTTATGGTGCCGCCGCCACCCCAAGTTGAGCCCGCGGCGATGTTGGTCGATCCATCGGCAGTAACCACAACACCGCCGTTCTCGCAGAGGAGCCGGCTGCCTTGCTCCTGCGGCATTGGGAACTGATCGGGTGTGAAGTAGTAGCCCTTATCGACCACAACCACCTTGTGACCGGCCTCGGATAGGATCTTGGCACATACTCCGCCACCGCAGCCCGAGCCAACGATCACAATGTCCGTATCGATGACGGCAGGACTAACGGGCGCCAAGTTGTCCTCCACATTGGGCGGACGGCCAAACTGCAGGAACTCAAAGTCGAAGCTAGGGCCCGGCTTCCAGTTATGGGGGACGTCGATATAGCCGCTCGCCTGCTTGAACAGCGGGCTGCACTGCAGCCACGCGATCTGAGCAAACATGGACAGGGACTTGACCAGCAGCCTAATGTCGGTGAGACGAGACACCGACCAGCCCCGAACAATGGCCTCACGAATGTGCAGCGGCTGCTCGTGTACCGGGGTGCAGTACCCCGTCAAGAAGAAGGCGCCCACTCTGGTCGACACGGCAGCGAGGACACCGCCGAGCCTGGCGCGGAGCTTGGGATGGACGGATGTGCAGACGGTCCGCTTCATGTGGCCGACCAGGGCCGGGTTGGTGGAGAAGCTCTCGAGGAAGACGGCCTTGAGCACCTCCTTGTCTGGGTTTCCGGCGATGGTGCTGTGCAACTCCTCCAGGAGGGCGTTATACTTGTGGTCTGGTATTTTGATCTGCGTCTTCTTGTCGGCGACTTCGGACTCGGGCACCACGGGAGCCAGTATGGCGTCAACCAGGGACACGAGGACGGCCCACTGGACTGGCGTCCAAAAGTCGCCGGCCTGCATCTCGCCAAGCTCGATGACCTGTGGCCTGGCCGGTGCGATGGCGGAATTTTTCTCCATCTTGTCCGTTTTGGTCGCTGAATCTTTTTGCTCCAGTCTCCCAGCCATAATGAAAGTTTCCTATATTTTTTCCTCCTTTGCTTTATATCACCACTGACTGAACATTTGCTCGGTATCTGCTATGTTCAAACAAATATTTTGTGTTGAATTCGACAGGCATTGGGGTTGGAAAGTGGAATTCTTGTGTCGCCGTGGGTGTTGTATATCAATGGAACTCAAATGGGTGGCATTCAGCTGTCCAAGCGGGGAATTTCACAATACTACCTCGGGACCCTCGCTTAGCGCAGAATGCAGCGCGTTCCAAAACACCCTAAAAAAAGCAGCAGGCCACTGTGGTTCGAGGTGACGAACAAAGTGAAGATAGGACGGAAGAGCTCCCGGGTGGGCTTGTCAACAAAACGGCGTGACAACGCAGATCAGAGGCTGGTCTCGTAGCGCACGTGCTTTCATCTCAACTCTCTGTGGCACCAAAATTTCATACGCAGTCTAGATTCCAGTGGTTTACATGGTACGCGTCCTTTATCGTCTTTGCCGAGAAGAAGAAAGTCACAACCTCGGGAGTTTTTTCCAAGTTGAACAAAATGTTTGTTGTTAATGCAAAACCTGGGATCCATGCCTGTTCTTGGCCGTCAATGAGAAAATGCAGGAGGTGCTACCCACCCCACCATCAGGACAGGGAGTAATTACCAGTCTTGCAAAGTTGCCTGTGGGTGGGTGGATGGGGGAAGGTGCCATCGTTAAGCGGGGTGCAGCGGCAAACTTCCCCGGGGCTGCAGTCATCAAAGATCAAAGATGACCGAGATTGCCTACATCTTGGCCGAGATTTGAGGCATTACGGCCGTCAAGATCCGCGTCTATCTAGGTGGTTAGGTATCAAGTGGCAGCTTCCAGTGAATGAAATAATTAATTGATCTCTCGCAATATCGCAATATTTAACCATAGTCACAAAAACTACCAGTTCTGATTCCTTCTTTTTCCCATATGCAACATAAACCACAATACCCAGCCAACCCATCAACACTCATAATAATGGTATGTGTCCCGATCTCGATATGATACCGTCGGCTTCCTCGCCGGCTGCGGTCTCGGAAAAGGATTGATATCTGGAGAGGAATCGCGCATGTAGGCAGCGTAAGCGCGCCTCTCCCGCTCTATTGTCAATCTGGCCGCCCGCTCTCGCTCGTCCTGTTCTTCAACCTTGCGCCAGTATTCTTCTTCCTGACGCTCCGCCTCCCGCTGCCGGTACCACGCCGCGCGAGCCTTCGCTTCCGCGGCGTGTTTCTCCTTTTCCACCCTGATCCTCTCGGCCGCAACTGCAGCCGCAGCGATGCGTTCTCGCTCTTCGAGCTCGATTTCGGCCGCAATCTCTCTCTGCGTCCGCACCGGCTCGACCAGCCGTACCCCCGGCAGTTGCCCTGGGAGGTAGCGGGGCTGGGTAGCCAACCTTTCGGGTAGCCTGCGGTTGGTTGCCGCGGCGGCCTCGTCTATCAGACGCGTCTCCTCTCGCTCCTCGGCTTTTCCGTGTATCCGGCCCCTGTTGTAGGCCTCATGGATGTCGATGGCAGGAACCATGGGATGCTGCTGGTGAAGGACTGGCTGCTGCTGGTATTGTTGATGATGCTGCTGCTGCTGCATCATTGGGTGCTGGACGATGACGGGCGCAGATGCTGGCGCGTTGGGTACGTGAGGCATGATTATCTGCGGCTCCCTCCGAGGGGTCTGAGTCTGCTGACGCCTGCCACCATTTGCTTTTAACGTGTACTCGCTGTCGTTATGGTTGTGTCTGCGGCTGCTGGATCGGGAATGGTACTCGGAGCCTCGAACATATTTCTTGGGGCTTTTCTGACGCTTCCTGCGCCGGCCGTCAGAGATGGAGCCATGAGAGGTTGGCATGCTGACTTCATCCTCGCTGCCCGACCATGACCCGCTGCTGGAGGACCCACCGCTGTCTGATTCGGAGCCCGAGTCTGAGTTGGCGCTGGAAGAATCACTCTGGTCACGCCGACGGCCGTCTCGTCCCTGGTTGGCGGGTCTGGGTCGACCAACTGGCGGTCGACCAGCCGGAGGTCTACCAGCAGGACCAGGCCGACCCACTGGCGGTCGAGGTGGCTGAGGGTGTCCATTTTGCATCGGACGCGATGGCTGACCTCCAGGCATTCGAGGAGGAAGAGGCCCTTGACGCGGCGGTCCAAGATTGGCATTGATCTGGCCTGGAATGGGAAACTGCCCCTGGGGAGGGCCTTGCGGGAAACGTGGCATCTGGTTCATCAAGGAATCTGGAGGGAAATCATGCGGTCCCGATAGACCATCAATCCCATGATGTATCCTCTGAGCCTTGATGTCTTCCTCAATCTCCCTCTCCTTGAGCAAGGCCTCAACATCTACCCCAGGTTTGGGCGCGTTTTTGAAGTAAGCGGTGATGGAGACACGCTTTTCCATCTTCTTCTTCTTCTTTTTGACCTGTCCGTTGGGCTTGGATATGAGCACCGTGGTGACGGTCGTTGTTCCAGCCTTGGCGCCACCATGCAGCTTCTTCTCATATTTCTTATACTCCTTGTCTGTCAACTCTCGGCGCTTGTCGTCCAACTGAACAAGAGTGATCTCGAAATGTTCAGGGTCAACTAACTCGTGCGTCTCGAGCTTCTTGCGTGCCTTTTCTATCTGCCGCTGCTGGCCAGCGCCCATACCCTTCTTCTTCTCGGCGACGCCACTGTCGCTTGCCTTGTTTAGCTGACGGATTTGCCTGATGATCTCCTTGCGCGGCAGGTCCTCGATCTCGGTGACGTGGGCATTCATCCACGTCGATTGGATTTTTTCTCCCTCGACCGTGTGGCCCTCGTCACCCTCGACCGGTTCGATGCGGAAGACATAGTATGTCGTCAACCGATCGCGGCAGTCCTCGGGCGAGCGAAACTCGTCGCGTAGATCTGAGATCTCGTGCGTGCTACGCTTTTTAACAAGGCGTGACATCATGGGTAGTCTGTTGATGGGTTGCCCCATGTTGGGCTGGGCCATCACTGGATGTGGCTGTGGGCGCGGAGCCATCATGTTTGGCCCTGGGCGAGGAGGACCTCCCATTCCTGGTCGAGGCGGTGGAGGTCCACCACGGCCGCCGACTGGGATAAAACCTTCGGGGAACATGTCGGCGTTTGTCATGTTTTGGATGTTTTGGAGAAACAAGAACAGCAACTGAAAGCGAACTAGTCAGGTAAATAGCCTTTCTCAGATGTTTGTAATCTTAAAGCCGAGTGGCCCTTGTCAGACTCGGCAAATTCAGAGTTGGGAGACTATAAGGCACCCCTTATCCGATTTGGAGCGCGAGAACCCGGGGGCAAAGGCTGGCTTATATCAATGTCAGTTGCGGAACACAAAAGGTAACGAGTGGCAAGGGAAGACCATGGCTCTCATATTCAAGTGAGTATATATGTACCTGGTACACACCAGTAACATTACTTGACTAACCACCGTTGTCCTGTCACAGCATAACGTATTCTGATCGTTTGAGGCTCCGCATACCGGTACATACAATCCGGGCGAGAATGACCGGTCAAAGCACATCTCTTCACCGTCTTACCTTCCCTCCCCTTATCAAGCCATCCCTTGAGGCTAAACCAGACAGGCTACATCGCTGATTCGTGGCAGTTTCCGTGTCACCCACCCCCGATATGTCAGGCGGAAATCTTGCTGCCCAATACTCATTAACAAAACTCGAAAAGGATTCCATTATCGGTCGATTCACGAGAACTATCACTGAAAACAGGCGTAGATTTACACGACATGCAGAACGACTGACGATGGCTCGAGCGAGTCGAGTGTCAAATCTGGTCATTCACCGATCAGCGTTGTTCATTACTAAAGATCACCACATTCTACTCGGTGATTTATTGACACAGCATACGCATGCATAGTCGAGCTACTTGGTGTGTCTGATTGATGCCTTGATTCATGTTAAGCAGCAAGCGACCAGTTCTAGACTAGTCGGATCCATCATGTCCTCAATCGTAACGATCAGATTGCATACAATGACAGGACGTCGTCCTCCTCGACTGGAGCTAAGTACCGAGAAAACGGCTAGGTGTGGGTGGGAAAAGGAGGCTTCAAATGGTGGGGACTGCATGCAGCTCCGAGGCGCTGTTTCGCCCGCCCAGTATGGTGGTTCGCCTAGCCGCCTTCCGGAGCAGGCAACCACTTTTGGAATATATTGCATTCGTGCATCAGTGTGCACTATTTTCTTGTTGCATATCGAGCTCATCTAGCAAGCAAGTGTCGGCTCTTTCTGCATTTATTGATGATTGTTAACAAATAAGAATATCACGGGGACTACTCAACCACTACCTGTAATGGATTCATCGGCAGGAGTTCTTGACACCGTTACTAGCTCCTCTGGCGAACTTGTTCAACTCGAGTCCTCCGGCTCTCATGCCGAAATGAGAAACAAAGGGTAAAACGGATAAGGGCGGCTCGGGAACGGGGAAAATTGCGGGCCAAAAGCTCACAGAACGCGGGAGCGGGACCTTGAACCTCGTGGGAAAGAGCAACAAGGTTTTTGCCCGTTTCGTTTCGTGTTCTCTTTCTCTCGCACTCTTTTCCCACCTCCCTTGACAATGTCCATATGCAGGCCGTCGTTGTTCTGTACGACATAGCTACATGTATTATGGCGTGTCGATGCATTCGCCCGACAGGTTAGAAGTGGTACGACGGGGGGAAGCCAGCTTGGCTGCCTTTGCTGCCGCCCACTAGGGAATCAAGGGGGGGGGGTTAAGGTCCTGCTATGCGGATGACGATTTTGTGATTGAAGCGGATCAAAGGAAGAGCCAGGTGAGGCTAGGAGATGCGTATTCCCCAGCTTCTCAGCTTCTCATTTGAGAAGAAAAGATGCTTCTGCACTGTGATGAAAACCCTCTGCATGCAGGCCACCCATCTTCAAAAATATCATTTGGTTTCCACTGGGGAATTTATTCAAACGGAAATGCAACAGAAGCCTGTAAGCTCAGTTGAACCTGCACAAAACAGAAAAACCCCCGCCCGATTCTGCGAAGCACAAAATGAAGAGAGAAGGAAACAAATCAATGATAAAACGTCTTGGACCACGGTAGTTTTTGACCGTTCGGTCCACTCAAACGGCAACACGCCAGCATGCCTTTCGGGCGAAGGAAAAGGGTTGTCCCCTCTGCTGCTGTGTATGCATGTGTGTGGGGAGCAACCGCCCGGGGGCGCCTGCGCATCAGTCGGGCGAAGGGCAATGCCGTGCATCATGCAGCAGCGCCTGCCTGTGCATACACCGATAAGCTTCATAACGGGGCGCCTTTCTCAATCTGAGAGTGGTGAGGTTTTTCGGTGAAGACGAAAAGGAAGGGCGTGACCAAACCTCTGAGCTGGAATAGGGGGGGGGGGAGAGAAAAGATGAGGGGTGTGAGGTTTGGGCCTTACCGGATAGTTACCCAAAGACAGTTTTGGAAAAAAAGAAATTAGATGATCGGGTTTGACCGGATATTTCCTTAACCCCATTTTCGCTGTCCTCCTTTTTTTTTGTTGAAAACAGGAGAACTGCAAGGTAGCAGGGCACAAAATGTATGTGTACACAAAACCTGAACGGGAGGTCGTTCAAAGAGGAAAAAAAGAAGGAACGAAACAAAAAGAAAACACGACGACTGAGGAAGTTGAATGTAATGCACAGGGGGGCTCTGTCGATAAGACTACCTACCTACCTAGGTACCTGACAATGCTATTATTTCTGTTGATATTATTCGCAGCAAACTCGCACGATGCTTTATGAATACAAATGGAAGAAAAGGAAAGAAAAGAATTGAGCAGCCAGTCACACTGGCCGAGGTTGACGAAAGCATCATCTTTTCCCTTGCTAGTCCTCTCTCCGCCGCAAGGGCTGATGATTGTGCTGCTCAAACCACGAGTTTGTGCATCGGCTATCGTGGTGGTGTCCGAATGTGTGTGTGTTATCTCTTTTCTTTTCTTTTTTCTTCTTTTTTTGGCTTAAAAAGGAAATACACCAAAAAAAAACAAAGCGACGTATGGCAAGGTGGTGTACACAAGTCGACGCAACACAGAACGGATCGGAGGACAGATGGCCAGCGGTGGACTCCGAATGAGAAAGGTTTGGCTTTTCTTTTTGTAGTACCTGAGAGATGAAGGGTTAGAATCATGATAGAGGCAAAGACAAGTACATGAAATCTACTTGGGCGCTTGTCTTATTCCCAGTCTGAGTTGAGGGAACAACAGAGTCGGCATAGTCGTGCAAAGAGTATCAAGCTGAGACGGTCACACTCGGGTTTCTAGAGGTGCGGTCGGCACATGATCTCATGAGAGGATTTTTGGGCCGCAAAGTGCAAAGAGTAATAGCGTTGGGTTTAGATCTTGGTGTAGGCTGCTTGACATTACATCTGTCACATGGGGACGCCTGGATTCGCCGAGACGAAACTGTACTCGGAAAAGAAAGACGCCGACGAGTGCTTTCTTCGAGCCTTGCTAGTCGCCACATTCCAGGCTGGGCCATTTTGTACCTTTTCTTCATGAGTCTCTTATGTTGCGTTCGCTTGCTTGTACGCCAGAGAGATAATCCCAATACGGGCTGGCATATACTTCGTAGCTAGTGACTTGATACCACCTACACGCAAAGACATAACCCCTGCCTCTTTTCTACTCAACCTTCGCAGCCTCGACCTCGGACCTCTTGGCATCCCTGACCGCGCCAGAAAGCTCCATTGCGCCGTGGCAGACGTACGACCCAAACGCCCGCGCGGGGACCTTGTTCTGAAACATTTCCTCGAGCTCGACGTAGGTGCGGCCCTTCATCTCAGGCAGGCAGAAGTACAGGTACAGGCACATGGGCACCGAGGGCGCGAAGAAGACGAAGCAGATCCTGCCGCCCAGGTTCGCCTGGTCCGGGTTGATCAGGTACGGCATCAGCTGCAGCACGGCGCACGAGACGGCCGTGGCGCTCATGATGTTGATGGAGTAGGTCTTTTGCCGGTGCGAGGGGGAGGGGGTCTCACCGCCGATGGCGTAGGCCACCGCGCCGAGGGTTGCTTGATACTGTTCAGGGGGTGTTGGATGTCAGCCTCTATACTCTCAGGTGTATCTGTTGAGATGTTACAAGTGCAGGACTCACCAGGAAGCCCCAAACAGTCATAAATGCGACCGTAGCCTTGAGGGACGGTGCGTTGTTGATGGTGCTGATGCCGCCGATGAGTAGTAGTCCTGCAGTCATGACAAACATGCCACCAACCAAAAGCCTGTGATTTTTTTTTCGTTAGTAATATCATCATCCATTGGACAAGCTTGATCGTCCAGCAAATTAACACCAAAAAGTAAGACCAGGCGTCCACTCACGGTCGACGTCCCAGCCGGTCTATCAGCGGCCAAGAGCACATGTTGCCGACCAACTGAATCGCATACGCAGCCTGAGCAATGCCCAGCGCGTTGTCCACCCCAGCCAGCTTAAAATAGTAGGCCAGGTAGCCAGCAATAAAGTTGACACCAATAAACTGCTGCGCAATGTAGACCATGCAGATGATCAATGTCCGCCTGCCGTTGGGCCCCCTAAAACACTCGACCCATCCACCCGACCCCGACGACTGGAGCTCCTTCTCCTTGATCACGGCCAAGGTCATCATCGCCATTGCATTGTCGACGTCGAACCCAGGACCGTTGAACTTGCGAAACGCCGCAGCGGCTTCCTCCGGCCTGTCGCGAAGAATCAGCCACGACGGCGACTCGGGCAGCACTGCCAGGGAGCCTACGAGCAGGATGGCGGGGAAGATGAGCTGCGTGACGACGGGAATCCTCCACTGCGCGTCGCCGGCGTAGGTCGCCGAGGCCGCGTACACTGCGACCGAGCTCAGCCACTGGCCGATGACGATCATGGTGTTTACGAGGGCGAGACACACGCCGCGGAGCCTGACGGGGGCCAGCTCGGCGACGTAGACGGGGCCCAGGGAGTGGCCCAGCCCGAAGCCAAAGGCGCCGACGACCTTGCCGCCAAAGAGGACGGGGATGGTCTCGGCAAAGTACTGCGTCAAGATGCCGGCGGTGCAGATCAGGGCCGCCATGGATATGACCCTCTTGCGGCCGAGGACGTCGGACAGGATACCTGTGGCAAAGGCTGAGGTGAAGATGCCGACGGTGGCGGCGGCGTTGAGGATCTGCTGGTCACTTGCCGGGATCACGCGCACTCCGTTGACCGTGTGGCCGAAGCGGTTGAGGAAAGCATCAGATGCCAGCACGTTGCCGAGCATGTTTATTTCGTAGCCAAAGTTGACGGGTAGCATAAATATCAGCATGCCTTTGAAGAATGGAGGTTTTTGTTAGGTCACACGTCTTGTTGTATGCGGGCTTGGGAAAATACAAGTCCAACTCACAGAAGCTCAACACTCTTCTATTGTCCCAAAAGTCTCGCAGCGTGACCTTGTCATCGGGAAGAGTGCTAACGGATGTCTGTCCATGGCTTTCGACGTCTTTTGGTTGCCGTTGCGCCTGATCATTCTTGGGCTCGCGCGTAGCTGACATCTTGCTGGTAGTCGTGATGCTGCTCCCACAACCCAGGATGGGAACTTGCAATGTCGTTGCATATCATGTCGAGACCACTAGAGAGTCCTGAGGTCCAATATATGCAAGCCACAGAAATCAAGCCAACGGACAGGCTTCTCGCGAGAACTGCGGTTAACAATTCCCATTCGGGGGTAATTTGGCCAAGGCTCGGTCATGAGTTGGACAAGCTCTCCGCACTGCGACGTAGTGAAAAAGCGGAGGCAAACATGGGGTAACAAGCTGGGCATAACTGCCGGTCTGGCGATCCCGAAGTTGACCCCGAAGAAGGTGGCCCATGGGGAACCAAACAAGTAACTGTTGCAGGGCCATCTGCACCCTGTAGGGGTAAATCCATCTTTAAAAAGCCTACTTTGTAATCAAGGTAGGTTTGTAACCTTGGACTTTCGCTCACTTAGCGATCAAGCCCAAGTAAATAACCAGACAGTAGACACATCATTTCACAACCCTCTGTGTGTGTACCAATTGAATATGTTGAAAAGCTATCCCTCCCAACAATTTCTCAACCATCTGCAGTAGCCTGGCCGGTAGAGTGGCCCATTGCCTCGGTGACAGTATCATAGACCTTGTTCTTTCCGCCCTTGAGACCGTTGTTTGTCACCTGCACAACAACCCTCTTGTAAGCCGTAATGCAAGGAGTTCCGGAATCCCTTACTTCCAATACGAAATGCAGCACTTGGCCCTTCTCTAGGGCCTGTCCCGTGAGAACATTTACGGCGCAGATCTCAGGCGGTGGAATCGTGACCCTGACCGATGCACTTTCGTTGCTCGGCTCAAAAGTGACCTCTGGAACCACCGGCCAGTGTATTTCCGACTGCGCCGTCGTGGGCTCCTTGTACTGAAACCATCGGAAGTAAAGCTCATCTCCGTCCGGGTCGTATGTTCCCGCAGCGTCCAAAACGAGCTCGTCGCCTGCCTCGGCGTCAATGAATAGAGGCTGCGGTCCGGGAGCGCTGCCATTAACCGAAATCACAGGAGCGTGGTTTGCCTGCTTGCGATCCTTGCTCAGAGTCCACTGCATCCTCGCCGCAAAGTCGTTTTGGTAGGCATCTCTCCAGCGCCAGACCGTCGCCTGGTTCGTTACAAACGTAGACCCGTTCTTGCCGACGACGGTATCGCGAGCGTCCATGTAGTGTTTTGCTGCACCGCCAATGTCACCAAGGATATATCTCCCTCCCCAGCTGCCCCAATGAGGATTCTCTGGAGATCCCAGTCCGTTTTGTATGAGATATAAGAAGGTTGGAGTGTCACCCTCCATGATGAAGGAGGGTGTAGGGTACACCTTTCCAAGAGGCCCAACTGACTGGATGTTATCTTTTAACCATTCCTTAGAGACCTTTGTCACGTCCGGGCCCCCATTGTCCATGTGCGTCATGAGCATGTCGCCGGAAATGCCTACCCACGTAGCCATGCCATACTCCTTCCAGCCGTGCATTGAGCAAATGTAGAAGATGTCGGGAAATGTAACCCGTATCCAGAGACCCGTGTCGTCCTGATCGCTGATAGTGTATACGCGCAGTTTTGAGCGCAGCTGCCCCGCATCCTCCTCACTCCTCGTGCGTCGTACATGATGCAGCGCTTGCGCCAACGTATTGATCCCTCCCCAGCAGAGAACCCACAGAGGCCGATCCGAGGCTTCGAGCTTCTCGATGAGAAGTGAAGCACCCTCGCTCAGCTCCACGCCGTCGGCAAGCGCCTCCTTGCCATAACAAGCCGGTCCGGATTTGATCAGGCCAAGCAGCCTCTCGACTGAGGGATACTGGTTTTCCGGGTGAACGTGGCTGTTCAGATTGTCGACCACGGCGCCATAGGCCTCGACTATCCTAATCATGTCCTCGGGGTGAACCTTGTCCCTCATCCAGCAGGACGTGCATGCTACGATGCCTTGGGTGTCAAACTCGTTGCCATAGAGCAAGAAACGGACGAGCGATTCTGCATCGTCGGGCTCGTTTGAAATATCCGATATGACAAAGACTCTAGGCTTCTCCTGCACGACGGGAAGCCTATTGTGATCTGCCATGTCGGGTTGATGTATCTCGTCGGTTTTGAGGGATTATAAGAGTCAATTGGTACTTGAAGAGGTTGAATATGACTATCGGCCCATATCTCAAGGCTGTCCAATTACCAAACAATTTTCAGAATATGGTGTTTTGACTGCAACGGCCTCCCAGCTGCTGTTGACATGGTCATAAGATTCGTTTCCTGATAGTAAAAACATTATGATATACTAGGAGTATCCCCGCCGTGATGTGGACGCGGGCACGGCGGATGCGGAGCCCCGCACAATACTCACCAAGGTGGTTCGGACACCTCAATTGCCTTTTGGGGAAATTATATGCGGCCCGCAAACATGAACCGGATCGGTTGATTTGCGCCGATTTTCGGATCAAGTTCCAAGAGTCGAGGTTGGAGACGTTCATGAGCTGTGGCGTGCTCTTAGCCAAACCTAATTGGATAAGATGGGGATGAACTGGGCCGGTTATGGGGCTTCAACGAACAGTACCAGGAATTTTGCCTCAGGGAATCCAACAATGCGGTACGAATCTGAATAAGATGGTAGGCAAAAATCCATCTTGTCCTATCCAGCCAATCAAAGCGAAAGCAATCAAACATGTTGCTAATGATTGCTAATGACATTGGGATTCTCACCCAGACAAAGCGTTCGGTCGGTCGATTCACTTCGCTGGTAATGATTCCATGGCTGTGAGGAAATTAGGTGGCCAGCCACAAACCTGGGGGGCTAGCATCAACTAGGGGTCCCGTGGCAGCGGTACGCCGCCAAAACCGAGACCAGACATACCTCGAGATATGAAGAAAGGGAATTATCAGGTCGACAATTGAACAAGGAGCCCAAAGGCATGGTTTGATTGTGAGGGCTCTACTGCTGCGACCGACCGCTTTGGAGATTGGTAAAATCAGCGTCGTCATTGGCGTATCATGCATCCATCTCAGCATGCATTTTGCTGATGCAAAGACTAATGTACCTAGCCAGACATTCAGAGCACGTTCGTCGCACCAACAAATTCTGACGACAAGCCTCCCCCACACACCCCGTCGGGGTCCCACATCAATCACCTACTGTAGCTCCAGTTTGGCTAGAGTTGCTGGTCTTGACTCTAGCTCCCTTTTAGCCCCGGCGAAAACCGCTATGCACGCAATCAACCCGAAAGCACAAGCCATTGATTGATTGACTTGACTGCCGAGCTAATCTGGGCAATCCTTCCTAGAAATCAATAGACAACAGCTCTTGAATAAGTTGGATTTTTATTCCACTTCTAATTTCGACAGTCCCTTCGTGTCTCTAATCATAGACCATTTCATCAATCTGCGTTCGACTTTGCGATTGATTGCAGCTAACAGGCCTTCATTACCACACCTGACCGCACCGTACAGCAAGGGCTCGCCCTATAACCAATCCTGCATCGGGTTTCTTGTCACTGTAGCCACCACCACTTTCCCTTCAACATTACCCCAACTGTGCGGCTTGCCCGGCGGCGGGTAATCACACACTCCAGCTTTTGCAGCCCTCGGGCCGGGTGACAGTACTGCCCGAAAGCCTGACGAGGGCGTACGGGGGGAGAAGGGGAAAATATAGCAAGGAAAGTCACGCACGAGGGCGCCACAAGAAAGAGAGAAAAACAAGTAACAGTAGCAGCTGCGCCAGAAGCAGCCGACAGCCACCTCCAAAATCAAAGTACCCCCCAAGTCCTCAAGTATACCAATCAACCAATGGCCAAGGACAACAGAGACCGTGACAATAGCGACGCCGCCTCGTCTAGCCAATCAAAGCGACCCGCGCTGAACCATCGCGACACCAGCGACTCCCAATTCAGCGACCATGCAGGAGGACAACATGGCCCCCAGCAGCAGCAGCATTACGCCCCAGCCACCCGCGTAAAGTCTCATCAGAAGCACGTCGTTGGAGGTGGCACTGGAAGGCTGCACGGCCGTGTCCCCTCATCCAAGGCTCTTCACAAGAATCAAAATCATCATGCCATTGGCCCCTCCAACGCGAAGCCCAGCAGACGTCAATCCTCCCCCGCCGATTACGATCTGGATCGACCAGCGTTCCCGCCCACAACGACAAACGCTTCAAACTCCAACTCTCAGCGGCGCAGTTCCTCCGACCTTCGACTATCCAGCAACAGTTCCGGCACGAGCTTGAGGAAAAATCAATCCACTTTAAGCCTCAAGCGCAACCGCTCGCATACGGACATTGTGGTAAAGCGCGGTAGCAAACACAGCGCAGCGGCCCTCAAGCGCTCTCACTCCAATCCAGGGAATGTAATCAAGAAACAGGTCAACAAAAATCAGGTTCACTTTGATCTTGGAACAGACGGCCAGGACGACGAAGACGACGACGGCGACGAGTGGGTTGATGCGAGCTCTTCCGCGTCCCCCTACATATCACGTCGTGGATCGGTCGCCAGCGTGGCCCAGGCCTCCGCCGCATCCAGGCTGGACGGCCCCGATAAGCCCGAGGCTTCTGTACCAGGGCATCAAAGTCCGCGCCACCCCAATTTGCCTACGCACCCACGGGTGGCGTCTGCATCCTCCCAACATTATCATTTCCCGACGTCAAAGCTACTGCATACTCTATCCTCAAACCAAGCCGAACCCAAAATGTCGACAGATACAGCGACGGCTCAGCCGGCCTCTGTTTCTTCTTCGCAAAATCGACAGCAACAGCTCAGATCCGAATCGCTGCCCCGTCCAGATTCCTCCGCCTCCAACCTCTCTGCAGAAGCTGAGCTGGCAGCAGCTGCGCAAAGACGTATGATGGTAGGCGGAAGCAGCAGTGGCGGCGTCGACATGACCTCTCGCTTCGTAACGACCGGCTCGTCCGGCCACCCTAGTTCTCAGGGGACCTTGTTTGCAGCGGACCCGCGCATCTCAAGGCATCAGGATGGCGACAGCCCAGCTCCAAGTCGCTCGAGGTCTACTGGCGCAATGAGCGAGTTGCGCCGAGATGCATCACTCGGGAAATCAAATGGTTCCCGGCCGAGTGAGGAAGGGTTGTCTTTGACGTCTGATGATGAGGCGGGTGGTGTGACCAATGTATCCAACAGAGCATCGGCTTCATCCTCAAGAACTCGCGTGCAATCAGCTACCAACTCATCGATAGGATTCACTGTTCCTCCAGCAGAGAAGAGCCGTACGCAACAGAAACTCAACCTCCAAAGGGCAAGCTCTACACTAGAGCCTGGCCATATTCATCATCCTGGAAGCGTAGTGACTGGACCACTGGTGGGAGGTGCGGGCTATGATGCACGTGACCCCCGCGTCGGGAAGTTGCTGGAACGAACCGGCATGGAATATCTGGTTGTGCGACGATATCAAAACCCAGTCGCCCGCAGCATTACCCGGCTGTCGTTGCTATCCAGTGCGAACAACAGCCGCCGTATACCACATGCAAACGGACAGTCAAAAACAAACCACACCCGGAACGCCTCTGACTATATCAGCGGAGCTGCATCTCGACTGAGCCAGAGCTTCAAGGAGTCAGACGCCCCGATCCAGTCTGCATCCTCTGCCGCGCTTAACAATCTCCGCCAGCAGCAACGACCGAGTGGTCCAAAACGGGCTTTCTCGGCGGTTCGAGCCAACCGAAACTCGTCAGAAATTGATACGGAAGATGGAGGGTCGCGATATGGAATGAACGCCGGACAACGAGCTGGTGCTAGTCTCGGTGGTGCTGATGGCGAATCCACTGCGGCGCTACTTAGGAACCTGTGGGAGAAGAACATGGATCTCAGCGCCAGCCAGGACTAGGGTACTGATTGCAGGGAGACCATGTTTGTTCTCCCGAGAGGTCTTGACTGACAAATAGGGGGTGCCTTAATGTGGCATATGCTGCAGTTGGTCCGTACTCCCGCGGCGCTTCGCTCGGTGTTGATTGGTGGGTTGGACCAGGTAATAAAGTATGACACTGGTACGGGGACGATATTATGATGTTTTAATGCCTCTGCTTCACCTGTACCTAATTTCCTAATCATGCTGGCTGTATATGCTGGCGTCAGAATTCAACCTGTCTTTGGGTCTTGAAGCTTTGATTTAGGAAACAAGACCGGTTAAGGTTCAACTTGGCCTCGGCGGACAGACTTTTGGCAAGACTTGGACTTGGTTGGGGTTGGAATTTTATACTGCCATTCCCAGCGGTTCAGCGCTATAGCCTGGGCTGACAAGGTAGCGATTTTCTTGGTGATACGAGGGCGCGAAATCAACTTGATGCCCCTCTGGGAGACTTTAGGGTGCTGGCTTCACCTTCTGCTTCACCAAAGCAGATGATCCAGATCAACACCCATCTTGTTGTACTGGCCAGAAATATGTATATTACAAACCTAATATATGCTTAGGTTTTCTTGTTACTCGTTGGAAACTCTGTTAGAGTAGAACGAGAGGACAGTGGAGCGGCGATAACCTAATTACTTGGCCAACATTGCCAACCATATAGTTACGTGTGTCAGTAATTGAACTTGAGTACAAATTGAAGTAATTCGCCCACCTGTGACTTGTCATTGGGAGTTACCTATGTACCTTAGGTCAGGACTGAAAAGCATCTTGGGTTGAAATATGATATAGAAAGGCTCCGAGGATCGGCCTGCTTACATAAGACAATGGTTCTTGACGTAGATCCAAATGGCGCTTGGGAAACCTGCAGCTAATCGACAAGCTCCCACCTCCAACCCCAAGGCAGCACTATCCCAGACTGCGTACCTACCTACGGTTTTTTTTTGGTTTTTTTTTTACATTCGGTCTAACCATCCCAAAAACGGCAAATCATTAAATTTACACGAAGTTCAAGACCAACCGAAATCATCAGTCATCACAGAAACGCGCCACGATGAGTATCGCACAGTTCGAGGAGGACAAGGCTCAATATGTCGAGCAGGTAGGATGATGCTGGCGCGCCCAAATCATCAGTATTGATGAAGGCCAAAAACAAGCTTCAAGCCGCTAACGCCCCCGGTGTTTATCTGCAGCTGGAAATAGTACTTTCTTCCCTCAAGGACGACCCCGATAGTGTGGAACTGCAGGCGCTGAAGGAAGAATTAGAAAGTGCCATATCCATGATTGAAGAGTCCATCGCCGAGCTCCGACCAAAGAAGACGCAAGCACCACCGCCTCCCCCACCCAAAGCCGCCAGCCCGCCACCGCAGCCCGAGAAATGGCGAAAGGAGGACCACCCGGCCTTCAAAAAGGCCGCGGCGCCCGAACCTGCCGCGCCCCCGCCGCCGCCCGCCGCGGAGGAGTTCCAGCCCGACGTGACGTATCAGGTCAACGACAACGTGCTGGCAAAATGGATGAGCGGCGACAAGGGTTTCTACCCGGCGCGCATCACGTCGGTCACGGGTTCGTCGTCGGCGAGGATGTACACGGTCAAGTTTAAGAGCTACGGCACGGTCGAGACGCTGCGGTCGCATGACATCAAACCTGTCACCGCGCCCGCACAAAAGAGGAAGGCCGACGGGACGCCTGTGAATGCCAGTGGCGCTGCTCCGCTGCCTCCGACGGGGCCGCCAGTTCCACCCTCGGAACCATATGGTGCCGACGCCTCACAGCCGCCCCCTCCTCCGCCGCAGAGCGCAGCGGCGATGAGGAACAGCAGTGGTGTCGTCCTGTCTGCCTCGCCTAGCTTGTACCCGCAGAAACCTCAGGATGGTGGCGAGGGGGCCGCCGACGCGAAACCGGTCAAGAAGTTCAAGAAGATCAAGGCTACCAAGGAGCTCGAGGCGGGCAAGAACAAGTGGCAGGACTTTAACGCCAAGTCCAAGTTTGGCAAGTCTCAGAAGAAGGACAGCATGTTTAGGACGCCGGAGGGTGTTCATGGGAGAGGTAAGATGAACCACCAGAATAGGCTAGAAGTCTGCCACACGTGGCGTATTGGTGCGTTATCGCTAACTCACATGCCTCTCTTACTACAGTTGGGTTCACAGGCTCAGGCCAGGCCATGCGGAAGGATGCCAGCAGGAGCCGTCACATTTATCAACCCAATGAGGACGCGGACTAATGATTGGAGCCCTAGGACCACGCTGGGCAACTGGTTGCCTCTGTTTTACTATTTGCTGCCTTTGACTGGGCAAACTCGAAAGAACGCGGCGTCAAATTACATTCTATCAATGGTAAAAATAAAGTCCTCACTCATGATACGGGCGGCTAACTTGAGCTCGCACTGAAGTGTGCTTCTGGCCTGGACCAGTCATTACAGGACGGTGCAAAAGTGAAACCCGTTTAACAGGATGGTTTGCTGTTGTGTACGAGTATTCTCACCCGAGTCGCATGTGAAAGAAGTTTGTTTCGAGAGGACTTGGCACGATCAAAAAGCCTGAGACTTTGTTTTGCCTGTCCATGACACTGGCAATGTGCCAAACATGTTCCCAAAGCTTACGTCGGTTAAATAGATTCGCGAAGAAATGAGTGCGTTTGAATAGCATCATTGTGGAGTTTGCAGCTTAGTGAGTCTCAATCAGAGGAATATATTAACATGGTCATTAACGACATAACTGGTTATTTCAAGACGCAAGTATATCCAATTTGGGGGTCTCGCGGTGCCCTTTCGCCTTAGTCGCTCAGGCGAGATTTGCGACTATCTTATTTGTGGTACGCCTTTACTTTTTCAACCTCATCCCAGCTGCCCATAAATATACCTGACCTGTCATGGATGTGTTCTGGCACAACGTCGAGCATACGCTTCATGTTGCTATCGATAGCTTGGCCGCCGGCTGTTTTTTTTTTTAACACAATGTTAGCATGCTGAGAACTCTTTGAAACTGCAAAAAAAGTATTTCAAAAGGTTAGGGGCGGGGGCTGGGTTGTCGAAGAGAAACTTACCATTCTCGAAAACCATGGCCATAGGTGCGCACTCGTACAAAATACGAAGCTTGCCCTTGGGGCTCTTCTTGTCGGCGGGGTAGGCAAAGATGCCGCCATATAGGAGGGTACGGTAGGCGTCCGCCACCATGCTGCCGATGTACCTGGCGCTGTAGGGCTTTCCGCTCTTCTCCTGGGGGTGCTTGAGCGAGCTAAAGTACTCCTTGACGTGGTCCTCCCAGTAGAGCGAGTTACCCTCGTTGACCGAGTAGATGGCGCGGGACTTGGGCATGCGCATGTCCGGGTGAGTCAGGATGAACTCACCAAAGGCGTTGTCAAGGGTGAAGCCGTTGACGCCGCCGTTCTTCATGGTCAGGACCAGCTGGGCCGAGGCGCCGTACATTGTGAAGCCGGCGGCCAGCAGCTCGGAACCGGGCTTGAGGATGTCCTCCTTGGAGCCGGTGGAGCCCTCGGCCAGCTTGTGGATGCCAAAGATGGTGCCGACCGACACTCCGGCGTCGAGATTGGACGAACCATCAATGGGGTCGCAGGCCACGGCGTACCGGGCGCTGCCGTTGCCGTTGGTGAAGAAGATGATCTCCTCCTCCTCCTCCGACACGAGCAGGGCGCACTTGCCCGAGCTGCGCATGGCCTCGATGAAGAGGTCGTTGCCGATCACATCGAGCTTCTTTTGGTCATCGCCTGTCGTGTTGGAGGAGCCGGCAAGGCCGGTCAGGTTGACGAGGGTGGCGCGGCGGATGTAGTAGGCGATGGCCTTGAAGGAGAACTGGAGGGCGTGGCACAGCAATCTGTATGGTCGGGAGCAATGCTGCGTGTTAGTGTGTGCTCGTGCGTGCATGGCAGGTGAGGGGAAAGCTATAGGTAGGTCGGTACGTACGTGAAGTCTCCAGTGGCCTCCTTGTGCTTTGCTTGCTCCTCAGTCAGGAAGCGCGTCAAGGTAACGATGTTGGTGTTGACCTTTTCCGTCTCCGGGCCATTGTTCGAGTCCGCCATTTTTTTTTCAGAATATGACTGGCAGCTTAGCCAGAGGGAACGAAGCCGTTTGGGTGTGTGGCGAAGAGCAAGATACGTAGGTAGCACAAGCTGAACACTTCTGGGGTTTCAGACACCTGTATACTTTGGGTAAGGTAGGGAGGGGCGAGCCGGTGAAGAGACGGTGGGGACGAGGTTGTCAAGACGACTTGGTTCGTATGGAGAAGCTTAATGGAGCTATGGGATGTCCTGGGTCACGAGGGCAATCGAATTGGGAACTAAGTCTGATGACTAGGAGGATGCCTAGAATCTATTCATAGACTACCACGTAGTAAGGTATAGAGCCAATGCTTCCGAGAAGTGAGGAGTAGAGTGAATAGGGAAGTAGAGGTAGCTGGGTATGTAGGTAGGCAGGTAAGTGAAACCATGAAAGTCTACAAAGATACAAGATCAATTGAGAAAAGGGAAGGGGAGGAAAGGAAATAATCGGACGAAAAATATGTGCGAAAAGAAAAGAACCGGGAACCACGAGACCTCATTCTTATGTAACTAAATCTCCAACCGCCCGCCCGAGCTTCCGGTGCTAAATGGACATGACGATATGTACGTGTAAATGCAGCACGAGACAAAAGTCGACTCCGTTCCACCCCGCGTGTCGGGCCCCCGCGCCCCGCCGTTTCTGATGCAACGGCCGGCGTGCGGGCTATTTCGTTCCAGCTGGGTTGCTTTAGCTATGACGGTTATTCGAGGTTTAGTGCCGCCCTGATCCGATCGACAATGCGGCGTTCCCGGCAGTGCACTTGCTGCTATGTACACTACAGAGCATGCTAGTATTATACCGTCCATCAAATCTGATGACTGAGATTGTGAATCAATTTTTCCATTGTTCAACTACCGCAAAACAGACATTATTCCTCTCAGCCGTGGAGGCACGACTGGAGAAGTTTCGGCCATGTAAATCAAAGAACCCCACCTTCCCGGGCAAAGCCGGGATGACGTACAAAAAGGAGTTAGCTCCACCGGGCATACGGACCAGTTCATCATCGGCGACAACCCCGAGCAATGCAGCGTGAAGATTAATTACTGAGAGTCTGGTCTGGGATGTTGTAGATGCCCACCTACCAGTACTAATGCTCTTTGTGTCTGAAAGGCTTTGGCTGTATGTAGACTTGGGGGATTTTGTGGTACGGTGTTTCTACGGCAATTTGAAAATCCGATGGAGTTGAGATTTAGGAAGTAGGATTGCCGTACCTGAGGTTCGTATAGGTACGGTACATAACATAAAACGTTTGTACGTTCAATTTCATTGCATCATCTACAAGCATGGGCTTCCTCGGGATGGTAATTAACGGCGTGTAACAAAACGTACTTCGTAGGAGTGGTCTGAACAAGCATCTCTCGGATTGATCAGGACCAAAAAGTCGCGTAATTAAACACGCAAGTCTCCCTTCATGCCGCGAACCTCGATGTCTTTTGCCGAGCCTTCGTCCCTTGCGACAGCATACTGTGTGTGGGCAGGCACTTTGCTGGTTACGCGACCCCACACGTGCACAGATGCTTGACATGCGCCTGTCCTCAGCCTGAACCTGAACCTCGGCATGTGCGACGGCACCGCGGCGTGCAGTCCAAGAACCTCCAGGTCTTGGCGGCTTGTTGATGTTCCAAACGAACCATTGCGCAACCGTCTCTTCTGCCGGTTAAGGTTCTGCATACGGTACATATCTGCTGTCTCCTCGGGCCAAACGACAACCTTTTAATTATCTTCAATTGAATACTTGGCCTGCTGACAGCAATTTGGACTTTGATCTTGCAGAATTACTGCACCATCGCCAATCGAGAACGATCGCATCGCAGAAAGCAAGCCATCCGCAACTACCGAAGTCCGCATATCCAGAATCCAAAGTAGAGGAGAAAAAACCCGGACACACAACAAAACAACAAACCAAATAGCCCAAAATGGTCGCCGACGCCCTCGTATACCACCCCACGGTGTCGCACTACCTCAAGTTCGTCGCCACGACCGTGGGTCGCGACAAGGTGCTGCGCGTGATCCAGTACTTTGCCCGCTTTTACGCCTGGTACCTGTTCCGCACCAACGGCACGCCCGGCGAGATCGCCCCCTGGGCCGCCATCAAGAAGCAGTTTGGCCTCGTGCGCAAGTTTATGCGCGTCGGCAAGAACGTCGAGCACCTGCGCGCCGCCGCCGTCGCCGCTGACGCTAAGACTGCCGACCCCGTCGTGCGCTACACCACCGTCGGCCGCCAGCTCGGCTACGCCGGCTACCTGACCTTTGACGCGGCTACCGTGCTCGACGCCGCCGGCATCAGACCCTCCAAGAACGCCGCCAGGCTCGGCAGGGAGGCCTTTAGATTCTGGGCCTTTGGCTTGACCTTTAGCATCGTCGGCCAGCTGTACGCTCTGTGGAGGCTGAAGGAGCGCGAGGCCAGGGTCGACCGCAAGGAGGGTGAGGGTGTTGTCGAGGGCAAGAGGATCGCAATGTTAGTACTTCACGTTTTGAAACTACCGAGACCATACCCGTTTTGTGCAAGTTTAGCAGCTAACCATGGTGGCCAACTACAGTGAGAGGGCGGCCGCCCGCACCCAGCTCATCTCTGACCTGTGCGATCTGACCATCCCGACATCGGCTTTGGGCTGGATTCCCTTTGACGATGGCATTGTCGGTATCGCTGGTACCGTGAGCAGCTTGATCGGTGTCATGGCACAATGGAAGAAGACCGCATGAGTGGCTGCTCAAACCGGTCTTTCAGGTGTTGGCGCAGAAGTGGTTTCCCGGTGATATTTGGGGGGGGAATGGGGGGCTCTACGAGAATCAAAGTTTGGCGAGTTGAAAATTGTTCGATAATATTTGGGTTCAACACTTTGGTTGCTTTGTCGCATTTGGAAACTTGACAGCCCGTCCTCTATATTCTATTTTGTTCTTCTTGTAAGCCAGCACCTACCTGTCTACAGTATGGATTGTATATTATAATCGATCGATTGCTTTTTTGAGTGGTCTGGTGCTTCCTCATACCAGCAGGTCTCGTGTGTCTACGGAGTACCGATGAAAGCCAACGGCCAAGCAAAGATATGAAGCCGGAAAGACAACTCTCCGCATAACCTGGGATCAATCCAGATTCGAGCCGCTATCGTAAGTTGTCTCAACCAGTAGCCGATGGCTTTGCTTTAAATCAGTTCTTTAGGAGGCGTTGAGTCGATTCAGACTCCAAACTCGGAACCTGGACCCCTGAAAATCAACAGTGAGTCACTTTCACTTGCAAATGACTGGAAGAAGGGCGAGCTCGAGTGTGCCCCACCGTAGATAAGGCCAATGACTGCCCCTCCACGGCGCAACCCAATTCCATCCTCAATTCCAATATCAAAAGCGACACTGACCCCGCGAAGACAAACGTGTCTGGAATTTTTGGCCAGACAGAAACGATTTCTCCTTCATCCGGATTTATTGATTGAGGCCAATTATACCAAAACTACAACAGATAGACTCCTGACTGGGAAATCTTTTCCTGCCACCAATACCCCTCACTCCCAGCCCCAACGCAATGGCTGCATTGCAGGAGCTCGCCGATCGGACTAAGGCCGAAGACAATGTCTACGTCGACACCGATGTCGGTGTTGACGGCAACGAGGCCGACGGCTCCGAGCAGAAGCCCTACAAGTCTCTTGGCTACGCCTTTATCCGCAACCATGGCCTGCCCACCAAGACATACCAGATCCGCGCTTCTACGACGGGCGCCCTGGGCCCTGACGAGGAGCCCTCGACCCGCCTGATCTGGAAGGAGCCGGCCAAGAGCGCCGTCAAGAAGGCCCAGTCGATGCTAGACGCGCACAAGAAGAAGCTGCTCAAGGCTGACCAAGCCGCCGCCGCCGAGGAGGAGCTGCGCCAGAAGCGCCTCAAGAACCTCGAAGACGCCAAGAACATCAAGATCACCGAGGACCCCTCGCTTCCACCCGCAACAAGGGTCGAGCTGTGGCAGAAGGACCTGGAGCTGGGTGAGGGTGATAACAAAGGCCCGAGGGTCAAGGTGTTTGGCCGCATCCACCACCTGCGTGTCCAGAAGCACGCCACCTTTCTGACGCTCAAGAGCGGCCCCGATCAGCTGCAGTGCATTCTCTCTGGCGACCTCACCAAGACGTACGAGGCTTTGCTATTCGCCCAGGGCACAGCCCTCTTCGTCTACGGAGAGCTCCGCAAGGTTCTGGACGGCAAGAATGCGCCCGACGGCCGCGAGTTGCAGGTCGACTACTACGAAGTCACGGGTCGCGCACCCGGTGACGCTGATGCCATTGCCAACAAGGTATCGTGGTCACAGGATATTTGGGAGTCGGACATGCTTGACAACAGGCATCTGGTTCTCCGTGGTGACCAGACCACGTCTGTGCTCACCGTCAGGGAGGCTGTCGAGCTTGCATTTATCAAGACTTTTGAGAGCATGAGGATCAAGAAGGTTTCGCCGCCAGCCCTTGTCCAGACCCAGGTCGAGGGAGGCTCAACACTGTTCAAGTTTGACTATTACGGAGAGGCTGCATATCTCACGCAGTCCTCTCAATTGTACCTTGAGACGGTGCTTCCCTCGCTTGGCAACGTGTACTGCATTGAAAAGTCGTTCCGTGCCGAGAAGAGTCTTACTCGTCGTCACCTGTCAGAATACACCCACGTGGAGGGTGAGCTGGACGGGATCAACTTTGAGGACCTCCTCGTCCACATCGAGGAGGTCATCTGCCGTGTCGTGGACAGCGTCCTCGACAACCCCGAGGTTGCACGCCACGTCAAGGCTCTCAACCCCGACTTCGTCAAGCCCTCCAGACCCTTCATGAGGATGAAGTACAGCGACGCGATCGACTGGCTTAACGCCCAAGATCCGCCGATCCTCAACGAGGAGGGCCACCCTCACGTGTTCGGCGACGACATCGCCGAGGCTGCCGAGCGTAGGATGACCGACATCATCAACAGGCCAATCCTCCTCACCCACTTCCCCGTCGAGATCAAGGCCTTCTACATGAAGAAAGACCCCAACGACCTCCGGGTGACCGAGAGTGTCGACGTGCTCATGCCCGGCGTTGGTGAAATCGTGGGCGGTTCGATGAGAATGGAGGGCTATGAGGATCTGATGGCGGCGTTCAAGAGGGAGGGTATCGACCCGGCACCGTACTACTGGTACCTGGACCAGAGGAAGTATGGCACATCGCCGCACGGAGGATATGGCCTTGGTCTCGAGCGCTTCTTGGCATGGATTGCGAAGCAGCACACTGTCCGCACCTGCTGCCTGTACCCTCGCTTCATGGGACGTTGCAAACCTTGATTTGAAGTCGATAATAGGACTGAAAAATAAATGAGGATACCTGCCTGCGTGTTTCTATGCTGGCATATTTGCTAATTCCGATGCCGTGCTGAGCAGGCGTGCGTACGCACTTGTTGTCTGGGGTAAAGGATTGGGTGACAAATAGATGATAGTTGGTCACTGTTATGCCAGCCACGAGTCTCAAACATGAAGTCAACGTAACCTCTCTATCACGAAATACCGGATAAGGCACGGAGGGGGTATGAATTATATTTTCTATCCCCTTGCCTGAAAACCAAACATGATACGACCGAGGGAGCGATCGCGGGGTTTTCGGGTTGCGTTAAAAATAGTCTCAGTGTAAAAGAGCCATGTGTAATGTGGTGTAAATAGCTGCCGTAGGCTATCAAACCGGTTCAAGGCAAGGTACATACCTAGGTATACGAAAAGGGCATACGCGGATGGGGAGAAACAAAGAATTACTAATTACTGCATGTGTATGTAGTTGAGTACAGCATCAGTGAACCAATCGATCAGCGAGGGAACGTTTGGTTTTTTTTTTTTTTTTTTTTTTTTTTTTTTTTTTTTTTTTACTGTGCAATCAAAGATCGATTGATCGTCCAGAACTAGATAGACCTCTAATTAACTGTTTCTTGTTTTGCTTTGGGACAGTAATGACGATGCGGAGAAAACATGACACGCCATGGTTGGAGGGAAAAGAAGGCGGGAGCGCCGAACCTCCAAGCGTCTTCCTGGATTCCTCCTATTTTTTTTATTATTATTTTTTTTTTTACGGCCCAGGGTTTTTTTTCTCTGGTTGTCGCCCTTGCAGCAGTTTGTCAAGAAACTGGGCAACGATGGGATTGACGGGGTTTTTTGAAAGGGGGCCAAAGCCGCCCAAGCCGCACAAACACCCACCCCACCGAATCGTGCAAAAAAGAGGGACCTGCAGAACAAGGGTGCGTTGTGGGTGTGTGGCAGATACAACTTCAAAATGCGAGTTTGGGTTCAAGAAGGGCAACAGCATCAACAACAACAACACACACAGATTGACACAGGGGGGTGGTGTTGAAAGGATTCCCCCTCGAAAGCATTCGAAAAAGTCAATGTCCATGTCACCCCCCCGAGTCGATTCTCACGGCGATATTTCCATAACGGATCGTGCGAGCAAAATGGGGGGCAGAAGAAAAATGAAAAATAAAAAATACAAGAGAGAAGGAAGAAAAGACAAAAAGGAAAAAAAAAAAAGAAAGGAAGGAATAAACACAAACGTGCACACGACGGAAGCCATCTTTTTTAGTCACGTCCGGTATTCGTGCGCTGTGACATGGTCATTCCAGGATAGGGAATTATTTAACAACAGGTGTCACACTATAAGCAGGGACTGCCGTTGATGGGCGGTGGGCTTATTCACTACTGACTGGTACATGGCTGTGAGTTTGTCTGTGACTCTGTGGGTGGTTTCTCTTTCAGTGTAGGGATGGATCGGGCGGGATGCAAAAGGGGGGGAAGGGAGCAGAGAGCAAATAGGCAAATATAACCGAGATGGTTTGGATCAGGTGCAGACCGGCGACGGCCGACGGCTTTTTCCTGTTTGTATTTTCTATTTATTTTTCTGTTATCTTTTATTTTGTTTTTCCTTGACTCCTTCATCTACAGTATTTTCCCCACTATCAGCCCCGAGACGATGACCATGGATGGACGGAGAAAAAAAAACCAAAGCATGCAGAGAAAGAAAAACAGAAAAAGGGGGTGTTCTTTTTTTTCCTTTCCTTTTTTCTTCCTTGGTGGCTGTAAGAGGCTGAGGGTCCAGCAATGCGCTGCATCGCTTTTCGTGGTGGTTTCATCAACTGAGCTGGGATGGAAAGGGGGAAATGGAAGTGTTCTGGGCTCTTGTTACATAAGCCAACGTGGTCTCTTTGGTCGCAACGCAAAGCAGAAAAGCAACCGGGGTAATGGTGGAGTTCGCATGGCTTAGCACCAATAATCATCAGCGTATCCGTCAAAGCAAACTGTCTGATCTGTCATTATCACTGACAGAAAGAAGGGGTCAGGTTTGTTAACAGAGGGAAATAAATAAAAAGACTGCTTGGCAAGTTGACAGATGATTAGGAAAAATAGTACGAATTAAACGGAATGCTCATTTTTTAGTAACCTTGCGGAGTCAAATACCAACAACACCTCACTCATTATTGGCACCTGCAGTGCCTACTGTAGAACTGGGTTAAAAGGCTAGGACCCTTGATCGATTGAATCGGGTTCTTCGGGTCGATGTGAGTTGGCTGCATACGAGTAGAAAAGAAAAATACTGGACCCATCACAGGGGATTGCCCCGCTGTCGTGTGCTGGTCAATAATGAGCATGCTTGTTATTATGACAAGTTGCTATCAAACAGTCCGGACAGGTCGATGGGAGATGAATATTTGATTGTCGATCTCCCAAGGTCTCGCTTATATGCAGGATGGGGGGACGTACGACCGCCCTGTCTGCCGTCTGGTTGAATTGAATCTTTTTTTTCTTCAGAGGGCGGGAGGGCGGCAAGGGCGGAATGGGATTGATCAGATGGCATGTTTTTTTATTACTCGTTTTTTGTTTAGCAACCGTCGATTCGGGCCTGGGGTTGGGACTTTGTTTTGCCATGTTCGGCTAAAAAGTGTCCAGCACGAGCTAAAGCCGTCCGTTGTAGAGGTTTTTGGGTTCGGTACCTGAGTCTTTTATTCTTCACTTGTCTTAGTGCATCGTTTTCACCCTGTCTTGGGAGCCGTCAAACAGTCCTAAGTTCTAGAATATTATCAGATTCTTTGGTTGATGCTTGTTGCATCGGATGAGGAGGCGTGAACCTGGGCTGAAGGCTGACTTGACTTGCCTACTTGACCTAACCACACAACCACTAATTACCATTCAGTCTACCACACTTACCGGTATACCTAGTAATTACTGTACAATAGTACTTGCTGTACACCCCCCTTTGCTTCACAGTGGGGGCCCAGGCGGGCACCACCAAAATGACGGCTATGTTCCATCGTTGGGTGCTACTACCACAAATCGTGGCTCGGATACGAAGCATAGCATGAAAATCGACTGTAGAGCAAGATGAAATCGCCCCCGATACTTTTTGGCTTCGTAGTCAGGTACCTTTTATCAGGTGGGTAAGGACTCCATTGGTGCCAAGAGGTCCCGTAAATCTTGTGGGCAAACTGTACTGCTTTTTGTGCTTGCGATATTGCAGTTAAGTTACTGGGAACGTTTTCATCTTCTTGCCAGGATCCCGTCAGATACCTAGGTACCTAGGTAACCTACCTTACCTACCTTACCTTACCCCCTTTGGGACCCTGCCAATTGACAGGCTGCGAAGGGACGACTCTGCGTGTGTGTCTGAGAGAGTGCGTCAGTTTGTATGCGTCTGTTCACTGCTGACTTGGACGGGTTCGACTGGGTTCCCCAAACCAAGTCCAGTTCGGTGTTTGTACGGTACGTACGGAATAGGCTGGCAGCAGCAGCATGCAGTACCTTCCCTACCTTACCGACCTAGCCATTGTGTGTGTGCGCGTGCGTGGAGGATCCCTGGCCCCTCATTAAACTTAGCGTGCATCCAATTCAATTCAACATCGTCCCTTGGGACCCCGGCCCACCGTCTCCTTTCAACGCCTGACATTGGATCAAATCATCTCCTCTTTTTTTTTGCTCTTAATAATAATTTTCTCCCCTTCCCCCTTCCCGCCGCCATTATCCTCGCCTGGTTTTTTTGTTTGCTTCCTCCTGCTTTTTTCTCCCTCCCAGCTGTTTTCTTACTTACAGTCTGTCTTCCTTTTCGGACTGACGCCGCTCCTATTCGGTTTTTTTTTAAAACTATTCTTCTCTGCTTCTTCTTTCTTCAACGCTCGCTAAGCCCGTTGTTGTGTGGCCGCCCGCAATCCTTCTTTTCTTCTCTTCGACCCGAGATCCGCGTTGCTGTTCTTTTTGCCAGAACGAACGCTTCCTCCCCCCGCGCTTGTCTTTGCTCACACGCGTGCGCCCCCACGAGAACAAAGCCCACCCAAGAAAAGCCTATATTCCACACTTTTTGGTCTTCTTGGATCCTTTTGACCGCCAATACAACCTTCAACCTCCTTTTATTTGCAAGAACACTCGTTAATTATATACTTGTTCTAATCAATCTTTGGAAGCTGTCTTTGGCTGTTTGGGTACCCTGTGTACAAACGACAAATCTTGCACGATCGAAACGCAACCAAAGGAAATCCTGGAGTCTTTTTCAGCAAACGCCTTCAAACGAGCCGCCGCGCAAACTTTCAGTTCAAACGTACACGATATTGCCTAGCTGTTCAGGCTAAAAGGTTTTAACAGAACCTGCAAGGCACGAAACACAGTTGCAAGTCGGGGAAAAATATATTTTCACTTTCCACGCCAGCTTCAATTCTTGCGCTTCTCGATTTTTCCAAGATGCAGGACATTCAAGCTCCCGCCGGCCCTGTTGGCCGCTTTCCTGGTCATGCCTCGAAGCCCTCCAATAGCGATACTGGCTTCTCTCACGGCGCTTTCACCTCCAACATATCTGGTTTCGCCGATAGGCATCCTCGCCGAGGCAATATCCCCAATATCAACACCCAGTCAATGAACCAGCAGCCCGCTCCTGTTCAGCAGCTCGATATGACGACTCCAAACACGGGCTTGGACATGAACTTTACGCCGCTTCTGCCATCCCAGCTGTTGCTCGGAAGCCCCTTTCAGCCTGGCACCCCTGCGGCTTTTGCCAACTCGCAGTTCCAGAGCCTCGGAGGCTACGCTCAGCAACAACAACAACAGCAGCAGCAGCAGCAGGGTCTTGGTCATCAGATTCAACAACAGCAAAGCCTCGGCCAGAGTGGCCTGACCAGCCCCGTGCAGGGAATGTCCCCTCAGGCTTACCAGGGCATTGTGTCACCTTCCGCTTACGGCGCCCCGCAGTTCTACTCACCGCAGTCACCGTCCGGTGCCTTCAGCAGCATGAGCAACTCTCTGCAGATGCAGCCAACCTCGCCCATCGGCATGGCATCCAACGTTGTTAGCGGCACTAGCCGTACCGTCTACCTGGGTAACATTCCTGCGGACACAAGCGCCGAGGAGATTCTTGGCCACGTTCGCAGTGGACAGATCGAGTCGGTAAGGCTTCTTGCCGACAAGAACTGTGCCTTCATCTCGTTCCTGGATGCCAGCTCTGCTACCCACTTCCACTCTGATGCAATCTTGAAAAAGCTCTGCATTAAGGGCCAGGATATCAAGGTCGGCTGGGGCAAGCCCTCTCAGGTTCCTACCTCGGTTGCACTCGCCGTCCAGCAGTCTGGTGCCTCGCGCAACGTGTACCTGGGCAGCTTGCCCGAGGAGATTACTGAGGAGGAGCTGCGTGAGGATCTGGGCAAGTTTGGACCCATTGACACGATCAAGATTGTTCGCGAGAAGAGTATTGCCTTTGTGCACTTCCTGTCCATCGCAAATGCGATCAAGGCCGTCTCGCAGCTTCCGCAGGAGGCTAAATGGCAGGCCCCGAGGCGTGTGTACTACGGCAAGGACAGGTGTGCTTACGTATCCAAGACGCAGCAGCAGAATGCTGCCCAGTACCTTGGCATCTCGCCCTCATACGCTCACATGCTCACCGGAGCTGACCGGGACCTGATCTCGAGTGCATTGGCTCAGCAGTCAGTCGCTGCGGCAGCCGTGGCAACATCGGCTGGTGGTCTCAACAACTTGGGCAACCGCACCATCTATCTCGGCAACATCCACCCCGAGACAACCATTGAGGAGATTTGCAATGTTGTGAGGGGTGGCCTTCTGCACCACATCCGATACATCCCTGACAAGCACATCTGCTTCGTCACTTTCATCGACCCCACCGCTGCTGCTTCCTTCTACGCTCTGAGCAACCTGCAGGGTCTGATGATCCACAACCGTAGGCTGAAGATTGGCTGGGGCAAGCACTCGGGCGCCCTCCCTCCCGCCATCGCTTTGGCTGTCAGCGGCGGTGCCTCCCGTAACGTCTACATTGGCAACCTCGACGAGACGTGGACCGAGGAGAGGCTCAGGCAGGACTTCTCCGAATACGGTGAGATTGAGCTCGTGAACACACTCCGGGAGAAGAGCTGTGCCTTCGTGAACTTCACAAACATTGCCAACGCCATCAAGGCTATTGAGGCTGTTCGCAGCAAGGACGAGTACAGGAAGTTCAAGGTGAACTTTGGCAAGGATCGTTGCGGCAATGCACCACGCCAGATGCAGCAGGGTCAACAGGCGCAGTCGCCTCGCTCTGAGGGTATACCTTCTCCCCCACCCAACGCTACCAGCCACAGCGGCAACTCTCCGACGACTTCCAACCCTCCCGCCTCGGCCCCGCCGGCCCTCTTCAACGCCAACAACAACCCCTTGACCATGTACCTGAGCCACGTGTCGCAACAGGTCAACCAGCAGCACAGCCAGCAGCAGCAGGCTCTTATGAACCAGCAGGCCGCTCTGTTTGGCACTGCCGCATCATCCCCCAATGACCTCGGCCTCGAGGTACCTCAGGGTCCCCAGTCTGCTGGCCATCAGCCGTCTTCAAGCATCTCCAACGGCTTTATTGGTAACGGCCCTGCTTCCGCGTCTGGCGCTCCAACGATTGGTGGACTGCTTGCTCCTGGCCGCAGCCAGCACAACCGGGCTGTCAGCCTGCCTGCTCTGGCCCCCGGTTATGAGAACGGTGGAACCAGCCCGAACAGCCTCCAGGGCAACAACGGCGCAGCTCTCGAGGGTGAGCGCAGGGGCCACCAGTACCAGGCTAGCTACAACGGCGGCTTTGGCCTAGCTATCCAGGGCGGCCTCAACGGCTGGGTTGAGGAGGAGGTCGCCAACTAGAAGTTGGATTAAATCGAAAGGGGCTGTCCGAAGGGCGGCTTCATGATGTTGCATGAGATCATTGTCATTCACGGTGGCGGAGGCTGAGTGGTGTTGGATATGACTATACTGGACGTTTGGATTCGATGCGCGCGATCCTGCTCTTTTTTTATCTCTTCTCTTCAGACTTTTTTTTTGCGTATACCTCGTAATATTTCAGTTTTATTCTTGTATGATTTTTTGTATTCTTTTCTATCATCGACCCACGGCATCCCGAAGTCATTACTCTTTGTCACGGGAAAGCAGCCCGTCGGTCGTTTTCTTACCGACGAGCACAAGAAGGAAGAATGGGAAGAGAGAAATGCAGAGAAGAAATGTCACCTGAAAAAATGGGTTGAAACCCAAAGTACATTAATGTGGTGGAAGTGCACAAATTTCAGCGTTGAGGCTATTCCAATAGTCTCATGGCGAAAAAGGGAAAAAGAAAACAAGAAAGATTAATTCTTCTCAGTCATGAAGCTTGTATCACATCAAGATACAAAACATGATATGCAGTGACTGAGTCGTGTTTGTCTATATTACATCGTTTATGTCTATCATGAGTCACATATTCGTGCATCCGCGGATGAGGCTTGTTTGATGCTATCTGCCTAAAGAGCAGCCGCTCCTATTCTTGGCTGCATAGTCTTCCTTTCACGCCCCTACCAGCTGACCTATGTACGTGTCTTGATGTCTGGGTGCAGTGAAGAGCAGCAACGTGTTAATCAAACGATGACCAACCAGTACGTGTTAGATTGCCTGGCACTCAGACAGGTTACTATCGCGACTATTCCAAAGACGAGATGAATAAAAATAAATAAAAAAAAGAAGAGGAAAATTAGGGATAGAATAAACCGAAATACAACAAGAAACAAGACCAAAAACAGCAAGCCGCCAGGTGTGGCCACGGTATCGATCTACGTGGGACTATGACTAGAACTAGAACCGCCAGGGACAGACAGGTATGTCTGTCCAACAAAGAGAAAGCCAACTCAGGTTGAAAAAAAAAAAATTAAAATTAAAATCCAGAATAGTTACCTCCCGTTAAAATCCAAAACGCAAAGATTCCCGCCCGTTATCCTTTTATATTTCTTCTTTTCTTCTGAATATAACAAAGGGTTTAGCCAACGCCATTGAGGAGTGAATGATTCAGTTGTGGTCGATTATGGCAGGATAACTCCCAGCGGTATTAAAGTGATCAGGGACGCAACAGGTTCAGAAACAGGCTGGATGAATATACGCAATGAGAACACACAAAGAAAGACGCCCAAGGAAATGGTAAGTATATACTTTTAAAAACAAGGGCAGAGGCGAGGGGAGAGATATCATGGGACAGGCACGGATGACATCAACTCCTATCCGCGCAAGAAGCTGCGGCGACGGGTTGAGCATGCCTGAATGACATGCCACAACAAGCGTCCCCGTAGCCAAGCACGACTAAGGGTTTGGTTAAAGACAATTCAAGACAAGTCAAGACAAGGAAGACATTGGATGAGAGAGCAGCGGTTTCATTAGAAGGCAAAGTCTGGAAGAAAAAAAAAAGAGAGAAGAAAAAACGGTACCGCTTACGTTGCATAAATATATATGCTTTTTCCAACATGGATTTTTTTTGTTAACTCATCCTATGGTGCCATCCACAACCATAGGATGGTCCTTTTTGGATCCGGACTTGTGGCTACCGCGGCGGCGGTAGGAACGCCCAGAGAGGCTGTCGTCCCCACCGTCCCCGATTGAGTATACGCTGTTTGTATCCTGGGTGTAGGCGTTTGAGTAGGAGCCCTCGGGGGAGTAGGACATCGATGAGGACGGGGCGTATCCCCCCGACGACGACGGCGCCACGTGATGCTGCTGCGGGCGGTGCGGGCGCTGGAGCTCGACGGCGAGGCGTACCTGGATGACGCGTCCCTTGAGCGTCTTGCCTTCGAGGCGAGCGATGGCGTTGTTTGCTGCCTCGTGCGTATCGAGGGTGACGAGGGCGTGGCACTTTTTGTCGCGCTTGCCGTCGGCCGGATGCAACTTGATCTTGAGCACACCGTGGACCTTTTCGAGCAGCTTTTTGACGTCTTGGTGCTGCGTCTGGTGGTGCAGCTTGCTGATGATGATCCTGCGCTGCACCAGACCCGTGATGTACTCGCCCCCGCCTCGGCCGCCGTCCTTGTCGGAGCCGGCAGCGGTTGACCTGGTCGCTGCGCGATCCGCTTCGCTGGTAGGTGCGGTGGTGGGCTGCTGCATGTAATGCGCCTGGCTGGTATTGCAGTCATACTGGTAGCCTGAGCCATAGGGAGCCATGTACTCGGTGTCGTGGGAGTAGCCATAACTCCCATCGTACTCGCTACCGGTGGTGCTGTAGCTCCCAACTCCGTAGCTGTGCCCTGAACTGTAGCTGTGCTGCTGGGAATTCCCGTACGGCGATACCAAAACCGATGATGAAGTCATCTGGGGCGGACCCCATCCTCCCGCGTGTAGCGTTGGACCAGGGGTAAAAGTAGGCCATGTTGATGGTGGCAAGGGGAGCTGCTGGCGGTGGCACTTTTACGTCAGCGTTGGTGACCTGCATTGCAAAGATTTCACATGAGATAGCAAGTGCGGATATAGCTTGATCCCATACAATCTTGCAATAGCCTGCTATTGAAAGGGCATATCTTCACATTAGTGGATCATGTTGCTTACATCGCATTGGCAGTGAGACGACGTAGCTGTTGATTGCAAGTCCAACAGATCAATATACTGTGACAAGAGTCTTGGTGATCCAATACTCGGGGTGTTTGCAAGATCATCAGCACCGGTTGGGTCGATGCTTGTGACACCTGACCCAAGCGTTAGAGCATGGGTGTGTGTATATGCGCGCGCCTCATCTAAGTCGGTGTGACAGCCCTTCGCACACCGATACACAAACGCCCTTTGCTTGGCGGGCAACACCCGAAACACGGTCTGTTGAACGTCCAAGTCGTCAGCCAGCGGGCGTCGGCAGGATCGAAGATCAAAAGTACCAGACTCTGCTGGTCCATGGAGTACAATTCCGGCGAGATCGATGCCGATGCAATCCAACTCATGGCGCGAAAACACACTTGGGTTCAACATCTATTGGCCCAGAAGCAGAGACGGTACGCACCCGGTCAGCATTATATACATTGGCATTAGTTCTTTGAGTGGACCAGGAGAAGTATTAGTGTTGGTAGGACAGAGATTATGAACAGGCATTATTCCGCTTAAGATAAAATGGAAAAGTGGCACAACTGTCTGTCTGCCTTGCTCAGACCAGGACAAGGACTTGCTTGATCCAGATGAATCGGGCTGCAACCAACCTGAGAGTAACGGGCCCGTGAGCACGCTAGGCTAGAAATGTGATGGTATGATCTGCCCAGGCAAATTGCCTTGCCTCGCGTGAGACTATGTCGATGGACAGGTACGTCTCAGCTGCCTTTTGTAACTGGTGATACAAAGACGTCTGCCTGCTTTGGCGAATATGATTCTAAGGAATTGTGTTCAGGTCGCCGGCTGGAGCAAGCGAAACTCCAAACATATAGATTTTCCTCCCATGCTATGTCTGATTGAGTAACAACTACATCGGGTTAGTAGGTGATTGGCAGTTGAGCTCATAGGTACCTCAATTAGCAGCAATCTTCCAAAAGCAACTGGCATTCCCACTCGAGGGTGCATAGCATCATCAACACAATCAGGTCTGCATATGAATGCAACGCGACAACTCGGGAAATACGGGACATCGTAGGCTTCGCCTCAGGAAGACGGCAGGCTGTCCTGCTCGAGGGTTAGTTAGCTAGGGGGTTTAAAATGTGATATGTGATAGATTTTCCCGCGGGCTATGCCCACATCGGGTTCAGATTCTTAAAGGGCGAATCAGTGGCCGATGCAGAATGACGGGGGCCTCCTGGCCTAGAACATAGAAAAAACAATAGAAATGAAAAAGAGCCTATAGCCATTTCCGTTGATCTGCAGCGTCGGCAAATACCTTGAAAGCAAAATGGTGGCATTCGCGGTTCAAAGGTGTGACTGGGCGATGGCAAGGGAGAAGAGTAGGATTGCAGCCATTGAAACAAGCTATTGTCAAGTACATGGCTGTGACCAGCATCCGGGTTACCTTCGATGCGACTGGTGATGCTGGAGTCGCCGTATCGTGATGTTATTGAGGCGAACACTACTGGACCTTGGCGCAGAAAGGTTATGCAGTTTGCTGTTCTGGACTGTTCGCCTGCTGCACATGGTGCCCCACCTAAACGAGAACCGGGGAATGGTAGCCGTAATTACTGGTTACCTGCAGCAAGCAAACAAAACTCCAGCCGGTGAATGCATACAAACATGAGTCGGAGGAAAGACAGGTCAGGAAGGCTGGAATGACATTATCAATATGTAATAATGTCTATCCCTTCTTTTTGAAATGGAATGTATCGTCAGACGAGTCCAGGTCGGAACCACTGTCGCTGGGGACCGGTCGACTGCGGGCAGAGCTGAAAGCTGGCACGAGCTCCAAAGGAGACTCTTCCCGCGCCTGACCATCTTGGCCAAGCTCGTCCCGCCAGGGGGTCAGCCCGTCGTTGGATCTAAGGACGGCAGCCATTGCATAGTGCGAGCCATTCGAGTGGACGACGACGGGAACCCTGTTGTTCTCTAATGCCAGCCACACCGACTGACGGCTCGTTGAGTGAGGTTTGACCGGGATGTGCTCTTGTGGGAAGTTGATAAGCACGGGTGCGTTCCCAGTGGTCCATATGTATGCCGTGCCGGAATCTTCGCTGACCTCGCATGTAATGAGCAGGGTTTCGGGGATTCGAGGATGCCAGGCGAGTGAGGAGATGCTAAAGTGAAAAAGCAACACTGCGCGCAAGGTTGCTGTGCTGGCGTCCCATATCCACACTGTACTGGGCCATTCGGCAAGTGCGGTAGCGACCAGGGCTGATGATCCGTCAAAGGATAGACGAAAAGGCCCAGTCTTGAGTTCCTGATGATCGCTAGTTGGTCGACCGGTAGGGCTCACAGCCTGGGTAGCCTTGATGAATCCCCCTGAAACGGCCTCGCCATCATCTGCCGTTATAAGCTGTTCTTGCCAGACCTAGAGCCACGCGCAATACTAGGTCAGTCCTGGCCGTTCTCAGTCGGGGGCAACCACTTCGGGCCCGCATGGTACCCCATTAGTCTAGAGCAAGGAGGGGCCGGGGCAACAGACCTGGCCGTCATCTCGGGGGGTTATTGTTGGTGGGTGGCACAGCGTGGCTGTCTCGGCTACCATGGTCATATCAAGCGAGTACACGGTGCGACTGAAATCTGCGACGGCAAGGTACCGAGAATTATGTGAAAACTGCAGGCGCTTCACCCCTGGCGCGAGAGCAAACTCTTCCTGGGATGCTACGTCAAGTGACTTGTCCAGTGACTTGTGGTGCGGTCCAGACCAGAGCTTAAAGAGGTTGCCGTCAGCCGTGTAGAATAGAATCTTGTGTCCGTGTGCCGGGCTCTCCCAAGCAGCCAACCAGCGACCATCGGGGCTCCATGTGATGCCGTTTGCGTCTATGGTGTCGAGCGGCCATGACCGCTGGCACTCGCGGGTCTCCGGGTGGTGGACACTGACGACATCCTTCCCATCGGTTCGAGTGAGTACGGCAAGATGTCGACTGATTGGCCGGATGGAAAAGCTCTTGTGTGCAGATGAGATGCTGTAGAACTTGGGGCTGCTGATCTCGACCGTTTTGGAGGCCTTCAGATTGAATATTGAAAGTCTCAATCCAAGTGAGGAGAAGAGGATGACCTCTGAATCCGTTGCACCAAAATCGATAAAGCAAGGCTTGACAGCCGGCGGGGTGGGGTTGCGGATAATAGCATGAAGATTACTACCTTCCTGAGCCGAGAAGACGTGAATTTGCTCGGCAACGGCAACGAGCAGGTACTGAGACGATGGGGACCATTTGAAGCTGAGAATTGGTCCAGAAAGATCCCAAGGCAGGTCAACGATGTGAACGACCTGCAGTGACGACGTGGAACGAACGCTGATGTCTGAAGACGTCAACGTCGCGATGAATTGGCCATTTGGACTGGGGATGCAGTGGTTTGATGCTGGGAGCGAGGCATGTTGGGTGTTAGCGACTCTTGTGTGTCCTTTTCTTTGTATTTATATCAATGCTATCTGTCCAGTAGGCGTTCGCACCACTGAAGCTTCTTGAGCAGGAGACCTTGAGCTCGGACATTGCCGTTCCGGTCACGAATTTGACCAGAAAAAGGGAGTACAATAGAGATAAGAGCTGAAATAAACAACAGAATAAACAGACAATGTAGGCAAGGGCCCTGGATCCTTGTTGCCTCTGAATTAAATGTCACTTTGCTGATGAAGCATCGGAAAAAATTACTTTTCTTGACCAGTTTCGATTTGAGATGGAGATATTATCGTCGTACAGCAGGAAGCTTCTGAACAAGGTGGGGCAGGCTATTGGCATCAGATATGGATAACCCCAACCCTTCGGTGAGCACCTGCGAAGGACCCTGAAGGAACTCTCCTGTCGCGCATTGGGCAAGGAGGTTCCTTATGGGAGCTAAGCTCCTAGCATCTGCCACAACGTTTTACGGTTGTGGCGCTACTCACCTTTGCCAAGGGGTGATACAGAGTATTGTACGTAGTCTCATTGGCCCTCACCACATTGTCTCAAGGCAATTCCTGAAAGGCCAACCAAAACAACCGTTCGCTAGGTACGCTGGATACGTTGCTCCGCGGACATACTAACCTCCTTAGGTTTAAACACTTAAACAGTCATACTACTTGTGCTGAGTCATTCTCCGATCCGCGTCCGAGACCCAGAGTGGCGCTTATATATCTCCGTAGGTAGTCTAGAACAGTAGACCCTGAAAGACATCATCTCGACATCTTCCATTTTATACCACGTCACGAGACCAAGTTCAATACAGATCTTGTGAGCAAAAAGATCAAAATTCGAAAATGGATTATCGCCAGATATAGATCAAGAGATCTAGCAAGCAGCTCACACAAAGCTGGGCGCAAGCACGTCCCCGACAACAATCATGCACCGGGCCGCTGTGCTACGTCATTTGCGGCAACGGTCCCGGACCCCAGCCAATCTTCTGACTGCGCCCAGGCCGATGTTCAACCTTGGTTTCGGCCATCGCGGGATCGCTAAATCGATCGCGACAATTGGCACCACCGCAGACCAGTGCTCGAGCCAAAGCGACCATCCCGATGCATTCACAGGGGCTGCCCCTCTACCGTCCCGCAGAGAGGCAATAAGGAACGCCAAGCCGTTTTCGGACTTCCTCACAGATACCTTCAACCGACAGCACGACTACCTCCGTATCTCGCTGACGGAAAGATGCAACCTGCGATGTCTATACTGTATGCCCGAGGAAGGGGTGCCCTTATCCCCGGATCGCGATCTGCTCACAACCCCAGAGATTGTCCTGTTGTCATCGGTATTCGTCTCACAGGGCGTCACCAAGATTCGTCTTACGGGTGGGGAGCCCACCGTGCGCCGGGATATTGTGCCCCTGATGCGACGTGTAGGTGATCTGCGGCCCCACGGCCTGCGCGAGCTGTGCCTCACCACCAACGGCATCGCCCTGCACCGCAAGCTCGACCCAATGGTCGAGGCCGGGCTCACTGGGGTGAACCTCAGCCTGGACACGCTGGACCCAAATTTGTACCGGATCATGACGCGGCGCGACGGCCTGGAGGCGGTCAAGCGCAGCATAGCCCGAATCATCGAGATCAACGAGCGGGGCGGCCCGCAGGTGAAGCTCAAGATCAACTGCGTAGTAATGCGCGGGATGAACGACCAGGAAATCATCCCATTTGTCGAGATGACGCGCGACCAGGATATCGAGGTCCGCTTCATCGAGTACATGCCCTTTGATGGCAACCGGTGGAGCAAGGGCAAGATGTTTAGCTACGAAGAGATGCTGGACCGGATCCGCGAGGTCCACCCGGGTCTGGAGCGCCTCAAGGGCCACAAGAACGACACGAGCAAGACGTTCCGGGTGCCTGGATTCAGGGGAAAGGTTGGCTTCATCACGAGCATGACGCACAACTTTTGCGGGACTTGCAACAGGCTGAGGATCACGAGCGATGGAAACCTCAAAGTGTGCTTGTTTGGCGATGCCGAAGTATCTCTACGGGATTTGTTGAGGCAAGCGAATGAGGGTGAACCCATCGACGAAATTGCCATCGAAAGGCTACACAGGACTGCGGTTGAGCAGATGCTGGAGGCACGAGAGTCGGCGAGTGAAACAACCGTCACCAAGACCTCCTCGACACCCATCGCCCTTCCAAACTCACAAGAACTGCTCGATTTGATTGGAATGGCCGTGAAGCGCAAGAAGGCAAAGCACGCCGGAATTGGCCAGCTCGAGCATATGAAGAACAGACCAATGATACTAATCGGGGGGTAGTGAATTAATGACCGTCTTCTAATTTTCACGTTTCAAGATGCCCGTTTGATTTTCATCATTCTGGTTTAAACTGAGGACATTAAAGGTCAATGTTTGGTTCAAGGGTTTGCATAAATAGAACTGGCGTCTGGTTGCGCGGGATGATTATGACTTGACGATAATCTTGGTTTGGATTCTGTTATCTTGCCCCTTATCGGACGTGCATATTGGATTATTGACGGCATCATGAATGTGACTAAATAAGTTTCTTTTTCTTTTTCTTCATGTAGATACCGGGCTAGAACAGTCACACCACAACTATTCATATGATAAATCAAACATGCGATCTCGGGGTTTTTGGAGAAACGGCCACAGTATCCCATGGGAACTGCTAGGCTCTACCAGGTCTACAGGCGCGTCTGCCACTGGCGTGTCCTCGCAGACGGCGAGGCGGTTCACGACGACTGCGCCGAAGTTGGACAAGGCAGAGAATGACAAACCATCTAAAAATCCACGCGCGCCGGTTCCGAAGCTCACTCACGTTTCCGATTCCGGTGCCGCGCACATGGTGTCCATCGCAGCCAAGGCGATAACCTCACGCGTCGCGACGGCCGCGTGCACGGTCGTCTTCAGTAACCCGACTGCGGCGCGCCTCATCCGGGAGAACCAGATGAAGAAGGGCGACGTGCTGGGCGTGGCGCGCGTGGCGGGCATCATGGCGTCCAAGAAGACGTCTGAGCTCATCCCGCTCTGCCACCCGATCCCCATCTCGCGCGTGAGCGTCGACCTCGCCGTCTCCTCGGATCATCCTTTGGGAGGGGAAGGGGAAGCTGCTGCAGCTGCTGCAGTCGTCGAGGTCAGCGCGACGGTCGAGTGCGACGGCAAGACGGGCGTCGAGATGGAGGCGCTCACAGCAGCCAGCACGGCGGCCCTGACAGTCTACGACATGTGCAAGGCGGTGGACAAGGGCATGCGAATCGAGGGTCTGCGTGTGGTACTCAAAGACGGTGGCAAGAGTGGGCGCTGGGTTGAGGGCGGCCGGGAGACGCCGCCGACGGCGTCGGGGACCGAATGAGGCTGGGATAGGGCGAGGCGGTGTGTAGCGGCAAAGGCAGTATATCCCAGTCGAGGGCTTGTTGGGGTTATGCTTTGGAGGGGTTTGTCTACCCGGCTACCGGTATATTTTTTTGTACCTTACGTTTGTATTATTACCAACTTACTCTGCACTAAGGGGACCAAGTCTTGAAAGTATGGTACTCCTTGCATCGCCACCGCAAACTTGTCTCTGGGGTTTATGGATCCAGCAAGCCAGGTCTGCTCCTGTTAGTCTCGTGACCCTTTGCTTTGTTTCTTTATTTTTTTGCTTCTATTTTTTTTTTTTTTTTTTTTTGGTTCGCCTCGCGACGCGCATGTGGATGTGTATGGCCCCTACAAAGAAAGGACCCCTCATTTTTCACCCCTCTCCGGACCTTTTGGGCACAACAAAAGAGCCAAGCCAGGCGATGTCGCGCGTAGCCCAAAAGAGGGTCCAGGCAGTTGTTCTGCTTAAGCGAGAGGCGGAGGGCGGTAGGTGCGGCGGTGCCGATGTGGAGAGGTTTTGGAGTTTGATTTGGATGGATTTGGAGGCGTCAAGACGTGTTGACCTACGTGGTGAAGCCATTTTGCCAGAAAAGCAAATGCTGGTATACCTACTCGGTGACGCGAACGGGACCCTGGAAAAGACTTTTGTTCTTTTGTTCCTTTTCTTTGCTGGGCTATGGATAGTAAGTCAATAATACTCACCAGTACCCAAGACCTTGCAAGATGTACAGTAAAGTAGGTAATTAGCTTAGGTAGTATTGGCAGTTTGATACTTAGCAAGACTAGTAGATCTTGGTAGGCTACCTGCCTCATTTTGTTATTATTTCCGAGGAGAGAATACTGGCCAATCAGAGATATTCCGAAGTGCAGTTCCGAGGATGTGTTTTCTACGAGGCCCCCCAGCAGCAAGGGTCTGGATGAACGAACAGCCGGTTCCAAAACCGCCCGCCCCACCAATTAATTCGGCAGGTCTGGTCTCCAAGCAGACGACGTTTGGATCGACGAATCAAGCCAGGTTCAAGGGCCAATTCTCCATCTCGTGAAGAGCCTCGGCTGCAGGCAAGAAATAGCTTAGGCAGGTCTGGTCTAGGCCAGAGGCACTGCCTGCGTGATCAATTCCGTACCTCTCTAGTCTGTCCTTTTTTATTCCGCATTGCTCCAGGTGGTCTTTTTTTATGGTATCCGCATTGGTCCGGTAGCCCTCTTAGCTCGAAAGTTGTTCTGGTGATCGCGTGTACCTGGTAAGGATTGGCCTACTTTGGGTAGTTGGTCCCCTGAATTTGGGTGGCGCGCGGGATGTCCGACATCCAATGCACTTTGTTCTAATTGGAGGCTACGAAATGCTGGGATGGATTGCAGGAACATCAAAGTTGGCCACCGTGCACACCCTGGAGCAGTTGTCAATTCGAATGAGTTCGACAGACACTGCGGAATCACGGCCGCAACGTCATCCCGGCTTGTTTACCCCAGCTGGAACCACTCAAGAACGGGCCGGGATATTGAGCCAATGAGACGACATTGGCCAGAGATAAGAAGATGAGGCCAACCAATCACAATCGAGATGTTACTGTAGTATGAACCATGTACCTCATTGCCAATGTCAAAAGCGGAGGCATCACATTTCCCTTGACGCAAAAGATTTAACCGTGAGTCTAAAATATTTTAATATATTCATTCCATTGTACAGTATACAATCATGTATGCAGGTATGTCAGCCAATTAGGTAGGTAGGTTGGAAAATAGGATAGTATGCAAGCAACTAAGGTACCTTGATGAACTTAGGTAGACAGATTAGCAGTGTAGGCGGCTGACATGCTCTGTGAAAACTGGACTGTTCTGGAGGCCGGTTCAAAGAATCGTTGATTGTAACGTGTTTACGACGTACATAATTTGGCCCTCCAGCAGCATATCCAGCACAGTCTCAAGTCAGAATAGAACCTACGGTAATTACTGACTAACATATGCTAGACGTGCACCAATGCGAGCCGCAATCATTGTTGATCTACCTAGGTCTACCTTGCCTTACCTCAGGTACCTCTGGATTGCCAACTTGCTTGCCTACCTGCAGGAATCAAAAGCAAGGGCTGCGTCTTGATGAGATCAGTTCACATTAGGTTCCTACCTGCCTACATGCTTGAATAATCTGCAGGGCAGACGATATGACAAAATACTGCAAAGTACCATGATGCAAAGCAAAGGAGCGGTCCAAGAGTTCCAAATGTTACAGTTTCAACAGCGCTCTTTGCCCACATCTTCGTCATGCATCGGCGATGAACTCCGATACCAAGAAACGCAAATGGCAGCCATTCTTTGTGGAGAGATGCAAGCAATCAAAACCAAAAGTAGGCAAAAAAGCCGCCGAAATGATCATGTACCTACTGCGTTTATGTGGACTGGGGGCGAATAAATCCACCGTCGTTGCCCAGAGATGATCTTTGTATTTTTCCTGCCTTGACTGTCGCCATTCAAGCGCCTCCAACGCATCCCCTCGGATCGAAGAGCTCGAGTCAGTGGCAGCTCCAGGCCCAATTTTGGATGGAAATTGTGGGAAATGGGGAACAACCTGAGAAAAGGGCTACGTTGTCAAAAGTCGCGCGCCCGCTTGCCCTATTGACCGATTTGCTACCGACGGATAATGACTCGCCGTTCCAACAGCATCTTTCTGGCAGTGCAGATTTATTACCACTCCAAGAGGTCCGTGATTTAGTATATTGTTGATCAACGACGTCAATTGTGAGCGACGGTCTTCTGAAGGATTCTCCAAAGTTTAAAGGATTGTCATTTCTCCAAGCATGCCAGCCGTCATCCACTGCCGAGCTTGTCCCGTTTTGGCAACTGTGCACAAGCGGTGTCTCTTGTCTCACGGGCATGAGCATGAGGGACCCCCCAGGCGAGGTCCAGCGTTGTCGAAAACCAGGAGCGGCGCTACCACTGGAGACCCCGACTTCAAAACAACGATCATCGGTGCTCGTCCCACACCGCAACAGCGGTCCAGTCCATCGCCAACCAGGCATGATGCATTCTGGCCTGGGCTCGGTATCCACCTGTAGACCCATCCGAATCCCCATTCTCGGGCGCTTGTGTGCATACGATAATACGTGGTAACACAGAAACGAAAAAGCAATTTGGGCGGGCGGACGAGGGACTTTACTGTACTTGCTTGTTATTCATTATTATTCGCGTGCTTTCTTTTCCCCTCAATGTCTGTGTGTACCTGCTGTAGGCAGCTAATGTATATTACTACTCGTTTATTGTCTGCAGCTTCCCGCTTCAGAAGCGACAGTTGCATTCGTGCATGCATCACCTGCTCTATTTCTAGCAAATAGACATTCTCGGAATCCTTTACCGCCAGTTTGGAGTTTGACAGCTTCTGGGGTCCTTGATTTTGCCTCACACCACGACTGTCACTCTATAAGTGGGCTTGTTCATCTTCCAAACACGAACTGAGGGCAAGCCAAAGGCGCTTGTTTGCTTGCTGCTTGCTTGTTCCCTCAATAATTACATTACCTACCTCACCTACATACCAGTACAGTGCAGTTCTTGGCTATTTTGTCAATCGGTCTCGACCGCGCACCGCAAGTACCCACTTTACTTATTCAGATAACGGCCTGTCAAGTAGTGGAGTGGCGACCGCAAGCAACACCCAGGCTTGGGAACAGACCCCCGGCCCGACTCCTATTTTGCCTCGTTGAGTGGTAAGTAGTATTTACTTCGTGGTCACCCTCGTCTCAGACCTCACCTCGTCGTCGCAACTCAACTTAACGCCAGCTCATTCCCAACCCGAATAATCCGAGTGCGACACACTCACATTTCCCGACAACGTTTCTTGTCCGGTCACTGTCTCGTTTTAGACTGTTTGTATTAATTCAATCAATAATGAAGACGACAGCATAGAACGACAAGCATTCTTTGATTCGTCTTTCCAGCCCTTGCGTCACTTCCTGCTCTTCCGCACAACAAGCACCTTCTCCAGTCCCATTTTCCCGTGTTTCAACCTTCGTCGGCACTTAATTTCAGAGTTCAAATCGAAAATCAGAGCAATTTCCCAACGAGCCTTGATACCAACACACAAACCGCCACTACTACGCCACCATCTTAACCAAAAAGACCAGTCTAGCCAGGGCGCACGCGACCACAACCATGGCAGCAATCATGCCGCGTCTTCCAGACGCAGCCCAGAACATTTTCCAACAGCCGCAGTCGCAACAATTTCGCTCGTCAAATCCTTACCAGACCCAGTATCTCAACCGTCAGTCATCACCACCAAACAGCGGCAGCATGCTCAAGCAGGACTCGCCTCCATCACCCTCGGGTTTCCCGTCGCGGCGGCGCGGGAACGCTCCTCTCTTTGTCCCTGCCGTGCTGCGCCCAAACGAGTTTCCGTCGCGAGAGCCCCACGAGCATCGCTCCCACGCAAGCGTCGATCTCCCGTCCTCTGCTCCTAGGTCGTCTCCTGGCTCGGGCTTCATCAACCTCGCCGGCATCGGTGCCATCAGCATAAGCCGCTTCGCGCGCAGGTCGTCCGCCGATAGCAATAGCTTTGTTGAGTCCGAACTGGACAAGAAGCTGTTCCCGCCCGTCACAGCAGAGCCAAAGCGCAGCCACTGGAAGGTTAGTTGCCTTGATTTGACACGACGAGCTTTCCAAGTCTCAACCTGTCAGAGGATATCGACCATAGATCACAGCTAACAAGCAAATCCACATAGCCCGATGAATCTGCCACCGTGTGCGATCACCCAAGCTGCACTAAGCGTTTTGGATACTTCACACGCCGTCATCACTGCCGCAGCTGCGGTAACATCTACTGCGATCCCCACTCATCCTACCAGATTCCCCTGGACGAGGACGCGCAGTACAACCCTCGCGGACAGCTTAGCCGTGCTTGCGGCATCTGCTTCGACCAGTTCCGCGTCTGGTCCTCCACCAGCAGTAGCAAAGCTTCCAGCGATACGTCCTCCACACGCCCGTCGACGCGGGTGACCGAAGCCGGATCGGCCTCCACCGCTCCCAGTAGCCCAGTATCTACAGTCCCTGTTCCGGTTCATCCATATGGCGGAAGCAAGGGGAGCGCTCCAACGCAGGCACCTTACATGGATGTGGCGCAGAGCGTTCCCCGTGACTGGAACTGGAGCACGTTTTAGAGTGGCGACTCCCTTCCCGCCACCCCTGCAGATCTTATTTTCCCTGATGAGCAACGTCAAAATCGTCCAAAGCCAATTTACGCCATTTGGCCAAAAGACGAGCTCCCAGTCGATGAGAACATCTCTGCAGAAACCAAGCAAAAGGCAGAGGCCCATTTGAAAGAGCCATCCAACCAAAGTCAGGAGCCTAGAGCCGCCTTCAGATTCCCGAGCAGATTGAGCGAAGAGCACAGGCGCCGCGTGCAGGAGGACTACGAACGCCAACAGGTCCAAGATGCGTTTGAGCAACGATGGCGCGTTCCTCTGCTGGTGATTAGCCGTATTCAAAGCTTTGCTGTTGCGATCCGTCACAAGCTGGTCTCTTCTGGCCTGTCTCGACAATTCCACCGGGTCTCTGTCACATTCTGTTCACCAACCGCCACGTTTACTCCTGACAGTATTGTGTGATATTTTTTCCGCTCGACACTTCAAGACCCAAGCCAACTCTTACTAGAACATATACAGAGCAATCCGGCAGCAGAGGCGCATTTTGTTTCAGCGCCGCATCTTCGCCTCGTCTTTTCATCACCATTTTAAGAGATACCCCAATCCTCTGTTGGACCTTAAACCGTCCTGCCCCAGGATTTCATGTTCTTCTGTCAGATCACCCACTCGATCCCCTCACCACGCCAACCTTTTATTATCAGGCTATGGATGTGTTTCCCGGACTTCTCTTAAGGACTGTCCCAAAAACCTCCTTAGACTGGGAAAACAAACACCTTTGCGCCTTGTTTAAAGCGAGGAGATCCGAGCGATTTCGACATGTTTTAATTTTTTCCGCTTCTCTGCATTCTCTTCCACATAATGTCTTTCTTACCACTATATTGCCAGTTTCCTTTATATGGCCATGGATCTGGGGCGTTACGGATGGTTTTGGTCTGTTTTTTTTTATCCCAGACCCACGTCGTTGCCCCAGGCTGCGCGACTTTGGTGTCCTGATATCATGCGGTTTGGCTTTGGGCTCATTGGCTTTCTTTTTCCGCTTTGTTTGCCCTCTGGAATTGTTTGGAGTTTTCTTGATGCATTTTGTGAGCCGGGTTTTTATTTTCATGTTTCTTTTTGGAGCATTTTGCGCATTTTCGAGCCAGAGTATAGACACAACTTTTCGCGTTATCGTGCATCAAAGCACTGGAATAGACAACATTTGAACATGCATTCTTTTCTCGACTGATATGTCCTTGAATCGTACCTTATCAAGGGACCCAAGGGAAGACCGAGAGCTAGCAATGATAAGTTAGATGGAGAGAGTATAACAACCAAAGCCCTGGTACTCTCCGGGGTAACCGGACCATGGCGTCTACGGCTGTATCCCAACTGCGTACCGGTGTGATGGGTGACAATTATGGACAGTAATAGATGTTCTAATTTGGCAACCCACGCGTTAATGCTTGTTCTAGCGATCGTCAGGGGCACCGCAGCATCAGAGACGATGGTGTTGCCTGCATCTGCAAGCTAACCATAGCTTCCTTAGTCGCGCGTGAGATTGGTTAACCACACAGCTCCCAATGCGGCGAGTGGGTATCATCGCGAGATCTGCACATATACATGTCTGCATGAACACATACATGGTTTATCTCCGCATAGGCAACACCGTTTGTCCAGTCAATGCAGCGCCGAGTCGAATCATATCAAAATCCCCGGTGTTATTTTTAGTTGCCTACCCAGGATGGCCCCAGCCATCACATATCTTCGATACCCAACAAAAGAAAACGGAATATAGGAAATTTTCAAAGATAATTAGATATATACAGTTTGCGTTGAGCATCTGGCCCATCCGAGGTACATCAGCTTGGGCCAATCTGCATCTACGCGCAAACATCAACCTTCCAAGTAACTGTCCGACTGTGTTCTGACCGAATTTTATTTTACTTCACCGTAGCGCCGAAGCCTACCTCCTCTTGCCATTCGACCGAGCCTTGCCATTGGGGCTAGCGGCGACACCATTTGATTTCTTCGCCTTTCCATTCCCATTCATGTGAACCTGAACATCCTCGCCACCATAGACCTCCTTCTCTACTTGACGGGCAGCCTCCCAGCCTGCCTTCTCGGCAAGAGCCACATTGCTCTCCCGGCGCGCCGAGGTGCCCTTCTTGAAGCGGGCAGCGTCCACACTGGATCGGCGCAAGTATGACGAGATGAAGAACATGACGAACAGATATGTGAGCGGCGCAAGGTACAGCACATTGAGCCAGATAGCAAATGTTTCACCAGTGCTTGAAATGCAGGGCACAACACGCTGTCCATATGTAGTCGTGTCCGAAAGACCAGCAACCCTGTACATGCCGGACGGAGCAGCGTCGGCGGCAGTGGCAGGCTTGGAGCCAACAAGACCGCCAATCATGTTCTTCATGTTGTCGATGATGGCTTGGTTGGTGGTGGCAGCGCCGGCTGGGGTTGCCGCAGCGCCAGGTGCCGCAGTGACCGGGTTTCCGTTTAATGCGACCGGGATAGTGTACGAGACGAAAGAGTGAACCATTGCGTAAGAAGCACCAACGACGAACTGAGTGATTTGCATCGTGGTCAACGAGCGCTTGATGAACACAGGCACCTTGATGTGGAAAGCCGTCAAGGTGTAGTAGGTGTACTGCAGATTTGGTCAGTCTTCAAAGAGTCCCTAGACACTTGCTGGGCGCAGAATACTTAGGATGAAACTCACCATCATAGCGTGAATGAACGAGTTGAAGAACAGAAAGGTCCAGATGGGCACCGCCATGTAGCGCATACCAGCCCACATGCACATCATGGCACCGGCATGATGGTATGTCTGCAAAGTCGAGCTCAGCTTGCCCTTGGCAATGATGATCAAGGTGTCAACAACCTCGTAGAACTTGCTGATGTAAAACAACCATCCGTAGAAAGCCAGTCCCTCATTCCACATACGGCCGCTGGTGGTGCGATCAGGGCCAGCGGAGAGAGAAGCGCCGTACGCGTGGCTGTGCCAGCTATGGTCAGCGTCACTGTAGTAGATGCCATTGCCGACACCTGGGGGCCCGAAGACACGGCAGAAGCTGTCCGCAGTGCCGGCCCAGCCCGCTGGCCCCGTCGGGCTAAGGATACTGCGCCTCAGCATGCCGAGCGTCCCCCACCATGTCCAAGCCGAGTAGACGGCAAGGAAAACGTTGTGCGCCACAACAAACCAAAAGAAGGCTCTGGTCTTGCTGATTGCCCATGGCCTCTTGTTTGTCGACTTGTTATAGGCATTCAGGAGCTTGATGGTGATGGCATAAGTGGCTGCAATCGTAATGGGCACCTTCGCATCCAGCCAAGCGGAGTACACATTGTCGGGAATGTGGAAAGGGGGCACAAATGCTGATGAGCCGTGTGCCTGGGCTGAGATGGGCGTGATGTAGTCTGGCACGTTCTTCGGGGGAAACGAGAACAGGGCCGGGCTAGGAAGCCCCCAATGGATAGGGCCAGTGGAAGCCATTTTGGCGTTGTGTAAACAGACAGAAGCTTGGTTGAAGAGTGATGAGTTTACGGGCATAGCCCAGTTCTTTGCCTTCGCTTCAACACAGAAATTGCTTGCTCAAAAATAGCTTGTGAAGCACAAACAGTGTTTTGTTGAGCGGCAATCACTGGCGGATGGTTACTGAATCCCCGGCGCGCATGCCAAGAGCCGATACTCCACAGACTTGGGCAACACAATTTTTCTTAATTGTTGTGAAGCCAAAATGCGTTCGGTGGGAGGAGATGGTTAGAGTGAGGACTGAAGGTGAGCAAAGATATAACAAACAAAAACTGCTTGACTCCAGAAATCCGGACTTTGTCGCTGATGAAGTCCCCTTAAGATAAAAGCAGCAAGCAAGGGGAAGGGGGCAAATAAAACGCTCTTGGCTGCCAACGTGCCTCGGCAGCAACAGATCAACAAGTGCAAGAGCCCACGGGGCAAAGAGACGCTTCGGGAATAGTGATCCACCCAACGAAGGCGATTATAGGGAAGCAACAGGGGATTTTGGGAAGGCAGCGGAGGCTTAAGAATCTTGGTAAAATCGATTGGGGTAGGAGAAAGTCATTGGCGCCATCACTGTAAGAATACCTTGGGGGAGGCAATTACGCGATACGTCGTACGCCAGCCATCTCGCCACATGGCGAAGAGCATATAAAATACATAATGTACTTTGCACTTTGTACAAACATTGGCAACAGACAAGGATTGCTGCAAGTCAGTATGCTTGAAGCTTTGTGGAATTGTTGACGCCTGCGCTCCGAACACGCGCTCAATTGAGACAAACGTCAGAAAAAATTGCTTTGGTTTTCACAGGGCGTGACGCAAGGGGTCTTCTTAGGTGTGGGGAACCAAGGTCCATGTTACTGAGGGGCACCGGCTTGGCATGCCAACTGATAGGGTCCTGAAAAGTTTTTGTTGGGCTGTCGGCGCTGGGCAGGAAAGGGTCCCTGACGTTGCAGGGAGACCCCATCCGTGACAATCAGCATCGATCGTCTCGCCTGCCTGTACGAGGTTGCCTTGAGAGCACTGGGAAAACAGCCCGAAGGAAGCGAGAAGGTTTGGCGAACAAATTAGATCAAGCAGTTTTGAGTGTGTTGAACACCGTTGAATATTGTGGGTTTGTATTGAAAATAACAACCCAGGATGCCTCGGTGCTGGCGTTGGGCTCGTTTTTGACATTTAACAACTTCGTGCGCTTCAATACACCATAATTGTCAAATCATATTGCTCGGAGAGTGAATATAACCCGACTGTCCGCGAGTATGGTTGGTTGACGTTTTGCGGCTCAAAGCTGCCGAAAACGGCTTGATGTCCCGGCCTTCTGGAATGGTTTGTGGAAGCTCAACCACTGGCAAAATGTGCTTAACCCCACATATCACTCCCAACAAATCTACTTGACATTGAAGTTTCCGGGCGGTAATTACGACTTGGATGAGAAGGACCAAAATATCAGAGTCCAACCCAACGCTCCATTTTCACATGCTTCAATCGAAAATTCGTTTGCAAAATGCGAATGCGTGGTTATCTCGGTCATTAGGGATTGACTGGGTTCAGGGTAATTTCATGGAATAGCACGTCAAGAAGTTTCGGCATGGACTAGGTGCGGCTAGTGCCGGGACAAATTGATTAATGGATATTAGGTAGTAGTAGTGATTATGGTATTCGCTAAATTCGACACGAGCTGGGGGAGACGCCGGATTATGCAGAGGTTGACACTCAGCGACCATGCAATGCGCGCCGGCATAGCTTATAGGAGCTGCATGTCTGCATTGCTTCCTGCGGCAGAATTGCTCTAGCTGTTTTCAGTCTAAGGTCAGGTAGATAATGTACACAGTAGTAAACTGGTATCGATGACGGCCAATATTTGCATTGCTGGTTTTTCGAAAGATTGAAGAATCTCTTGCTAGCAAAATAATGGGAACAAATTAGAAGTTTTGACTCTGAGGGAGAAACGTCGGTACGGGTCTTCGTGATGCTAGCCCCCGTGTCTTGGTACGGAGTCGGCAGTCTAAGATTTTTGGCAAGATGGGCCGGGAGAATTCGGGCGACCCGGTGACCACCCACGAATGAGCGCCGTGCTGACCCACATGCCGCCGCTGTCGGCCCCGAGCTCACCCCACCAAACGGATCCGGCTTCCAAGCTTGAGCTGAGCTTGCTTGCTATTCACGTCATACAGCCCCATCCCATATAGTCTAAAACATCCGAGAAAATCACACTACACTCAAGCTCTACAACTTGACACTACAATTCAACCTCTTCTGAGACCAACGAAACGCGCCGAAACTCAAAACACACACCTGATCTACAATTAAAACGTTGCCCAACATGGCTCGCAAATTCTTCGTCGGCGGCAACTTCAAGATGTACGTTTTCAACCCCGCCAATACAAAAGAACCCCGCATGGTACGATCATAGAGACATGATCGAGAAACTGACCTAGCGTGTCCGGTCCGCGTTGGCAGGAACGGGACCTCTGAGTCCATCAAGAAGATTGTCGAGAACTTGAACGACGCAAAGCTTGATGCCAACGCCGGTATGCGAGGTAGCAGAACTTGTAGCCCATGCAGTCCATGCATACACTACAGACAATAGAAACCAATGGTATACGACAGAAGCTGACAGTTTCACTTCATCAGAGGTTGTCATCTCGCCTCCCCACGTCTACCTCTCCCACACCCGCTCCTTGGCCAAGAAGGAGATCGAGGTTGCCGCCCAGAACGTCTTCGACAAGGCTGATGGTGCATACACTGGTGAGACCTCGGTCTCCCAGCTCAAGGATCTCGGAATTAACTGGGTCATCCTTGGCCACTCCGAGCGCCGCACCATCCTGGGCGAGTCGGATGAGGTCGTTGCCTCCAAAACCAAGTACGCCATCGACAACGGCCTGAAGGTCATCTGGTGCTGCGGTGAGTCGCTCGAGGAGCGCGAGAGCGACAAGACGGTCGAGGTTGTCACCCGACAGCTTGAGGCCCTCAAGGCCAAGGTTGGTACCAGCGGCTGGGAGAACATTGTCATCGCGTACGAGCCCATCTGGGCCATTGGTACCGGCAAGGTTGCCACTCCTGAGCAGGCTCAGGATGCCCATGCCGCCATCCGTGGTTACCTCAAGAGCAAGGTCAGCGACAAGGTTGCTGAGGAGACCCGTATCCTGTACGGTGGCAGCGTCAACGAGAAGAACTGCGGCGAGCTTAGCCAGAAGCCCGACATTGATGGTTTCTTGGTTGGTGGTGCCAGCTTGAAGCCTGCTTGTAAGTATTCCCAATATCACCTCTTGGCACCCTCAAGAGACAGCTCCTGACAAGAACTCATAGTCGTCGACATCTGCACCTGCAAGTCGGCATAAATTTTATGAAAAAGTCTAGGACATATCGAGCGAATGACTGCATGACGAGGAACGTGGCTATGGATGAGCACCCGATGAACACGCATGAGTATAATAAGCTTGATGGATATCATAGATAGATACAAAAGAAAAAAAAGCGGAACATAACTACGCCCGTCAGCAGTCCTATAATGATGAGCCACGAACAACATGAAGACTTACGAGGACCAGATCACTAACCTTACTCGCGCCAAATGTTTGCTCGATCTTGTCTATTGATGTGCACTCCAAAAGTTTTATACAATATAGTACACGCTGTACCTGCCCATACAATGAAAGTATTGTTTCCGAATTCGATAGGCTATACAGGCATGCCATTGCCGTGGTATGGACTCCAGACACCTCTGACACTCTCGTTGATACTCCTGACCGGCTTGGAAAACTTCTTGTTGACTTCACCGTTCATCTCGCGCAACAGCTCGACCTTCTTGAGAATTTGGTTCGCATCGAGGTTTCGAACGCAGACTGGCCTGTTGTTGCCATTGATGAAGTGGCCAACAACGACGGGGTGCTTTTGCGGCCGTGGAGACACGGTGATTTCGATCTGGGGGTTTTTTGCGGCGAAGGTTGGGAGATGCTGCCTGATGAACTGGCTGTAGTCGGCGGTGAACAGTTTGTTAGACCAAATCTCAAGTACACGGCAAGTAGCAGCCTATAAATGGACAGCCAGTCAACTTACTTCATGCCCTTGGAGCTTCCAGCCCAATCGCAGTAGTGGAATTCTAGCCTCTTGCACTGGAGGATGAAGGCGCCGACGCCATTCTGTGTGGAGCTTGTCAGTCTTTGTGATGCAAAAGTAGAAAAAGAATACACCCGTGAAAACGACTTACTTGGCCAACGGAAACCTTCTGAAGTGGCCTGATGGTCATTTTGGCGCGTTGGATATTGAGAATATCTTGATCTAGATATGCCTCTAGGCGAGCTTCAACAACCGCGTACATCGAGGACGTTCCATTGCTCGAAAAAACGCTGGCGCACGTGACTAGCTCCCTAGTTCCTGGTGCGCTTTACTCAGATAGGTCTAGCGCAGGACAGTAGCATGGAACATTGCGGGTCCATGCAAGTCATTTGATTGGATTTTGAGCGCTGGCACCAGACGAACGCGACACATTCTTTTTCCTGACGCAAACCGAGGCATCAAACACGCCGTCAAACTCTCAAAAGATATCGCCATCTATTCCGTAGCCAGCCTGAGAGGATTGTCATTAAGGCTGCGGCTATTGCGTATTCTTCCAACTGCCCCTCTGACGGGCCCTGGTTACCGGGAATCAATTGCCCAGGGTACCCAAGGTAGCCGACTTCAAAATGACGGACCGTTTGCCGCCTAATCTTCTTGCGCTTTTCGCGCCGCGACCTCCTTTACGCTACCTACCACCATCGGATGCACCGGCGCATGAACGCAAAACAGCTACAATTACTGGTCTCGCTCAGTATAAGCAAGCCCTCGAGGACTACAAGGACAAGGACAATTATGTGCCGACGGAGAGCTGGCTGCAGAGACGGGATAGGAAAAAGCTGGAGCACGAAAAGGAGATCGCTCTCAAGTTGAAGGAAGGCCCGGCCAAATGTTTGTCGTGACTTACTGAACGCATCTTGCCATGTCACCATGCTGACAGGCTTCAATTCCGATGACAGACAAGCCGCAGGACGATCCCAACATCCGTGGCGATGCCTTCAAAACCTTGATTGTTGCCCGGCTGAGCTATGATGCCAACGAGCAGGACCTCGAGAGAGAATTTGGCCGATTTGGCACCATTGAAAGAGTACGATGACATTCCAGTTAGCTTCCTAATACCATATCGAGAGCTGAGGTAGCTAACTGATTGCGCAGATCCGGATTATCAAGGACACTCATGCTCATGAGAAGGGTAACAAGAAGCGAAAGCCGCACCGCGGTTACGCATTCGTCGTTTTTGAACGCGAAAAGGACATGAGAGGTAAACTCACCACTGATTCTCTCCTTCCTGACAGCATGCGTGACCGGGAATACTGTCCGAGATTTGGATGACGCGTCTTGCACAAATCGCTCGTCCTTCCTGATTGTGGCCCTCAAGCTTGCCTATGTCTGCTGCCTCAAACTACTACTCCCCCCTAAACCCAGAGCTGTGTGAAGCTCGTAAGGTATGCGTATATGGCTTACGGTTTACTGACTCCCGCGCGCTTTGACCCGCGTGCAATTTAGCTGCTCTCGAGGGATGTGATGGCATTAGAATCAAGGACCGCCGCATCAAGGTCGATGTTGAGCGTGGACGTACCGTTGAAGGCTGGAAGCCCCGCCGCCTGGGTGGCGGCCTTGGCGGTCGTAACTACACCAAGGCCATGCCCTCACAGCCCATGGGCCGCGGCTTCGGTGGTGATGGCTTCCGAGGTGGTTTCGGTGGCGGTAGGGGTGGGTTCAGGGGTGGGTTCGGTGGCCGTGGAGACCGCGGCGGTTTCCGCGGTGGTGGTGGCCGTAGCTTCTCCGACCGTGGTTTCGGAGGTGGCTTTGGAGGATCTCGCGGTGGCGACCGAGGAGGAGACCGCGGAGGAGACCGAAACGGATTTGGTGGCCCGCCGCCTAACGCGCCTGGCGGACCCGGATCCTACGGTGGTAGGGACAGCGGACGCGACAGCCGCGATTCAAGGTTTGGTGGAGACCGCAGAGGCTTTGACTCTGGAGGTGGTGGACGCTCTTATGACGACAGATCCGGCGGCGGCGGAGGTGGCTTCCGCGACAACAGCCGACGAACTGGCAGCAACATGGAGCCGATCCGCCCCAGAGAGAATGGTGGGTATCGCGACCGCGACCGTGATCGGGATCGGGACCGTGACCGTGACCGAGACTACGACAGACCTAGGGACGACGACCGAAAACGCGGCTACGAGGGTTCCTACGACGACCCGCGCAAGATTCGTCGCTACTAATCGGAGTAGGACCTGCTCTATTACTCTGTCCTGCAGTGGACACGGTGGGTGTCACCAGTCACTGATCGCGCAGTTTGCCTGTCCCCGGCCCATCAACCTGGACTGTTTTTCCCTACCTACGGCTCTATTGTCAAGGGTAAGAGTGAAAACTGCAGCGTATCCAGGGTGAAACTTTATGTTTCGACAGTCAACAAGGTGTCCCGGATCTCTCGAAATCCTTAAGAGGTAACGAACGCCCCAACATGTATACATGTACTGGTACAGCACAGCCTGGGACGTTCGCCACTTCTGCGCACCATCACCAGGCGCTTTGTCATACACGTTCCCCTGGCTTCAGGCTGGCTTCGGTTTGATCAGAAACGGCTATCAGACAACAAAAACTGGCGATAAACCCTACAACACTGCAAAGGTCGGTTGATAGCTCCATAAGAACGTCTCAAACAAATGCAGCCCTCCGGATCTTGCACCGCAACAGACACTCTCGCAAGCTCAGGCTTGGTCGCAGGAGGTAACATAACCCTTTGCATTTGGCCTCGATTTTTCTCTAATTGTGTTACATAGCTTCTTCTTTCATCTCATGCCCAGGTGTCAGTCGGGTGTTGGTGTTACAGTACGAGTGTAGGAACTAGATATTTCTTTTTTTCTTTTTTTCTTTTTTTATTTGGGCGATGTTGGGGGTAAGTAGGCACGGCGAGTTTAATGCTGAACAAAAAAAGTACTACGTTTCTACCAGCTACACATTGTAAAATCAAGACCTGCGAGGGCAACTTTTGCACCAGCGGTAAGCAGCGGGCTAATTCGTCAGTAGAAGCTCTCAGAGTGTCGACCCATGCTGCCGCCGGTTTCAATCTACGGGGGACTGGTTGTGCTAAACCTTGACATCCACTTCCAAGCACGAACCAAACGTGTAGAGCTGGCCACCCAGTAAATTTGGCTGCTTCAGTGAACGCCCATTAGATGCTGATGGGGAGATAGATGCTTTGGAAAATTTCTTTTTCTCTTTTTCTCTTTTTCTTTCAATGCTAACAGAAACAGAATGGAATAATAACAAGCAATCGTGACATGCCCTATGACCAGACGCCGAGTTGACCCTGTAAAAGAATAATATGATACGTACTCGGACCGGATCGAACCCGACGAGTAGATAAAGCGTATGAAGGGGAGAAAATTTTGTATGTAACCTTTTTTTAGTCGCTATCGTCTATGGCATCACCCGCTGAGCCGGGATTAACTTCTGTAACCTCGCCAGTCGCAGCTGACCAGTAACTGTGGCGGAATCAAGTTAGCGAACCGAATCAGGGCTTTCGAGGAACAAATTCGCCGAAGATACGAGAAAAGAAAGCTGTACAGAAGAAGTAAAAGGGAGAAAAAGAGAAAAGATAAAAAATAAGAAAGATAGGAAACTTACGCCAAAACCTGTATCTTGAACTCGCTAAAGCAGACAGAAAACAGCTTCAGCAGCCTCGTCTGCCGGCTGTCGAGCACGTCACCTTCCCTGCAGACGTCGTACCCGGTGCTGCCCTCGCCGTTCTCGCCGCCGAGCACGACGCGGCCCTTGATGAGCCTTGTGGGGACGCCGAGCTTGCGGAGCTCGGGCTCGATGGAATGCGCCAGGGGCACATCGTACTCCTGAGGGACCTCACCTCCCGTGCTGTAGACGACACCCGGCGGGATGGAAAAGTCCCGGGGCGCGACGGCGCCGGCGCGCGCAAAGTCGACCGACGTGATCGAGTCCAGGTACGACAGCAGCTCTGAGGCGGGCCGGTTGGTAAAGATCAGCCCGACGGTGCCGGCCAGGTGCGAAGTCAGCTTGTGCAGGCCCTCGGCTTGCTCGTCCTCGGCCGTCTGGCCCAGGGCGCGGGCCATGAGTTTGGTCTTGCCGAAGAACATGCTGTTTAGGGTTTGTCGTCTTGTTAGCTTCCGGAATTCCCGCATCCACCGGCGGATACGATATAAGCAAGCAACACATCGAAGAGAAGCGGTGGACGGGGCTAAAGAACGTACCGGCTATCACCCGACAGCTCCCGTCGCACATCCTTGAGGTTGTTGTTGCGCATGTTGTCGACGCTAAAGACAAAGAGGTGCTGGTACTGAGGGACACATTCTCGGATGTTGGTGAAGAGCAGCTCCTTTTGCTCGCGCGTCTTCTTGGCCACGTTGGTCATGTGGACCACTTTTGCTCGTTTTGACTTGGGCATCGCGACTTGTCTGTGAGGCTGTGGGAGTGGGAAAAGAGAAGGAAAGGGGCGGGGTGTGGCGAACGGCGCCTTGTGTTCTCCTTTATGATCCTGGCTTTTGGATGCTACCGGTGCTAATTAAAGTCCAGAAGCGTCAAGATTCGTGAAGTCTGGGTATGGGGTTGGTTACGATATCAAACTGTCCCAGTTCAAACCGAGCGAACGTCGCAAGCGATAGGCCTTGAGGCTGGTCCTGCGCCCATGGGAACTTTTGGGCGGTGAGTCCCGGAAGAAAAATATCAGCGCTTCTGGACCCCGCATCTGCGGGCCCACCTTTCACTATCGGCGTTATCTATCAATTTCCCCTTGCACAAAACGGTCTCCAGTCTGATGGGAATATATCGAGACGCCAAGGAATTGACACGGTCTGTTTCTGCAGCATACTTAGCGCGGCTCATAGTAACGATACAAAGTCTCTACCCATCCACATCAGCCGCTCTTTTCCCGAGTACTTGCTAGGTACCTAAACTATGTATGTATCAAGACTTTGCCTTCTATCCCCCTGCTGCCACACACAAGCGCGTCATGTAGCGTAACCCCATCGGTATAAGATCCCAGCAGTACTATTACTCTCTAGTTAAACAAGCCATTTGACCCATGTTACATGCTCCGCCCATGAGGATGAAGCATGTGTGTTACTTCCCACCCAGTAATCTGTCAGGTCGCGGTCGTGCCGAACTGTACGTCTCGGGGTCTTATACGATCAAGCTAACCGCTGGAGGGTTGACTACCTTTTTTCATAGCACCTTGCTTTAAAAGAGTCATCAGAATCACCAATGTTCTAGTTCTAGATTAACGCCAGTCCCCACCGCCTCTTTAATTATCCAAACATTGGTGTTAATCTGCATTACCCTCTCAAGCTATCACCGCGCGTCCTGGGCTGCGAAAATTGCCAACTGGGTCTTGGGTATGCCGCAACCAGATATTTGTACCATGTTTTATGACTAGCTCTAGAGTCTGGAACTAGAGTTCAAAGACTTGTCAATTATTTATAATAACAATGTCAGATATATATAATACGTACTTATCGTATTTTATCACACAAATACATACTTAGACGGCTTATGTTAGCCCGTCGATTTTCAATTAACATGGATACCTGTTTGTTTATTCACCTGTAGTTAGTTCACTTTTGTCTGTTAACCCCTTGTCACGATTTGTTTGCTTTGGGCGCTTTCAGCGTCTCGGTGCTTGCCGCTCCTATGCCAAGCCAATCCGGCGCGTCCTGGCCAAGCACCACAGGCCATTCCGTTCACAACCCTACCTAATAGACATAAGCTTCAGGCCCAGGGTGATGGCGAGGAAGGAATGAACGTGCCCGAGAAGAAACAGAGCCATGCGAGCCGGGTATCGATTGAAACCCGTTACACACTTCGTTGGAAATTCGGTGGTAGTGGTTTTCCCCCGCAAATATGGCCGCCCCGAGAATGTAGCATATCTGAAATGGAGCGAGGGGAGCCTGGGCAAACGGACTGAATATAGGGCAAAGCGTGAAATGAAATTTACAAAGTTTGACAGAAATCACTGGTGAAATTACGAATGGGAGGAGCATCTGCATGACGAGAAGAATTAATTTAATTTGTACTGGCACTAAACAAGACCTCTAGTGGATAAATAGATTTTTCTAAACCGTTGGCCACAGAAGCAACATTTACCCAGCAACAACTACTGCGACCTCAGGCCATGTATACGTAGTTACCGCCTTCGCGCTCGATGTATTCCTTATCGATGAGTCTATGTGTACACATATCAGATTAGCACCATGGAGTAGATAAAAGCCAATAAATTTATGAATAGAGTAGACGTACTTTTCAATATTGGCCTTGATTTCCGCAGGCTCCAATGCACCCCTGCGCCGCGTCTGCTCGATAACCTCGGCAACTAGCTGGGCGTGAGGCAGCGTTTTACGGCTCTTCATTATGCGAACTATCGCCGCCTGCGTCTCAAACTGTCTGTCGGCCGCCACCCGCTCGTGCGTCTCCTTATTCTCGGCCTTAGTCTCCTTAAGCTGAATTTGGTTGATCTTGATTCGGATCTTGGGATCCGTGAAACCCTTGTTGACTGTAAACGTGTCTTCCTTGCCGACCTCTCGTCCCTTCGGCGCCTTTGCCAGGACTCGGGCCTTACCGCAGGCGAGAGACTGCAACGTTCGCTGGAGCAGGTCACCAGAAAGGCCAGATGCTTTTTCGATCTCTTCGTAGGACAGCGGCTCGTCGATCTCGACGCTGTTGAATATGGCCAGCACCGCAGCCTGATGCGCACTCATGACAAGCTCCTTTGTACCTCGTGGGAATGTCGCTTTGATGACACATTGGCTCAGACTATGCTTCCAGGTTAACTTTCGTCCCTCGTGCTTGTTCTTGTAGTACTGTTCAAAATGCTGAAGATTCTCAAGAACACCGGCAGGGAGGGCGACAGCAGGATCGTCCGGGTATGACGGCCAAGCAGAGGCTGACAATACATTGACGTTGAGGTCAATTTTGCTGAGTTTGTTTGCCCTATCAGACGACCTCCGCCATTCTTTGTATGCAGCGAGCTCCTCCTTGCCAACTTCTTGATCCTTGAACATCTGCTCGAGGTTGTGCGTAAACTGTGACCCGCACTCAACCTTCAATTTGGCAAGCATAGTCCGCTCGGCGTCTTGGCTTGCACTGCGTGCCATGAGCAATCTCCTGGCAAGATCGCGCTTGTAAAAGGCCTCGAAGACATCCTTGCCCTGAATGAACCTGAAAAGTTCGAGGCCGTTATCGAGTTGCCTATTGAGTTCGGCGTCTTCATCGCCTGCGCTGGCAACATCAGCTCGCTCCGTCTCTGTCCGGTCTTTATAGTCACCCATTAACGATGGCGGCAGTGCTTTTAGACCTCCACGCAGCAGCATGTCGATGTACTTGGCAACCCGTTCGCCGACGTCGGTACTCGTGTTCTTTGCTGCTTTGTCGTTCATGAAACGACAGAAGGCGTCTCGCATGTTTTTCCTGAAATCATCGTTTCCTCCAAAAGCATCACGTATGATGTTCAGAAGTTTGCGCTGCAGCTCCAGGAGTAGGACCACCATCTCGTCGCCCCGTTCGGTGTCACTAATAATCTTTGAGCCGGAGGCGATTGCGTATTCCTCCCAGGGACCGCGAAGATCCATGTGCTGTCCCGTCATGCGGAGGAGCTCATAAAGTCCTTTTAGGGACTCGATGTCTGCCTCGCCGATCAAGCGACCCACTTCAGTGACGTCCAGTAGTTTGTCGGTATGGTCCTGAATGGCTATCCGCTGAATGTCGCTCATGAGCTCCCTCTTGGTGGTGCTGTCAAAGTTGTAAACATTGCACCGCATGTCCTCGCGGTTGATCAGCGCACGTACTGACGCAACGTAATCCTTCAAGTCGTAGTTCTCGCTCTTTTCCAGGGCAAAAGCCTCAAAGTATCGGACCGAATCGGCGAGCAGCGGCTCTTCAAATTCCTTTCCATACACGTTGAAAACGTGAAGCATTTTGACGGCATCCTTCAAGAGTGGCCCATCAAACGTCCTGTCGCCTGCTCGATCTAGCGTGACCAGTTGCAACATCCCTCTCATGACCTTCAGGCCTGGCAACTCATCTTTACGCCCGGCGAGAGGTCCGTCCGAGTGTCGCGGGCCATAAATGACACGTCGAAAAGAAGTTATAGTCACGTCGTTGAGGTCATGATCCTTGCCCTGTTTAACGATGAATGTTCGGTCCAGGTAGCTAAACAGAGACCGTATGACAACCTAGAGGTAGAAGTGTGAATCAGTATTTGGAGCAGCATCTTGAGGCGCATGCGCAAATCAAGGCCTCAGACGTGTAAGTGCACCAGCTTGGTGTTCATTTCGCCCACATACCGCTTTGCGACTCCAGTCCTTCCAGTATTGGTGCACTATTCTGACCATGTCGATCTCGGAACCGTTATCTTTCGCCATGACCTTGGGAAGGACCTCTTCCCTCACATAGCCGTCACAGCGACTTTGCAGTATCTTAAACAGTTTGGCGCTCTCATCTCGGCGACATATGCTCTCGACGTGCCTGTACAGACGATCGAGAGGTTGGCGCGGCTGTCGCCCCTGAAATATGTCCTGCAGGGCCGACTCCAGGTCATTGTACGCCCTTGTATAGTAGTCGTCGACTGCGGGCGTCTGCTGCTGCTTGAGGTTCTTCACGACGAGCTTCCTGGCACCAAGGTACGTCTTGAGCGCCGGCGCGGCCTGCGGCAGAGCGAAGCCTGTGTGGCCTCCAAAGCCGGCCATGTTGCCGTCCGTGGCCGGGCGTTTGCCAAAGGCCTTTGCGCTCATGGTGGTGGAGCCGGGTTGCTCTGGTCGGATTCGCTTGGGGTCGGGGTCGTGATCGGCCGGCGGGCCGCCCCAGTACGCCAGGGGATTCGAGTCAACTCGGTGCCGGCGTTTGGGTTGGCCTTGGGAAGGCGGAGATGATGTTGCTGCGGCAGCTCCGTCGCCAATATTGTATGTTGGAAGCATGAAACCAGTCAAGTCCTGGATCGACCGGAAGGGCGGAGAAATGGAGGTCGTAAAATCGTAATATGGGTTCTTGCGGTTTTTGTTTGCCTTTGGATCCTTGCCCGTTTGACAAGATGAAGGCTAGGTAGTGGAGGTTGACCGTGGCCACCGCGGCTCAACGGTCGCTTGGGGGGATCCAATCTAGACGGGCATCTGCTTGTCAATGTGAAGGTTTGGCTAAAGACCAAATGGTAATTCTGCTTGGATGAAGTCCAGCACTGCAAGAAAGGGTCGATTAGTAAGGTCTGGTTGTTTGTGTAGCATTGAAGGTTGGCAAGAGAAGGTGGTGTCCGGTTTCGCCGGCATTTGAGCAGTACTGTTCTGTCGGGCATGGCGTTCTTGCCCGCTATCCATCCGATCGTACCTGCCAATGATCCATGACGGCTCGATAGGCGATAAGCCCCGCCATCAACTCCACTTTCTTGATACAGACCAAAGACGTAATTCCATTAAAGCTTCCCTTCCCCGCAATTTGAGACGTTCAATGGAGCCAGCCAGGCCTCTCCTCTCCATACTTACGAAGTAGGTACCTCCGAAAGGCATGTATCATACACGGCTTGTTGGTCGTTACGAGAGCGTCAGGTTGTGCCTTAACTTCTGGTTTTCGCAGTCTACTCATACATGGCGCTCATTTCTCGTTACGAAGTATTTCAATCACATTCAGCACTATATCGATAGCTAGCTAACGTGCAAAAATGGAGACTGTACAAACACTACTTCTGACAGTCTTTTTCCTGTTCTAGACTCTAGATTAGATGCGCCCTCTCTGCGCTCAACACATCATCCCATCCATGATTTGACATCTACTGCAAAACCTTATTATGCATTGCTTGATGCCCGTCACATTTAGTACATCAGCCTTATCACGCGTATGCAGCCCAGCCTATCACAAACTATTAGTAACAAGTCATGACTGAATTGGAGGCGTAAAAGAACACGTTCGAGGACTTACCAGAAAACAGACAGGCCAGGTTTCTCTCTGAAGTCGCCTGGTTGATCAGGTCGTTCACAGTCGCAGTGACACTGAGCGTCTTCGAAAGTTTCTTGCGCACCACCTCGAGCGCTCTCTCCGCCTCGGACGGCTCGTTGACAACCTTGCGGTTCTCCACCACGGCCTTGACGTCGACGCCTGGGGCCCCCGTCTCGTTGTCACGCGATGTCGTCGTGTCCTGGAGTTTTGCCAGGCGTACCGGCGATATAGACCAAGAGTAGAGCGGGTCGTACCGCAGCACGTCCAGGATTGTCATGATGGAGTAGGTCTCCTCCCGCAGCGCATCCATGGTGAACTCGCAGCATCGCCGAAACACGCCCTCGGTCTTGGTGATTCCCATGCCGTCTACAATATCACGTGTCAAGCGGAATGGGACGAGCTCCGGCACTGGAAGGATGCGGCCCATCTCGAATGCTATGCCCAAGTCGATGTGTACCACCTCTCCAGTCCGGCTGTCCAACAGGATGTTGTGGCCATGTCGGTCACCCAATCCCAACACGTGGCCCAGCATTGAGATGGCGGCCGTCGTGCGCGTGTATGCCAGTCTTCTCACAAACCATTCGTCCGGGTCCGGGAAGTGTTCCATGAAGAAATACCGCATTACCGGCGGGAAGCGCTCGGTTGCTTTGCGATATGCCCGAATACGCTCCTCAACCGGCTTACCTTGAGCATTCGAGATCTCCTTACGACACTGACTACCCCTCCAGAGCTTGGGGTAATATCGCTCGTGCGCAGGTATGAGATAGTCATGCAACGGAATAGTGTTAGGTACAAACTCAATTAGCCCAGTAGATGTCGTAAGTGGGACGACCTTGTAGGTTCGGATGCCCAGGTTTCGTTGCCGAGTAGTCCGGTGAAGTTTGAGCACCGATGACACAGCTGCGAATACCTGCTCCATGATGGCGTCCTGCCGGAGATCGTCATTGCCGCCTTTCACAAGCTGTTTGTATCTGACTCCATCACTACCCACTGCTGTCAAGATCTTGGGAGCACTCAGCCCGGACGCTATGCTCATCTCTGGTTCCAGCTTGGCGATGACCGGTACTGTGGAATAGTCGCAGTCGGCCCGTAGTTCCATCTGCATAGTTGGCGGTGGGATGCGATACTTGAATAAGGAATCTTGAAGAGGCTTAGCTTGTGCGTGATTGTGGATAGCGACCTTTTGCCCCTGCTTGTAGCCCTTTTCTGGACCTCGATCAATAGCCAGAGCGTAGTACTTGGCGTTGGTATAGTTGACAGCCTGCCAAATGCTATAGACCTTTTTGTGCTTTCCAAGGTGCTCTGAGATCCTGACCATCGCCTTGCTGCGAAGGACTGCGATTTCGTCATCCTTGTTGATCTTTGACTTCATCCCTGACCATATTTGGTACATGCCGTGGTAGGGGTGCTCGCAGCATATCCGGAAGACAAGATTTTGCAGCAGCTTGTGAAAGCTTGTCTCTGCTTCCTGTAGTCGCGAGGTGAGCTGGTTGATCAATGGAGCAAATTTACGACTGGGAACCTTGTGTAGATGGGTTTGCACTGCTTGAGTGGTGGCTTGCTCTTCGGATCGTTCTAGCCAGAGTGCCGTGAACCGCAACGCATCATCATGGTGCTCATCCGACGCCGACAGTGCTAGCAAGTAGTTCTCCAGACTCAGCTGTAAAAACTGACTGCGTGTCTGTTCGATACGTCGTAGCTCTTGTCGGTCTAGATCTAGCCAAGTCCTGGCCTTGTTTAACATCCCGGTATACCTCTGCTTGAGCATCTGGTCCTTAGTTTTGGACACAATAGCACTCAGTTGGGTGACCTCATCGCTTTTCCCCTTCTCAAGCCCTTTAAGGCGGTTGAGGTCAGCCAGGCTGTCCGGGTTCTGCAGCTGTTCATCGCAGAAAACGGCAAATTGGTGGTAGACCTTTCCAGCCGCTTTTCCTTCATTGTTGCCTCGAAGCTCCTTCAAAGCTGGCTGCAGGTATTTCCTTTGGATTTCCTCTGAGCTTTCAAGCTTGGCTACCGATACCTGGTGCCCAATACTGGCCAACAGGTCGGCACGATTGACGTCAATTGTCTGCTTTTTGAGGGCACATTCCCCTTCAATGCTCTGTAGCATGCGGATGGATGGAATCATCTCGCCGTAATCCCAGAACGAGTTTGCAACCTCCACCTTGATTGCCGCATCAACATTGAGACCCATAGCCTCGCACGGTTGAATGAGGTTGTTGAGCGAAGTGGAGATGTTTAGTGACTCTTGTGTGGCGTCGTGATATCTAAAGATTCCGGCTGATAGTAGCAGCGCCTGAACTTCCAATGTCCTTGTCATGGCAGCCGTGAGCTTCTGGGATTTTTGGAAGTGGCTATGCTGGCTGAGCAAGCCCAGAGTTGATTCCCTGCATGACAGAATCTGACGAACATCGTCGTATCTGGAAAATCGATATGTTAGAAGTCAATCCTAAGAAAAAAAAGGAAAAAAAAACATCTGGCTGGTCATTTACGTACCTTCCACTCATCATCCACTCCGACCTCCCCTCGAATCTGCGACAGAGCCCGTCCACACTGCCCTGGATTGTGAGTGACTCGTCGATCTCTGTTAGGGCAGCCAGAGCACCAAGGTGCTGCCTCAAGTGGAAGGCTTTCAGGCTGCTACCCGTTAGGTAGCGAATGGTGCTTGATAGACCTTGATGAACAGCCTGTTGGGCAGAGATTAGATCAGTCGCCTGATGTATGCTCTGATATGCCTTGTACATAGTGACTGCACGATGGTCTTGGTTCGGAGGTACGGGCAGATTCCAAATCGCTAGGCGCCGAGCAGTCTCGAAAGTACTGCCAATACTGGATGATTGGCCATCCAGGCCTTGTTGGGTCTGCAGTAGTGAGTGAGCCAGCCCCGAGAGGCCAAGTTCTCCCAGAGTTCGTACCATAGATTGCCCATCCTTGGTTGCAGAACTGTCTCTGCGCCTGACATGATCGTCGAGCTGGGCGCCACGAAATGCCAGGCTCTTCATACCATCCTTCTCATACTCAAGTCTGGAAAGCACGTTATCTAGATTTGAGATTTGGGGGAGCCCATAGTACGCGTCTGGGTCATCGATATTCTCAAAGATCTCCAGGAGAATCTCAGTTGAATCAGTAGTATCCAAGTCCCTCGCAGCAGACGATCTCCGAGAAGTCTTCTGGCTGGCCTCTGAAAAGGCAATCTCAGCAAAAACAAGTGCGACTTTGTACATCCCACATCTTGTAGATGCCGTCGATAATGCAGCAAGATCTATTTCCAGCCACGTAGAGCGATCTGCAATGGAGGTTTCACTCGGGAGTGGTTGTGTTCTTAGGAAAAGCACCGTGTTGATAAGAAGCTTGATATTCTCTCTCGCCACAGGGGTGTCCATGACAAGCCACTCTTTGAGGCTGTCGGATAGCTTGCGTCGGACTGTCTGCTGCGTATCCAACTGCAGAAAGAGAACAAGATGAACGATGAAAGGAAAAACTCGATCTGCGAAAGATTTCGACTTGAGCAGAAGGGGAGGTAATTGGGCCAAGATTGTATAGCTGGGGACCGATTTGGCGAGAAACACAGCCATCGACTGCGACCAGTCGAGAGCGTCAATGCGACCACGGCTAAAAAGCTCGGCGTCCTTCATTTGGGAAACCTCAACGTAGTCAGAAGGAGGGATGCTATAAGGAGCCCAATCCGAAGAAGCGTGAACAGCTTCAGACAGACTATGCTGGCAGGCCATGGACAAGGAGTTATCCTGGGCAGCAGTTGTTTCCGTGACGATCTTACGCAAGGCAGCCTCAGCTAAGCCAGCCGTTGCACAATCGCGGTCTGTTATCAATGCTTCGATGGCTTCTAGGATTCCCTCTTCTGAGCCCAAGTCCCGGCCCGCCAACCTAGCATAATCAGCTAAACGAGACTCTCGTAAGAGCTTCTCTTGGACCTCCCCTGATGCCGCAAAGGATTTGCCAACCACACGACCTGCCCAGGTGAGATAGTTGGCATGAAGGGATTGAGCTTTGCAACTCTCCCAGACCATTGTGCTATGCTTAATTGCACCGTCGTCCGTGTCGATGACATCCTTGGGACCCGGAGGAGGTGGCTTGAAATCCCCGCAGAGCATTGCAAGGGCCAGGTCTCTCGAGGATTGGTTCAGTAGGCGGTGTCGGTTAGCACCATCCTTGAGGATTTCGAGTAGAAGGCTGGACTCGTGGGTTTCCTTTTCTGCGTTTCCCGATGTGCCTATTTGCGCAGCTGCCTGTGTGATTTTTCTGAAAGCCTGACGCTGAGACTCGTTCCTGAAGCCGCTGGATTCGTATGAAGTGAGATAATCTGTGAACCACTTGTGAAAAGTCTGAGCATTGCTCTTGGTTGCCTTGAATTGGCTTTCCTGAGTGGTACTTGACTGACTGGACTCGAGGAACAACCGTAGGGATGCAAGTGTGGAGAGTGCATAGCCAGCAAGGAAGGCCGGCACCCGAGCGAGGTGGTTTGCCCCGGATAAGATCAGATAGCGAGTGATTCCAAGCGCATCATCGGCGCATTCGGGGTCTCCAATGTAGGGGCGTATGGAGTGAAGAATCATCTCGAGAGGATATAACGAGACAGCATGGTCTCCAGCCAGACAGACTAAGATTCGCACCTTGCGGATAACTGCGCATGCATGCAGAGGACCCATGGCTGCTTGAATAGTGTTTAGAAGCTTGCGGCAGACCGAAACAACCAGCGCCGGACTCCACAGACTTTGCAACTCGTGCTGCGTTCTCCCACAGATATGTTCGAGTTCTTGTGTGAGATGCCTGGCTCTAAACAATGGCTGTTGATTCGGGGGTAAAATAACTTCGGAATGCCCGAATCCCTTGATCTTTGCGCTGATGTCGGCTGCATATTTGAGGCTGGGATTTTTAGCAAAACACTTGGCCTCGATTGGATCCTCTTGGTCGATAATGTCAAAGAGAATCCCGATGATGTCCACAAACTCGAGATTAACGTGTTGATAGAACGACTCCTTGCCCATGATTCGCTTAACGATGCTCTCGCTCGTGACATGCTTGTCCCTACTGGCATTTTTCTGGCCACAGATGTCATGTGCCACGCTATATGCAATCGCTCTGGCGAAGTTTTCCTGTATCAGTTTAGCGGTGGTGGTCCTCAACGTTTGTGCCAGATTCTCTGCTTGGTCTTCCTGGCCTCGCATCATCATGAGGGATATAGCTTCGGATTTGGCTTGTTTCAGGAGCTCCTCGAGGCTGGAAAACCCAAAAATTCCGTACGGTATGGTCTCAAGAGCGGATGATTCCAGCCATGTGTAGAGTAGCTGTGGCGTGAAGAGCCGGAAAAGCTCCTTTGGGCTCTCGAGGTCTAGATACTCTGCAACCGAGGACAGACATCTCTGCGCGTGATAGACGGAGGTTAAAATATGACCCGAGGTCTCGAAGATGGTGTAGATTCCTCGACGCAAAGTAGTTGGCCATTGTCGTGCAATCTCGGCAAGAAGATAGAGACGAAATGCGATGCCTTCCCTGTGGTCTGAGTCTGTAGGAAGACAATCCAGGATATCAAGAAAAAGCTCATCGTGAACCTTGAAAACATAAAGTTCAAATATCTTAGGAAGTTTCGAACCAATGTTGAATTTTAACCAAAGAGCGCCCTCCTTGATTAACGAAAAGAGGGAAGAGCGGCAAGACTTGTAGTTAAGACTTGTACCGTAGTCTGGCTTCTTTTCGAGCAGAGTGAGCAAAAGATCTGCCAGGCGCGCCTGGGCCCTCTGAGAAAGATTGTTACCAGGTGAGCCCTTGTCAACCAAGAACAAGTAGAGGTCTCCTATTGGGCCTGAAAGCTCTTGGTCATCGCTCCACACTGGAATCAGCAGCTCGATCATATCAATGCAAACCACCAGTACCACCTCGCATGCGGCATTATCCTCGCCTATGACTGAGCCTACGGTCTCAATTATGCGTGAGGCGTCCGCGGTCCTGACGGTAAAGTCAGACCTAAGGCATTCCTTAAGAAGGCGAGTGCTGTACAGAAACTCTTCTTCAGAGAGTTGAACAAGAGTGCCCACAAAGTCGGTAGGTAGGATTCCAATGTGTTCCTCATCGTCCAGAAAAAAAGATAGCAAGCGAAGCCTCATCTTGATATCCCAGTGGAATCCCTCGTGACTGTATTCAAGTCCAAGTTCACTTCGTGGAAATGACACAGCCTTCGAAATCAAGCTTGTTTGGCTCTGCTGTGACTCAAATTCATCATCTAGATCCATAAGATCTACACCGGAACTAGATTTTGGCTGGGACGACTTTTCATCCAGCATACTTGCCAGCTTTACAAAGAAAGCAAGAAGTGGTTGGTTTTCTTGCCGGAATCGAATGATATCTTGGCTGCAAAAACGCGGCAGGAGACCCGTGATTGACTGAAAACACATGTCCGAGAAATCCTGAGTGTCATCCGCAGTCATGATCAAATCGAGTAGGATCTCAACAAGGGTTTGTGTTGACGTCTCAACTTCTTGAGAAAGTGATATTTTCATCTGATTCAACTCAGGGATTATCACCAAGGATGAGAGGGCGCATTGAAGTACGCTCCTTAGTCTATCGGTAGAGACCTTTGCTTTGCTTTGTGCCCAACTTTCAGACATCGTGACGGAGTCACTGAGCTTAGGGTGAAGAAGCTCTGCAATCAACTTCCTTGCCGCGTTTGCATCGGCAGCATCGGTGACATGCCTGGCTTCTTCAGAGTCTGAAGTGTAGGCCTGTGATTTTGGGCTCTCGCTCCTGTCACAAGTACTGGTACTCTCACTGAGTAGAAGGTACCTCATCAAATCATGATCGTTTCTCTGCTGAGACCAATATTGATATACCGGACCACCGGGAACGGGAATGAGGGGTTTCTCTGGCACATTTTGGCTGCCACAACAAGCTCTGAGCAAGTTTGCAAGATCGATAACACTTGTGAACGTTGAGTTTGACATGGCGTACGCACCATCACCTTGAATCAACTACCGTTAGCTTGATGTTCTTTGGGGAGTAACATAGGGGATACGTGAGTACGTACTAGGATTCCACTTGGAGAAGACCCAACGGATAACGTGGTTGCAAGTGATTTGACCCGCCCCTGGCAGCATGGTATTTCGGAGGTGAAGCAAGTGCAGCATCAAGATCAACGAAGAGTCCGCTACAACAGCCGGACCACTGATGTCTGCAGCCGTGACCATTGTAGTAATACTATCTGCCGTCTCATGAAGGGCAAGGATATCTGACTTGAGTATCGAATAGAGGAGGAAGCTCGCTGCTCGGCTCGTTCCTTGATGACTGACGGAACGCACAGCTACCTGCCATGCCTGCGACCACAAGGCAGAGATATCTGTGGCTTTTGCCTGAGGATGTAGAGAATAACTGGAGACAGGTCAGCGAGGCCCAGGGTACAGAATATAGATCGGCGTCGACTTTACATACCTAGCACACGCTATCATGGCCCACGAAGCAATAGTAGATTGTTTGTGACTCAACAGTCTCACGATATCGTTCATGTCCGAGAAATAATTTTCCTGGGATGGCCTCTCATTCTTAAATGTGAACGAGAGCAGTTGGAGCGCGACAAGCTTTAGACCATCATCTGGGGAGTTCAGCTTTTGGTGAATCCTGTCCTGGCCGCATTCAACCCGTCGACGCTTTCGTGGCTGATCTTGATCCGGGTCTGCCGGAGGACACCGCTGTTGCCTGACCTTCCTTGAGTACAGCAACTCCAGCTGTGCCATAGCCTCAAGAATGGCCCATTTGCGCTCAGAAGACATATCAAAAGGACGCAGGCCAAAGATCTCAGTCTTGAAATAGTCTACTTTGAGAGAAGAGAAGTCGAGATCTGTCAACTGAAGATGCAGACGATCATCGCGCCTAGAGTACTCGAGCCACAGCGCGTCCATAAGCTCAAGGATCTCATCTAGCAAGGGTCCATCATCAGCAGCCCGCAATATTGCATCCATGTGCGGCAAAAGGATAAATACTGCACGGAGTATTTCATCCCTAACAGAGTTCAGAAGTTTGTCATTCTTGGATGAATGAGGTTGCCACCAATGGGAGAGCAAGGGCAGCAACTCGCGGGTGACACTAGCTGCCATGGATAGATCATCTGCTTGGATTTGAGCTACTATGCCGACGAGCGCACCAAGTGTGGCCTGGTGCATGTTGCTCACATTGAGGCCCCGAAGCTGCAGAATCTGTACTAGTCTCCTCGTGATCTGTTTATATCGTAGCGCCAAGGGAGCATTCGTCGCCGAGACAAGCTGGTGGAGGCATAGTACCATGTCTTCAAGCAGCCTGAGGTTTTTCTGACTGCCATGTCGTTGACTGAAAAAAGAATTGGACCTGTTGGTTGAGGAAGTGCCTGTCACTGTTCCAGGGACGGGAGACCCCCGAGATAGGACCACAAACTCTCTATCGCCATTGTCGAGCAGCCGAGACAAAGACTCAGTGAGAAAATCCACACATGCAAGCCAGCTGTCTGCATCGTTTCGACAAAGGTGTTCAACAGTGGCCGGATTTCCCAGCAAGGCAACAAGTGCCTTGATGTAATCTTGTTGCAACGGTGGTACGAAATCCTGGTCGGGCCCAGGCAATGACTCAGTGATATGGTCAACTACAGCTCGTGCTGCCTTTACCTTTATTTTCGCAGTGCGTTGAGTAATAATCATGCGCAGTGCTTCAGCACAGAGACCCAATTTGTTCTCTGCCTGGGCTCTTGTTGTCTTGGTGCCACCATAGTATGTTGATTTTTCTGCTACAGCGCAGTGAAACAGAGCTTCCAATAACTGATGGATGCTCTTGTCCTTGAGAGGCTTTCTATATGTATATCAGAAATTGCATCTTAAGCTCTGCTGAGGATGGCCGGCTGGGAGATTTGCTTACATTCGTTCCGCGCGGGAAGCAAACTCAATTAACTCTGCGATGTGTCAATTGACATGCACAAAAGATGGGATGACAAGAAGGGAGGGGATAAATATTAACAAAATACAAGCTCGATGGAGGAATCTACGAGCATACCTTTCAATGCATTGCTACGCTCCGTAGTCCTGCCGCTTATTATGCTCACTAAGAATTCAATATTGCAATTTTAGTTTTAATGAATCACAGCCTGGCGACGACGAGGGAGAGCATTGCATACCGCGAAGATCGTCTAAGGACGCGATCGGACCGGCTGCCTTCCTCGGAGGCATGATGATTCAAGTCTTGTGAAAGTCAAAGACTGGAATATGCAAACACCACAGGTGTGATGGGACACCGCTTCTGGTGCAAGTGACTACCGAATTCAACTGGCGTCTAATTAATTAAGGGATGTGTATGTCGTTGAATGAATGACCTGACTGGATCAGACGGGTAAGAAAGTGATGTGTAACTCGGCACGTAGTTGCGTGAGGTGCCCAAGGTTCTTCCTTCAGGTACTTCCTCAGTAGGTACCGAGAGAAGATAAGGCTTCAGTTGAAGACGAATTGCACGCGATGTGACTACAAGGACGGCTTAGTCCCTCGATGACGCTAGGATATAAAATCAAACGGGGTTCATCTCCAACTATCGTACAAAAAAAGTGAGACGAGATTCGGAGCCTTGCTTGCTCTGCAGATACCCCTGTTTCCCACTACCAAACAGAATGAACAGGCAGGGCGGCTACATTAGGCGTGCTTTCCCCAAAAAGCTTTGCTGTTGCTCAGGCGGCTTGCTATGGCTCCAAGCTTTACAGTAGGCCAGAAAGCCCGAGATACTTGAGGCGGGTACCTAAGTGGGGACAAGTGAAGCTTTTGATTTGCCGACACAATAAAAAACCCCACCCAAGCTACCTTGCCCATTCAACCCAAACCCAAATCTGAAGAAAGTCTTGTCGCGTCTGGACGGCGCGCGTTTTTGCAGAAGCTCTCCGCACGACGACGTTTGTTGGACGATCCCCCCCAGAGCTTTCCAGAGCGCGCGCAAACCGGAGGCCAGGACTCAGCTCATATGCACTGGGCTCTCGTCTGCGCATTTCAAACTCGCACGACAATGCGCCATTACTAAAAGCCCGCCCACCATGTCCGAAGCCTATCTTTTAGAGACACTGCAGTCCTTCTATGGCGATCTAATCGCAATAGGCGAGGGGCGCCTCAATGGCCCGTCTCTGGAGGGAGACGAGCTGACGGCTCTCCTCGAAAACTTCAAGAACTTTCTTGAGGAGCCACCAAAGCGAGACGCTAGCCGAAAACAACTTGAGTCCGGTCCGTCGCGCATCACCCAAGGAAGACGACGAAGAGCACATCGACGGCCAGCTGCTGACATTTTCTGGTGCCATTCTTAGGCAAGATTAGCGTGGGAGACGTAGAATACTCGATCAACAAGGAGTTCCAGGAATATAGCATACAACTCGCAGACGAGGTAAACCTGGATGAGGTCGAGGCGGCCAAGCTGCTCCTCGAGGCACAAGATAGCCAGATCCTCCTGGGAAGGTCGCTAGTCGAGTGCGCGCTCATTCGGTTCCACCAACGACGAAAATACCTCCTAGATTGTATACGACTATGTATCGAGCTTGCGAATGACGACGAGAACGAATCGATCAAGGCGGTCTTCGAAGAAATTGTTGCACGATATGTTTTTGACCTGCCATTGCCAGGTGCTCCGGCCGCGGCGGTTCCGAAGGAAAAGAAAGTAGTGCCACGGTGTATGGCAGCAATGGCCAAGATCAAAGACTGGCTCGAAAAACTGGCCAACAAGATCATGCTGGCAAGAATGCACAGCGGCACGGCTCCTCCTGAGATCGAGACCATCGAGTTTTGCCGCTTGAGTCTAGTGCAGCAACACGAGAACTTGGCCGTCATCCTATGCGCTGCGGTTGAGCAACGTCATGCAGAACGCACAAACTTTGAAGAGTTCATCCAACTGCTGAAGAAGGCCGATAAATACGACCACCTCTTAGGTGAGTGAACCTGAACCTGGGAGTCACCAGGGGCGAACTGAGGTGATGCTAACGATAACAGTGCATCTTTTCCCCGTCATTGGAGCCTATATTCGTCTGTATGGATCGACTGAGGGCTGGGGGGATCTGGTTATTGCCAGGTCTTTGAACCAAAAAATTGTCAACGACGAGACGTCTTGGTCCTTGCCGTTTCTGTATGCCGCTGTTAAGGTCTGGTGGATTGCAGAGTACAGCGGCTTCTACGTCGAGGGTCCTGTTTCGGATCCCAGCATTGACATTGACAAAGAGGATAAGGAGAGAAATAAGCAGTTCACCGACGCTCTCAAGGAGGGAGCATTCGACTTCATGTTGTCACTTGCAGGGGATGTTGCTGCCCCTGAATGGCAAGACCCCTCTCGTATTGGAATCAGGCAATGGCTCCAGCGAAAGTCACCACAACTGATGACTGATTCAACGCCATTCTCCGACTACTTCCACACGTGCTTGATGAACCAGCTTGAAGATTTTGTGGATGCTTTTATATCAAATCTTCCCGATGTTCTTCGGAAACTTAGGACCGAGGAGGACGAACAACGGCAGCTTAGCCAGCACCATGAACAAGACTTGGATCTGGAAAGATTCCTGGTCATCATCTCTTACGTCTTTGAAAGACGGCCCGACGCAGCTGACGTGTTCTGGTCGGACTCTGAAAGCAACTTGGCAGGTTTCATGCAGTGGGCATCCAGGAGAGCATCCACGCCGCTCGTGTGTGCTTTCTGCGAGATGCTGCAGTCCATCACTGAGAATGAACAGTACGCACTTGCTGCTCACCAGTTCTTGTTGGAGGACAGCAATGCCGGAGGGAAAATGAGAAGATCACAGTCCTTGACATGGGCTCAGATTTTCAAAGAGTTGCACTACTTCACCAAGAAAATTCGTGGTGAAATCTCTAGCCCACAGCAAATTCACGAATACCGAACGCAAAAGCCAGGCGAGGACCTAGCAGAAACGGAACCGGAGTCGGCTATGCTGCTGGAGTGCTATCTCCGATTGATCGCCCGACTTGGAAGTCAGAGCACAGCGGCAAGGGAGTTCCTACTCAGGAACCAAGACTTCCCCTTGGTAGATGTGATTCTGCAGCTGAACAGCTGCCACATACCTCCTAGGCTGCGTGCCTGTGGCTTCTATGCCATTGCGGCACTAGTCAGGCGCAAAGAACAAGACGACAGCAATACCATGTGGCTTTGCATAGACGCCTTTGTTAGTGGCGGCTTTCAAGCCGCGAGCAACTCCCGTGGATTGATTAAGGGACAAAGCCACAGCTCAGCCGGCGTTGTTGATAGGGTATTGGACGAGCTGAGCAACGGTTTCGAGGAACCAAGTGCTTTTATCAACCTGATCAACGCTTTAGTCGCGCCAGCAGATCAAGCAAGTCTCCTGCGAGATGCCCTTCCTTTCCCCGAGAACCTTGGGTCTAGCTTACGAATGCCGGGGATTGAGCCATACGTTGACTTTGTTGTGGGACATGTCTTCAGCCTCAAGTCAAAAGAGCTCCAGGATGTTTCGCAGCTGAGAGTTCTGCGAGTGAGCTGTTTGGAGTTTATCTTGCTGTGCCTAAACACGTTCAACGAAGATCTTATCATTCTTGGTAATCAGACCAATGTCTCTGTGGACTTGATCATTGCCACATCAGACCTGGCCACATATGTCCGCCTTCACCCATTCGCTCGGGTGATGGAATGGATGTTCAACGGCCAGGTTGTAGATGCCATATTTGAAACGATACACCAACAGTCCAGCGATATCGGAAGCGTTTCGCCCGATTCGCCCTTGATATTGGGCATTATACGAGCTGTTGAGGTGGTGTCGAAAGTTTTGGAGCTTCAGGACACATATGTTGATCTTGTGCGGCAAGTCATAAAACAGCACACAGGACAACGCCATAGACATGTGCCTCACGCTTCCTACGCCTCCTTCGAAGAAGGGTTTGCTCATCACCTCGAGGTCGTCGCAGATCTCGGCCGATATTGCGGCCTCGGTCACCCAGAGCTGACCATGGTCTGCTTAAAGCTTCTGGCACGGATTTCCACTTCATCGAAACTGATATCGGCGTGGAACACCGAGCCAGGTAGACAGTCCCACCGCAACAAGGCGGTAGTGGCTCTAGAAAAAGATGGGGAAGCGGATTCTATTTCCGGATCCCTCATTGCCGAGCTTATCGTGCCCCTTGACCTGGCTCGAGAGGCTGACTCTCCAAACTACCTAATCAAGACTTACATTCTAGACTTCCTCTACGCATGTTTACGAGCATCTCCAGACCAACCAACTATCGCCCATCTTCTACTCGGCTTCAAGTGCGGCGTGAGCCATTTGAAAGTCGAGCCCAGAGGCCAGTTCGAGGAAAGGACGTCGCTATTTCACAATCTTCTCAGGGTATTGCTGGAGACTCCTTTTGGAGACGAGGAGCTAGGAATGAGGACATGGCTTGTGGCATTAAAGCGCAAAGTTATGGGGATACTGCAGATTCTTTGGAGTTCTCCTCTGTCCTCGGCCATTGTCTTGGAAGAACTCCGGAGCAACGACGTTCTATTCCATATTCTGCTCCGCGAGGAGTCAATACAGCCTGATCTGATGTGGGATGGAGTGAGCATGGAGGAACGCGGATTCCTACTCTCTGACGCAGCCGTGGGTTTTTCGGAGTTCCTGGCTACGAGGCAACTTACCTTCGATTATCTGGCCATCGAGTTATGCAGCGTCACCCAGAGGCGCCTCCCCAGCTTGAAACGCCGTATCTATGACGCCCTTAACGGACAGGTCACTACTGCCAATTCGGACAGCCCTCAATCCATACCCACCATCTTCGATTTGTACGATTTTATGCCTGCGGACGGGCAATGGGAGATCCCTCTACCTGAGTTCACCCATTTCAAAGGCGAAGAATTCAGTATGTGCCTGGAAGGAGCACATGACTCTGTGCTCATGTACAACATGGAGCGGGTAAAACAGGTGATTGCATTGAAGAGGAGGCAGGATGCTCAAAATGGTCAGATAGCTACGGCTGCCGACCTCGCTTCCGTGGACCGGGAGCAGGTTATTCTTGAGGAATACTTGGTCTACCACAACCGCCAAGCAGCAGTCAGTTCTGAGCGACGGAAAGTGCTCAAAGCCTGGGTTAATCTGCTCATGGTGATGTTCGAGGCGAGCGATCACCAGGGCTCAGCGAAGGTTGCTTTCCTTTTACAAGCATTGCAGACGATATTACCAACTCTTGAGTCTTTCGGATCCGAACGTCCGGGTGAGGCATTTGAGCTGGCGAAACTGGCAAAAGTTCTCCTCTTCAAGCTCGACATAGCCGCTCCAGACGCAGAGGACAAGGACGCACATACCGTGGGCAACCTCATCAGCGAGAAGCTCTTCCAGTTGTTTGAGGTTTGCCTGTACGCCATAGGTAGGCGAACGGGCAGTGCGGAACTTCGATCCACGTACTATGCCATCTGCTACCGGTATCTGATAGGTATCATTGACGATGGAAGAGATTTCGTGCCTGGCCGCAGGAAAGCGATCAAGGCTGTTCAGGTCTACGGCGAGCGCCTGTTGACCATCGTCTGCGACGATGCATTTGGCGGCGATGCAACGTGCCAAACTTCTGCGTTGATCTTGCTAGGCGCTTTGACGAACCTGGGTCGACGAGAGGACGACGGTCAAGTGGTGGAGGCTCTCAATCGCCTGAACTTTATTGGCGTCCTCGTTGACTCTTTGAAGACAATCCTCGATGATGTGACTGCGGCCCGTAAAGGTATGTCACCCAACAAATTACCCCCACCCCTACAAGCAATTATGCTGACTGAATACTTGGGGAAACAGCAGGAAACTCGGACCAGCAAGAATCTTACTCGCACGCAAAATTGGCGCTTCTCCTTCAGCTCTGCCAAACCCGCGATGGAGCAAAGTATGTGCTGCAGGCTAACCTCCTGCGCGCAATTGAGGTCTCTGGGCTTTTTGCGGCAGACCCAGAGCTCCAGATTGGTGAGTCTCTCTACCCCCATATCCTCTTTTTTGTCCCACCTTTGGCAGGAAATGCTGACCCGTCCAAACTAAACTCCAGATCGGAGCGACACTAAAGCCTTGGCGGACCATTATGACCTCCTAATAAGGGTGATGCGTGTCATCGGTGCGGCAATACTGAGTCGCGGCGCGCACAACGTCCCGCAAGGTCGCCGGTTCCTGACCGAGCACCGCATGCTTGTAATGCACGTCCTCAAGCGATCCGCTGGCATCGCAGCCGTCGACCAGAAGCTGGAGGCGCTAGTTGTTGGACTCGCGGATTCCTTCATGGTGCTGATTACTGCCACAGAGTTTTTGGAGGTAAGTCAAAAAGAGAGAAAAGAAAAAAAAAAAAAAAAACTCGCTGTTAAGTTTCAGATGCTAACGCCTGTTTCTAGTTTGAGGATACTCAAGGGCGGGGTCCGCAACAGCAAAAGAAGACTGGCCCAGTCCTGTTTCATTGAGCATGAGGCAGTCAGATGCCCGATGATAACGACTGGAGTAGAGGCAGCGTTGACATTTTGCGTAAAGCCGCGGTGGAAGAGGAATGTGTCCTTGGCGGACCGTTGGAGTTGTCAGGGATTTGTATACACAGATAAAATAGACAATTAGCGTGCATGATAATGGGATCAGGTGTACTCAAAAATTTCATCCAGGTTTACAAGCTCGAGTCCAGCGGGAATAACGTATTAGTCCCTCACTCAAATCATGCGTTGCGTACCGCATTTCACAACAAGGAGATCAAAACCTGCGCTAGAGGTTGTAAATGATTTCACGCCCAATGGTCTCAATGATTAGAGGGTGAGAATAATCGCTAAAAACACATAAACCACCAATGCTCCCTGGGTATATCGTCTAATGCAACCGTTGCCGTATGGCTTCCCAATCGGGTTCTTCCGGGACCAGAGACCTCTGACAATGAGCCCCAACGCCTTGTTACAACACCCAATAGAGAAATGAAAAGGGGATGAGGACTGTTGAGTTCGAAGACGCCTAGGTGTACGTATTCGAGCAACATCGAGTCTCAAAAGAGGCCAAAACCTCAGCATTCCAAACGCCAAACCCAAGTGAAAAGTTATATTACACCCCTGCCTCTTTCGTCTTGCCCTTTCTTGTTGCCGTCATGATCTTGAGCGAAAGAGGCCAAAAGCCCTTTGTAGGAACCTTGTTGGCACGGGCTCCAGACGTAGGAACCAGTTCGATCTTCTGTCGGCAGATTGGACAGACTCGCTTGGTGGCGTTAACATGCAGAGCGCTATGAAGGCAGCCGCCGCAAAACAAGTGACCTATATGCATGTTTATGTCAGTATGCAATCGCTTTCTGGAGAATGCTGACCGAGAGAGGGACGGCAACTGTCAGGCTGGTAACTTACCACAGTGAGTAGATGTCAGACAAGTCATATCATCCATACAGATGGAGCACTGAAGGTTTGAAAGTCTGATCTGGTTTGCAGACTTTGGCTTCGTTGCCTTCGGTGGTGCGGGAGCCGTCTCGGCATCCACAAGATCGATGACCTCCGTGTTCGCCTGTCCGAGTCTTCGTCGTTTTGCCAGAGGTTGTTCCCACTCATCTTCATCTTCATCCTCCTCTGCCCCGGGCCGCGGTCGGGTGCTTTTGTCAGATGCTCCGCCTTGTGATCGTCTCGGGGCTCTGAGTTTGGTAGACTCAGATGCAGATGGTGGCGAGGAATTGCTCCCCGATGGGGCAGTTACCCGTGATCTCGTAGAAGCGGGCATTATGTGCTCAGTTAGAGAGGAAATTTCTATGCTATTGCTCGCGGTGGCCTCTGGCTTGACAGTTGACTGCGTGCGGGATTCCGTTGCAGGAAACGGATTGCTACTGCTACTGCTGCTACTTCCGGCTTCCGCGAATCGGCTAGACTGTGACCGCGGTGGTGGTGGACTCTTGGGGCGAGACGACACAAGCCTGTCTATTCGCAAAGACTCCCGGACTGGCATGAATGGCACGTCAGCTTCCGGGGCGTCGTCGTTATCGTTGGGGTTCGCAATTGGTAGCGGGCGGAATGGCCGTTGTGGATGGAAGCGCGGCAGACGATCGGCCGAGTTGCTCAATGAAGGGAGTGACACGGGCGACAAAGACAGTATCGACTCGCTCACGTCTTGCGGGAAGGTCGTCGCTATCGTCGACAGAGATATGAGTTGCAGCTCGGGAGTCGGTAGGGGCGGAGGGAGAACAGGTGTGTATTGTGGGGCCGCGGTGCGTAGAGTCGAGGTTGAGGGGGAAGTCAAATCAATGTCAGAGAAGTCAGAAAATGCGGTCAAGATCCAGGGAGAGGAGGCTCGCGAGCGTCGGCGTCGGGTAAAGTGTGATTGCTGACCGTCGTGAGCAGCGGGGGCCGACTGTGGAGGAAGTTGTGGTAGTTCTAGTTGTGGTGGTGGTGGTGGTGGTGGTGACTGAGGGTCGAAGAGATTGGAGTTTAGATGCCTGGCGGCTGCTTCCAGGTAACTACTGCGAAACGGGCCTGTGGATTATGTTTAGACGGTACGATTAGATGTGGGCAGGCACGGAGCAGTGGAATTCACATTCGGTCATCACGAGACGGGTGGGAGCAAGAAAAAAATAGATGAGGAAGACACTAATCTTGGAATTGACTTTGCATTGCATCAGGAAAACAAGTGGGTGCCGAGAACGAGGGGACGAGACGACGGTAGTGGTGGCAGGGCTGAACATTTACTCACTGGACGCTTCGACATTCGCCATCGCGACCCGAGGGCTCTGTCGTCGGGCCGCCTATCTATCCAGGTGTTCGTTCTTGAGCGCACAAACCAGTATTTGCTAGAGAACCCCCGATGCGGGATGTTTGTTTGAACGTTTGCGTCGCGTATGCGTAAATGTGTGCAGCAGGCTAAGGGAGGCGATTATTTGTAATTAGGGCCAAAAAGGGATCAATACGCCGCTAGAATCACGAGACGCTGATCGTTGAAACTCGGGTTATCGGGGGATTCTGGAATAGGCGGGGAAAACGAAAGAGATATCGTGGGATTTGAAAACATCCATGTCTTTACTAAGGCGTGGAAATCGAGGCAAACAAAGATTCGAAAAGTAAGGAAAGGAAGGTATCATAGTTGTGTTTCCGCCAAGTCCGAGTCTCGTGCCCGCCTTGTCAGCGAGAACTGGGCGTTTTGGACTTTGCTGCTACAGTCCCATACTCCTTTGACAGCCTTTTTGGAAGATTACGATAATTCAAAGGCGTAGCTTCCACCAATAAGCATTGATGAACGCCACGTTTCGCTTTGCACACGGTGGCGATTCTTTTGATTCGGGTGAACAATTGTTTTCTTTGTTCTTTTCTGTAGAGTCAACAGTAGGTACTTACTGTACAAAAGGTATTGGCCGCGGCTTCTCGCTACCTATAGGCTATAGCTAGCTGAATTGATTACGTATAGGTAGTACTTGTACCTGATTGCAAGCAAGCAAGGCATCAACCAGTACGAAGGGGCGGCGACATGCATGGATTAGGTCCCGATACTACTAGTAAGTAGCAGCGCACGTGGTGGCGCCCCTCCTTCACCTCATCACACAGCTACCCTGTCACTCTTTATCGCCAAGCTGAATCATCATCATCAGGGCCAATCGGCCAGTTACGAAGACACCCATGGCACACTGATGCTGGGCCTGTCCGGTCCCCCTTTTTGGAAGAATTTGCCCCACTCAATCTCGAACTTTTGAATTTCCCATGCGACTTGACTGATCTGCTGTACATCATCGATACGACGAAAAGTACTTTGCAGAGAACTCGATAGTTTTGTTGACTCGACTCGGGCGCCGACGTCCAGGTTACACAGCCTGACAGCTTCACAAACAAATATCATCTTCGCATTTACGACATGCTGTCAGCGACAAGCCGTCGCCTTCGTTAGGATGCTTAAACCACTTCGTGGCTGCATCGCAAATGGAAACTCGACTGCTTTCGTGCGACTTGCGCGCCACAGGTGTCGAACCCACCTCAGGCCTGGGCGATGGCAGTCATCTGTTGCAGTCACTGCAGGCGACGCTGTTGCTTCAAGTAAAGGGCTTTCCCGTAAGAACACTGATGCGTTTTCAGGTAATTCCACATTCCCAACAACGATTAGTACTAACGTTGTCCTCGTCAAAATCAATAGGACCATCGGGGGCACGATTCAACGAAATTGGAGTTCAGCATCTCAGCGATCACGTCTTCAAGCAGGTCTTTCCCCTAGGCCCTGATCCGCCTCCAAAGCACCTTGTGAAACTCGCAGAAGACCACCTCGCTCGTCATGATTTGCTGGGAAGGACCACCGATACTAGCGAACCCATATCCTTCGATCTTCCCCCGCTGCATGGGAAAACACTCGATGAGCATTTCCACAAGCTCGGAATAGATGCGGCTGAGCCTTACTTGACCCGCGCCAAACAGTTTGCCCGCGCAAGCACCCCGCCGAAACCTCGAAAATGGGTGCGCCAGAGTGGATGGACAAAGTACTATCCCGATGGCAAGACTGAGGCGGTTGATGCGCCGGACGAGACCTCCCTCACTTTCGATACCGAGGTTCTATGGAAGGAGAGTCCGTTTGCCATTATGGCATGTGCTGTTGGTCCCAATGCATGGTACGCATGGCTGTCGCCTTGGCTACTGGGCGAATCCGAAAGCGACCGTCATCTTATCCCCCTGGGCGACCCGTCGAAAGACAGAATCATTGTGGGCCACAACATCGGCTACGATCGGGCAAGGATACTTGAGGAGTACAGTCTCACTCAAACCCGCAATGCCTTCCTGGATACCATGTCTCTGCACGTAGCAGTTAACGGAATGTGCTCCCGCCAAAGGCCAACTTGGATGAAGCACAAGAAGAACAGGGAGCTGCGGGATAAAATCGCCCAGGAGACCGACAGCATAGAGCTCGCTGGACTGCTCAACAGCAATTCTCTAGGGCAGGAAGAAGAAGAGCTTTGGGTGGAAAGGAGCTCGGTAAATTCTCTTAGGGACGTCGCCAAGTTTCACCTCAACGTATCCATCGACAAGGCTATCAGGGACGATTTCAGTGTGCTGGACAGGGATGGAATTATGGCCAAGCTCGAGGAATTGCTAGACTATTGTGCGGCCGACGTTGCCGTGACGCACCGTGTCTATTCGATAGTCTTTCCAAATTTCCTCGAAGTGTGCCCCCATCCCGTCAGTTTCGCGGCGCTGCGACACCTCTCTTCGGTTATTCTTCCGGTCAACGAGAGTTGGGACTCTTACATTGCCAACGCGGAGGCGACGTATCAAAAGCTTTCGGAAGCGGTGCAGGAGAGGCTGATCGCTTTGACGGAGAAGGCGCTTGAAATCAAGGACGACCAAGATAAGTGGAGTGCCGACCCCTGGCTGAGCCAACTGGATTGGTCTGGACAGGAAATCAAAATGGTCAAGGGAAAGAAGAAGGGAGATCCTCCAAGGCCTGCTGCCCGGCAGAAAAAGCCTGGCATGCCCCAGTGGTATAAAGATCTGTTCGTCAAAAACGACTCACCAATCGGAATTACTGTCAGGACGAGGATCGCGCCGCTTCTATTACGTCTGGCCTGGGACGGACATCCTCTAGTGTGGTCTGACAAATACGGCTGGACATTCAGAGCGGAGAGGAACGACAGGGAAAAGTACATCAACAGGCAAATGATTGAGTGCGACATGAGCGATGAGACGAACGAAAAGCTCCGGACAGATGGCGGAATTTACTTCAAGTTGCCGCACAAGGATGGCCCTCTAGCTCGATGTGCCAATCCCATGGCCAAGGGGTACCTAGGTTACTTCGAGAGTGGTCTGCTCTCGTCCGAGTATTCGTACGCCAAAGAGGCCCTCGAGATGAACGCATCTTGTTCGTACTGGATCAGTGCCCGAGATCGCATCATGTCTCAACTCGTCGTGTATGAGAACGAGGTCTCGGCTCCTACAGCTTCTGCCAGCACCAAAAAGAGTAGGAATACAAAGCGCACGCCCCAATCAGAGACCAAGTCGGGATTTATTCTCCCACAGATCATACCCATGGGGACGATTACTCGGAGGGCGGTAGAGAATACTTGGCTCACCGCTAGCAACGCCAAGAAGAACCGGGTCGGTTCAGAGCTCAAGGCAATGGTGAAGGCACCTCCAGGGTATTGCTTTGTTGGTGCCGATGTGGACTCGGAGGAGTTGTGGATTGCCAGTGTGGTTGGCGATGCCACTTTCAAGCTCCATGGAGGCAACGCAATAGGGTTCATGACACTGGAAGGAACAAAAGCGGCCGGTACGGATCTGCACTCGAGGACAGCCAGTATCTTGGGGATAACAAGGAACGACGCCAAGGTGTTCAACTATGGCCGCATCTACGGAGCTGGGTTGAAGTTCGCAGGGCAGCTGCTCAGGCAATTCAACCCTAATCTTTCAGAGCAGGAAACCGTGGAGACTGCCTCGAAGCTGTACGCGGCCACCAAGGGCGCAAAGACAAACAGGAAAGCTCTGTACAAGAGACCATTCTGGCGAGGCGGCACAGAGTCGTTTGTCTTCAACAAGCTGGAAGAGTTTGCCGAGCAGGAGAGGCCACGAACACCTGTCCTAGGAGCTGGCATCACAGAAGCCTTGATGAGCCGGTTCATGTCCAAGGGCGGGTACCTGACTTCTCGTATCAACTGGGCGATTCAGTCATCTGGTGTTGACTACTTGCACCTTCTTATTGTTTCCATGGACTACCTCATGAGAAGGTTCAACATCGATGCGAGGCTTGCCATAACAGTGCATGACGAGATTCGCTACTTGGTCAAGGATCATGACAAGTATCGCGCGGCGATGGCCCTACAGGTTGCCAACCTCTGGACGCGAGCCATGTTTGCCGAGCAAGTTGGGATTCGCGATTTGCCTCAATCAGCAGCGTACTTTTCTGCCGTTGACATTGACCACGTCTTGCGCAAGGAGGTCGATATGGACTGCATTACACCCAGCCACTCCACCCCCATCCCCCACGGCGAGAGCCTCGACATCAAGACGCTACTGGAGAAGGGTGACGCGGCCTTCCTAGACCCGGCCATAGTCCCGAGGGCACACGCGCCCAACTTTGACGGTATTGAATACACGCCGCGGAAGTCCGTCATGGAAACCCTGCGTGAGACCGATCCAAGCACGGCAGACCTATCGTTCATCAAGGCTCAGATCACGGCGGACGACGCGGAGTTGAAGGAGATTCTCGCACAGAAGCGGTCGGAATCCGTCCCGCCAAAGAAGCCCAAGGCAAAACAGGCCATGGTGCCGTATCACTCGCACGCGCAGCTGATGGAGGAGCCGTTATCCGTGACGGACGCGCTTGGTGCGAGGTTCGGCACTGGTCCATCGTTTGCGGCCAAGGGGAAGTGGGGCTGGGAGAGGTTCAACGGCCCGAGGGCTGGAGGGCCTAGCCGAGCGCCCACGCGCCTCGGCTGACGACTTTCTATTCTTGACGTTGTCGTTGGTAATATCATTTCCACGTGATACCCATTCTGGATTTTTTTTCTAACTTGCTGTTTTTATATTGTAAATAATATCTGTCTACTGGTGTATACTGTACCATTTTCTTTGTCTTGGTCCTTTTTTTTTCTTGGCTCTTTGTAACATTATATTTCTGTCCAGTGGGAGGAAAAGCAGGTAGGCTATGGCTGGCTGGGACGTATGGAGTTAAGCGTTGCAGGGGGGCTTGCTATATTCACGTTGCTGGAGTCTATGCGTGTCTGCATAGTACTTGATGCCTGAGTTTACTCATACAATACAACATTGTATAAATATAAAAAATGATATGCCCAATGCTGTTTGGGTGAAGTTTGGCTTCTGCTGGAGATGGGCTAACACTTGAATTAATATCGAGTCTGGAGGATGATGGAAAAGGATCACTGGATAACCACCGTTTGTATAGGGCTAGACTATTGAGGGCCATCTCACTTCACTTGTAGGGGCCCGGTCAATATGTCAGCCCTGGCTAATGTTCTCCTTCAAGACACATGTCCAGCTCATCTAGCTCCCACGGTTCAAGATCTTTGACCATTCGGTATCCACAATCATGCCTTGCCAAAAAGTTCTTTGCCGGCTCGTTGACAAATTTAAAAGAGTCATTGGGGTTCTGCAGGAAACCATGAACGAGTTTGTGCGTTTCGGGTACGCTCCCGCTTTGCAATTCCACCCAATCACCATATCTGTTCGAGAGGGCCAGGGCGTGCATAATCTCGTGGGCAATGAGATCTGACAAGTTTTCGTCAGACGGCGCGAGCAACGCCCTAGCTCGGGTATCTATCTGGAGAGGCTCGTACTCCACCAGCAGGAGGCTGACGCTTGGTGGAACCGAAGAGGTCCTGAACAGGAAGCTCCCCGACAGAACATCCAAGGGTTTGAGTATTTCAATCAGGAGAGCCAGGTTGGCTTTGAGCGTGATGTTGACGCAGTAATTGACAGAATCCTTGGGCAACGTACCGCCGTCCCACGACTCTGTGGAGCGGAATCTCAATGGGACGCACTCTCCGGGGTCAAAGTTCTCGGCCGTGAGAGAAAGAGGCCCCGAATCGACGGGCAACCCATTTTTCCAAATGTCGAGGAGCGCCAGAGCACCGGCGGATGCATATGTTACCACGTCCCTCGAGAACTTGTGCCCCCACCAGAGCCAGGATCTGTCGCCAGCCACTCCCCTTTCCCACATGTCGGCGCCCTGGCCCAGAAGCATGTCACGCATGTCTTTGTGCTGGCGACCCGTAGTTTCTCGTAAGATCCAAGATGCCAGCGCTTTTGGCCGTCTGCACTGCTGGATGAATTTTTCAACACACTGCTGGACATGGTGGTGGTCCCTCTGCATCTCGTCGTGGGACCTTGGTTGCTCGCGGGCCTGGCGCCACTCTACGAGTAGCCATGATAGTATATGGGCACAGTGCCCAGGCTTTCTGGGGCCCCAGGGCTTGATGAGGTGTGCATATGTCCGCAGCAGGTCTTTGGAAATTTGGGTATGCCTTCTGATGATGCAAATGGCTGTGTTGACTTTGACACAATCTGCAAACGATGTGAATCGTTGGAGAGCAAAAAGTCCTTCTAGGATGTTGGTGACTGTCTGGTCATGGGGGCAGGGATCGGAGCCCCGTATCCTTAAACCTTCTTCTGTATCCACGAAAAAGTCAAAGACGGAGCGGTGAATTGGGTTGACTTCTGAGCCTTGGTCGGTGACTTGGAAAATCCCAGCGCATCGGTGTGTTAGGCTTCTCTGGACCTCCTTGTGGTGTGCTGTAAAGATGGTCAGATCGACATCGGCCTTGGAACGGTCTATCAACATCTGTCGACCTGGGAAAGTTGCGATTGCAGCCACCAGCAAGTTGGGCAAAGAGCCTCTATGTTTGACATGATTCAGCTGAACCAGAATGTTGACGTAGTGCGCTGCCACTTGTTTTGACTTTTTATCCTCGTTTACTCGGAGCCACATCTCCTCGTAAAGCCTGTTCAGCTCAACAGGAAGAGCCTCCAGACACTGCTCAAGCTCATTCATGGTGTCGCCCCGGTGGAAGCCCTCCTTCAGTCTCAAACCGGCCAGGTGCAGCCAAAGGAACACCCCTTCGGCCTTTTGTACTAGTGCTTCCCCGAGATCTGTAACCTCTTTCTTTCCATACTTGTCAGACCAATCTTCAAGAATGGCCGAGGCTTCTTTTTGCATATCGCCTTTTGTGAGATCCTGCAACCTCAGATGCTGTTCATTCCTAAAGCTTTCCTGGAAAAACGGTTCTGGCCTGCTCGAAACGCAGACCTTGACGTTGCGAAGTCCTCGGAAGCGGTTCAGCGTTTGTATAAGATCCAGCCGATCCCTTTTATCTGAAACCTCATCCAGCCCGTCGATCAGGACAAAGATTGGGCATGGGAATTTGGTAAGAATTGTATCAAGCAGCGAGGAGAGTTCTCCTTGATGCCAGTCGGAAGGATTTTGCTTCTTTTTCCATTTGGACACCCGAGCCATGATCAAGTGTTGTACGTATGTGTTTTCGTCGGCCAGTTGGTGCACCAATGAGCAAAGCATTCCCATCAGGGACGTTTCCAAGGCGCTGCCGGCTTTCCAAAAGAAGTGGGATATAATAACGGCGCCAGGCTTCCATTGATCTAGCAGCTCTTTGGTGCGTGGGTCCTGGAGGATAAAGTTGATTAAAGTACTTTTGCCAGAGCCGGGTTTCCCACTGATCCAGAAGAAACAAGGCTCCGACTTGACCCAATCACTGAAACTGGGCCAGGGTGGAGACTCGACATGTCCAACTGTCGCTGCTTGTGCATTTATTTGATCGTCTCGCTCAAAGATCCACTGGTAGGTCTCTGGGCAGGTCTCAACGATCATGTTACGACGCTTGTTCAAGTCGGGAAACTTGAAGCTTTGAACAAGTTTCTTTCGCCGTTTTTCCTTGATGCCATGGCCGTCTGGAACGAGGGACTGGAGCTCGTCGGAAAGTGAGCTTTGTAGCATGTTAGCAATGGAAGTCACTTCCATGAACCCTTGAAGTAGGTACCTAGATAGGTAGGTATGGTGAATCTGCGCCTTCCTTACCAGAGCAAATCGGACCGTGGCTTCCCTTTCACATCATTGGCCGTCTTGCACAAAAGTTGGTATATTTGCTCCAGCTTGCTCCCCTGATGAGTTTTGTCTGTCAAATGTGCCATGGATAGACCAATTTGCTTGGTGGCGCTCTTGAGATTGTCCAGCCATGCCCGTTGCTCATCCGAAAGAGGCCCCGCACCGCCTTTGTAATTCATGTCATGATCAAGAATATTGAAGAGAGCTTCGCCAATGGTTGTAACCTGAATCTCAAATATAACATTGGTGAAGCGGGAGACTTTGTAGTCGTCTGGGAGGTGAATGTGGTGGTTGTAGGCTTCGTAGGCACCAAACTCGGACACTTCATCGGTAGAATCATGTCGGAGCAATTCGTGACGGACCATGTCCTTTCCTTGTACCCTCTGGAAACAATCCGCCACGAAATCGTTCATTTTCAAAACGTTTCCTCGCACGTCGACAATGACCTTCAAGCCCACCAGGTCATGGACGTGAAAGAAAATATCCGCAGGGCTAACGATGTCATGGCTCTTGCTTCGTCTTTGGACAGACCTGCGGATTGATTCGGCCGTCTTTACTCGCGCTTGCACAAAGCTAGCCACGCCCGACACGTTTCTGTCTTTGCCCAGCTGGTCCAACAGATATCTCTTTGCTTCAACCAGCATGTCTTGGTAGTCCGACTCCAGCTGCGGCCACAGCCTGTCGACAAAGAAGTCGCCCACATTGTCTTTGGTGTCCCACTCCAACGAGAGCGCCCGGATTTTTTCACTCAGAGGCTGCTTTTCCATGACGCTTTCGACGAGATGGAGACCCATGAACTCAAGCCCCTGCTATCTCATACGGTCGGAACTCGAAGAGATGCTAAATGAAAAAGATCATATCAACGAACAAAAGGCTGCGACAGAGTAGTGAAAGGAGAGGGGTCATGTGGGACTTCTTTACCGGGTTGGCGAGACGCATAAGCGCCCAATCATCTCCAGAGATTGCTTCAGCCTCACCAAACCCCCCCGCCGCGTAGAATTAATTGGCATCGGGGGCGGAGCAATATTTTGCGGTAGAAAAGGGGGCCTGGAATGCAGAGTCGAAGCCCCGAGATGCCAATTTTGCACCGCAAGAGCACAAACTGCCCAAGCAGAGCTATCGAAGCGTGCGAAATCATTATGTTGGGACGTATTATTAGATCCTTCCCTCCAAGTCCCTCAAAAACGGAATATGTGCTCTAGTTTCTACCAGCACTGTCGTGCTGGCTCTATTTCTATTGTGAACGCGAAAGGAAATCCACGTTACTCATAATAACCCAGCCCCAACCCCAGCGATTCACACTGCGACAGCTCCCTGAACGGCCCCTGCCGCGACGGCCAATCCAACTCTCTGAGCGTCATGCCATCCTTGGTCGCAGGTACCCAGGGGCCGGACCTTCGGACCTCGCTCAGCGTCTCGGCGTACCCCCTAGTCGCCAAGAAGCACTCGTCCGGATTCGGGTCGTAGGCGCGCGCAAAGGCGCCAAACATGTCGACGACGAGGCGCTGAAACGGGAAGTCGGCGTCGTCGCGCGCGGGCCTGTCCTCGCGCACCACGTTGCCAAACACGTAGTTGAGCTCGCCCGAGTGGCAGCGCATGTACGGCAGGGACGGGTCGCCGTTGGGCTTGGCAGCGGTGCGCGGCGGCTCGCACACGTCCAGCCGCGGCCAGCCGGCCGTCTGGTAGGTGCGGTCAAACTCGTAGTAGAAGGCGCGGCCAGTCCCCAGGCGGCCGCTGCGCAGGCCCTCGTGCACGGTCGCCTGGTCGATGCAGCGGAACATGGCGTCGGTGGCAAGGCGGGAGGCCATGGTGTAGAGGTTCAGGGTTGTGTTGTTGGTGGTGGTCGGGACGGGGAAGAGGCTTGGCGAGGGGGGTTTGAAGCCGATCTTGGCTAGGTATTCGGTCTGGTTGGTTGTTTTAGGGTACGAGATGAATGGAGCGCCGTCATCGCGGACGGAGCCCATCATCAAGTGAACGGGGAGGGGTGGGCCTGATTTGAGCTCTAGCTGGTCGGTCGTGAGGTAGGTGCCGTCGACGACGAGGTATCGCGCTGGAGTGATGGTGAGGAGCTCGGATAGGGGCACTTTGCGGAGGCAGTCGACTCGGGACATGGCCATGTCGCAGCCGGTTAGGGTCAGGATTTCATTCCCGACCGTCTTCATCATCTCCTCGATGGTGAAGTACTTTGCATACGGGGTGCCGTAGTTGAGCCCGCCGAGCCCACTCATGGGTATCGCACCCGCGAACTTGCCGGCAGCCTTGGGGGAGGCCAGCAGGGCGCGCACTGAAGCCGCCCCTGCGCTTTGGCCGTAGATGGTGATCCGGCTGGGATCGCCGCCAAAGTTGCGGATGTTGGCAATCACCCAGTCCAGAGCGTTGACCTGGTCCGCCAGTCCAAAGTTGCCGTTGGTCTCGCCGTCGTCGATGGCCATGAAGCCGAGGGTGCCTAGACGGTAATTGATGGAAACCACAACGGCGTCGTTGCGGGAGGCAAAATTGCCGCCGTCGGAAAAGGAGTCGCCACCGCTCGCCGAAGTGAATGCTCCTCCGTGGATCCAAAACATGACCGGCCTGAGGTTGCTCTTGGCTGTGGAGGCGCCATCCCGTGGCAGATACGGAGTAAATATGTTGAGAAACAGACAGTCCTCGGAGCCCGAGCCGTCCAATTGGACGCATGCCGGGGCGATTTTCAGGACGGAGTAGTTACCGCCAGAGCCCCGATAGCCGGTCGAGTATCTAAAGCGTCCGGGCTGCGGTGCATATCGAACTCCCAAGAAGCGAAAACTGGCACGGTCGCGATAGCCGACCAGGGTGTCATCGTTGGCCTTGACAGCAACTCGCCACGTCTCGCTCGTGTCTCCCGTCGACAAGGTAGAGAAAGGTGCTGACTGCGTGCACACAGCGGGGAACTCTTCGTTGGGGTTCTCCAAGGGCTGCATAAGCCCTTGAGTGTCAATTGTGTGCGGGCCATCGACGGTGCCATTGTCTCCCTTTTGAGGGGCAACCCAGAACCTTGTGGAGTTTGTGAAGGATCCTCGAAGCACCAGGTAGTCTATCTGCCGCTTGACAACTTCCGTCGTAGCTCTGTTCGGCGCTGGAGACCACAGCTGCTCGCCCAGTGCTTTACAGGCGCGGTCTGCTTCTATTAACGTGTGGTTCTGTCCACCGAGTACAATGATGCCTGATGCGGGCGATTTGCTAGTAGCGCCTGCAACAAAGTCAAGTCAGTATTTCCCGGGGAAATGTGAAAAGGGAGCAGTAGTTTTCCCAGGGAAACAAAGTTGGACGAACCCTCAAGATCGTTCTCGACCAGGATTGTAAGGTCAGACTGAAGGTTAATGGGAGACGGCGCCGCAGCAGAGACCAGGGCGAGTGATGAGATAACGGCTACCGCTATCCATGATGATATATAGCCCATGACAGTAGACAGCTTTGCCTACTCGGATATCTGTGTAAGGCAGCGAAATTGGTGATTGGAAAATGGGTAAGGCTTTTTTTGTAAAAGATCCATAAGTACCCTATCGAGGAGACATAGAAACCATAACCAGGCGGTGACCTGAGGTGGCAACTCAGCCAGCAGCAGAGACGAGGGAAGAACTCCATAATATCCATGGCAATGGAGTGGACCACGCAATACAGGCGATGGTCCAGCACGACGACAACTCCAGCTTGTTCTGACTCTGGGAAACATGTTTGTTTGCTGACGATGCATGTATCATTTATTGTATACCCACCCACACTTCATTTACATACCACGCCGAAGTGGTATAGCCTCATTCGCCAGATTGTTGTATATAGGGTAGTTAAAACGACACTTGACGTCGTATGAGATCCACGTTCGAGAGGGCAGGGTCAAGGTCAGGTGTGTAACGGATGTGACGGTATCTGCCGCGGTGGGTATTCTGGAAGCTGCGGGTGGTGGTGAGGGGTGAAGAAGAGAAAATGGGTATAGCCAGTCGCGGCGGGAGAAGAAGCCAGACGTCTTTTCTTCTTCTTTTTTCCGATATTCCCACACTTGCGAGAAAAACAGAAGATCACTAGAGCACTAGAACTAGAGAAACAAGTTGAAAACATCCCACACGCATGGAACATGTCAATTCCACTGTTTCACACTCGAAATGTTGCGGATTGAGTGAGTTTTGAGTCGGAGATTGCACATAGGAAATGGGAAGGAGTGAGCGCGCAAGACGCACCACGTACGTTAACCGGAATAGATTGAATAAGTCTAAAAGATGATTGGCTTGAGGAAGGCGCTTTTGTGGGTAATTCAATGGGGTTCAAGCGACAGTGAAGCCACGTGAGTGTCTTTTGGTAGTGAATCGTGGGTTAGGACTTGGGGCGCAAAGGGAGGTAGGTCAAAGGTCACCCGCTCCTGCCTCCATCTCCCATCTTCCATAGTGAATCTCGAAACTCACACACAAGACTACCTAGGTAGGTACCTACGTGTTCAATCCCGTATACTACTGTCTGTCATGCATCCCACGACTTCTCTGTTCTCATCGCCTTCTTTTTTCACTTTTGTCCAACCTCCCCGTTCCCAATGACTCTCCGTTCCGCCATGTTTGCTCCGCCCCAGAGGCAGCGCTTCCGAACTTGTTGGGTTACACAGATCATCCAAGGATGAAGCACACAAATGGGGACTTGCAGAATGCTGTATCACCACAGCTCGTACCCGCTAGTGGTCCGGCTGTTCTTGCTTCCTATTGCCTTGATTCGCCCCCAGTGCTTGGCTGCCTCGTTGGCGGCAGTGCGCCTCCATCCGTGACATGTCAACCACTCGATCTCCTCGCTATAGTTTCACCACGGTGTTGTTGACGGTCACGCCAAAAGCCTCACCACACGGCGGAGGGCGTCCATATTGGCATCATGCGCCCTCGTCCTCCGTCGCTCATGTGGCGCCCACGCCGTCTTTATTATACAATGATGGACTTGCTCCGACTCTGAGCAACCAAACTTCCATTTGCCTTTTCACCCCCTGTTTGGTTCAGGAAACGATCTTATGCTTAGCTCTGCCTTGCGTTATACGTGTCTTTGTTCTGTCTTGTATTCCCCAACATGGAGCCCTTCTCGGCTGTTTGCGGCGTGCTCGCGTTGGTGGGCCAGGTCGTCAAAACCGTGAATAGTATACAGGGCCATGTGGCCACTTATAAAGCAGCGTCAGGCGATGTCATTGACTTGATCAATCACCTCAAGATACTCGGCAACATACTTCAAAGTGTTCAGGACTGCCTCGAAAAGTCACTGGCATCCCCGAACCCAGTATATAAAGCAGGAGTGTCACGGGAAATCGCCAGCATCCTCGTCTGTTGCGAACAAAAGCTTAAAAGTCTCGAGCAAAAGCTATTGCGCCTCGGGAGACCAGGCAAGATATTCAAACTCAACTACGTGATTAAGAGGGACGAAATAGTCAAGGCTTTCGGAGAGATCGACAGGCTCACTTCCAAATTGCACATTGCTATAAGCACCCAGAGGTGGTCTCTTTCTTTGTCTTCAGTTGACCAGCCTCCACAGTACGAAGAACTGCAGAAAATGGACGATATTGAAAGCGAGACGATGTTGACCCCCTCGACGACAACTGAGGAGATCAGCACAACAACCGATCCCGTCGTGGGTCTTCCACAGAACAGCTTCCCCTTGGCCGTACGAAAGTCATGCGAGACACAAGACTACTGTGGCATTGCAGGTCAATTACAGGTCACCAGAAAGAACAGGCAAGCAAAGTGGTCATACTTTGACGATGGCATTACCGACGAGGCCACCGAGTACTTGATAAAGTTGCCTCTTGTTCCATATCAAATCGCTCTTCAGCTGCGGAGGTCATCGGGCATGCCGTTGACCTACTCTTTGAATGTCACACATGTGATTCAGGCCTCCACACCACTTGGCAGGGAGCTTTCGGCCTTGTTCCATCATAAAGAAGGGGAGGACGATCTTCGGGGGCTTCAGAGTCTTCTCTCAAGCCGGCGAATTTCCCTTTATTCGATGGTTCACGACCATGAAACAGGAAGTACTTCGACTTTGCTGCATGTAAGTGTGTTCTTTGACTTGTTTCGAGTTCTTGGATTAGTTACTGACACAAATAGCTGGCAATCAATAATCGAATGCCTATCATGAGCAAGTTCTTGGCTATGAACGATCGCAATGGCAAATGCCTCGAATCGTAAGTTTTTTTTTTTTTTTTTTTTTTTTTACTCTTGCCAGTACCTACCTACCTTGGGTAGCAAAACCCCATCCCATCATCTGTGTCCCGAGGATTAATCGAGATTCCGAGAGATTTAGAGCATCAGACAAAAACCTGTCCAAGAGATATCTCCCCGCTAAATCTTCGTCTGAGATACGAGACGGAGAGGGCGAACAAGTCCTGTCGGTGGTTTTCAAATCACCACGAGCTGAGCTGGACGCGGATTTCTTCCAGTGGATCAGCTGTGTTTACCCCGATCCAGAGCAGTTTCGCAGCATTTTCGACCACTTCTTGCGTCACCATGAAGGAGACACATCCGAGTGGATTGACATGGCATGGGCACGGGCTGTCGACGGTTACATCAGCATTGGACCGATTAAAGCGGGCTTTTCGCCCGGCTATTTTGCCCGTCGCGTGGAAGCCTGGACCCCGATCCTCAAGAAACTTGTTCAGTTGGGAGTAGACGTCCATGGAAAATTTGAGTCATCCTGGGGTTTTACCCGAGACTCGGCCTACTTTCACATTCTCCATAATCAAACCTGCCACAAGCAGGTGGTCAAGGATGTTCAGGAATGGCTGACAATGCTCGAGGATTGTGGAGTGCATCTCCCGACATACCTGGCCCGGGAAAGACAGCAACTACCCGAGAAATGGGAAGTTATGGCAGAGAGGAGACGAGGCAGCGATAATCCTTTGGGAGAACTGAGTACTATCGACCACAATGGCCTCGATGCGCTGGTATGGACGCCCGCGAACGACGCCTCGAATGAAGCTTTGGAGCTATTGCAAGAGTTTGAAGCACTCCGGGCATCGCATATCCCCCCGTCTCTCATGTTTACCTTTCCGCCAGAGTCAAGCAAGGGGAAAACCGGCGAGAATACGCCGAAGGTGCAGCCAGTCGAACTGAAGATGAGAATGTACAATAGGGAGGAGTGGCCTATTCAGCGCACATTGGTGGCAGTCGCGGAAGAAGCCGTGCGCTATAAAAAGGAGTGGCCCTCTGAGTACAGTCAGCGCATCCAAGAGCTGCTCGACAAACACAAACGTCGCCTCGACCGTCGTTGGAATAAACGCGCCTATCACAAAAGGGCGGCTCGGGGAGTAGCAAAGATGCCCGGAGGCTGGGTCGAGTCCAGCTAGCGGCTTGCATACAAATTTTAAATTTTGCTGGGGTCATTTACTTGGCAATTCTTTCTTTGGTTTTTTTTTGATTTTGTTTTTCCCTGGTCAAGAACAGATTCGGGGGTTTGGCTGATAGCAAGGGTTGTTTCTCTCCTACAGCCCCAAAAATTGCCTTTTAGGTGCGGCTGCAGATAAACGATGGATAGAAAGAGACATACGAAAAACAACAAAGATTTGCTAAAGGAAAAAAAAAATCTCTTTGGGGTGTGTGAGACACGATTCCGTGGCTTCATGGTTGCACAGGGCTAATATATGGTCTGTTCAACGCAAACAAACCCATCACACATTTTGTGACCATCACACACTCCCTCACCTCACACACGCACCTGTTTGCCACACCGTGGTCGGTCTGCTTCCCGACGTCTGACGGCTGTATCCCTGCAAGGAGAAGAAAAAAAAAGAGGAGACCGGGTGATAAGGGGGCAAGAGGGGCTGTATATACTGTACTGACTGGCTTGACTGGATGCCTAATTGAATCTTGTTCGACAAGACATTTGAGATATTATGTCTTGTCTGGCCGACGCTTTAGATGTGCCAAGAGGTGCTGTTGCGCACAAAAAGTTCCAGGTTTCTTTTTTAACGAGGCAAGTGGTACTCTCCGCTTGCGGGCCACAGGAAATTCCTCTTTGAGCGTAGATGCACCCAGTTGTGGTGTTTTAAAAAAAAGGCCAATTAAAGCCCGATGGAACCCAACCTTGCCAACCCCCATCGTCTGTTGTATTGGTCCTTTTCTTTTTTTTCTTTTCTTGTCGGATTGTTTCGTTTCGGGTGTGGTTTGACTCGATAAATTTCTCACACAGCATTTGATTTTTTCTTTCCCCCTGCAGCTTTTAACCTTACTTCGTACCTTACCTTACCTTACCTAGCTTACTCGCATTGGTTCCCCGGATTTTTCGACAAAGGAACGAGGGACAAAAACAAAGAAAGAAAAAAAAAAGAAAAAGAAAAAAAGAGAACTTAAAAAAAAGAAATTGATTAAAAACTTGACCAAGGTAGGTCAAGGGGTACGTACTTGATACCTTTTTCTGACAAAGTAGGCAGCCATGGATGTATTCGATCCGAGCGTCGCGCGACTTCTTGCAACCACCAGCGGGCAGCAGTCCACCTCTCCGTTGGAGTCAGAAGCAGAAGTGGGGTTGCAGTCAGGTACGGGCGAGGGGCCCGAAGCCTCGTTGAGTGGTGAATCGTCGACATCGCAGGGCGGCGCGCCATCGGTGCCCGCGGCTTGTCTAGCGTGTGTAAGTCGCTTCATTTTTATTTTATGCTCGAGGTACCCTTTGCAAAAAAGTCATCGCAACCGACTGTGCCATTCATTCCGGCTAATCTGGGATTTTGTTTTGCCGTGTGTGGTCCGGGTTCGCCCCATGACCACCACCAAATCCACGTCGCAACAAAAATATAGCGCGGTAAACATTTGAAATGTGACGGCGCAACCCCGTGCTCCCGCTGCGTGGCTTCTGCCTCGGAGTGTGTCTACATCGCGTCGCGGCGTGGGTACAAGGGCCCTCGGAAGAGTAATGTGGCACACAATCCAAACAAGCGCTTCGCCTCGTCGCCGACCCCAGGCTCCGCACCAGACGACGACTCGTGCCCAATGCTCCTCGGCGCGAGCCCATCTGGCAGCACGGTCACGACTGGCTCCTATACCCAGGCGCCGGTGCTGTCGCAGTTCGTCGCGCCGCCGGTGGGGGCCAACATGCAGCTGTACAGGAACCCCTTCCTCATGGCCGGCGGCGGCAGCAGCAGCAGCAGCGCCAACACCAACACCAACCACGCGGGCTCGTCGCACATGCGGAGCCAGCTGAGCATGCCCGAGCGCTGCCTGACGTCCTTTTACCAAAACTTCCACGCCTCGCACCCTTGCGTGCTGCCCAGAGATGCGCTCGAGAGGGTCATCAGGGAAGGGCCGGCCAAGCTCGAACACCTCCTGGCGGCCATGCGGTACCTTGGCTCCCTGTACCTTGACGCGGGCCCCGCCAGGGCCCAGTACTTTGACGAGGCCGTCAGCCTCGCCTACCACCCCGGCTGCCCGAGGGATGGGTTCCTTGCCCAGACCCTGCTGCTGCTGTCCATCGGCCAGGACGGCAGCTGCAACCAGGCGCGCGCCAACCAGTTCATGGCCGACGCGGAGAGGCTCGCCGTCGAGATTGGCCTCAACACGCGCCAGTTCGCCACCGCCAACGGGCGCGGCAGCTCTGTCGTCGAGGAGAGCTGGCGACGCACCTGGTGGGAGCTGTACGTGGTGAATGGCATGATCGCCGGCGTTCATCGCATCACCAATTTCGCGCTTTATGACGTCGCCGCCGACGTCGGTCTCCCGTGCGAAGAGCACCAGTTCCTGTCGGGCGTAAGTTGATTTGAGAATATCCGGCTCTTTTTGTTCTTTTTTTTTTTTTTTTTTTTTTTTTCTCCATGAATTCATTTGCTTTGACAAAAAGTGTCCAACAACTGACTTTGGATCCGCTCATTCACGACACACAAACCAGAATATTCCCATGCCAATGTACATGGAAGATTTTGACGATCAGCTCTTCTCGGGCGAGGATCGCGAGTTCTCGTCCTTTGCGTATCGGATCGCGTCGGCTCGAAACCTCGGCAGGATGATGAGGACCCCGCCGATGCTCTCGCCTGACGATGACAACCTAGCCAAGCTGGAGGCCTTGCTCACCAACTGGAAAATGCATCTTCCGCGCAGCAGACAGGATGCGCTGAACAAAAAATGCCAGCTGGACGAGATGATGTTCCAGGCTCTGTTTATCAACCATGCGTAAGTTTTTTTTTCTTTTCTTTTTTGTTTTTGTCAGCTTACTCGCAGCTTAGTCTTTTCGTTCCATGGTTTTGCTTTTCAGCTTTATTCCGAGTCGGCGATCTCCAGGCTCTAGCCCGCTGACCAGGAGAGGGTCCCCCCTGCCTAATACCCCGAATTCCAAAACGCTAATTCCCGATTCGATAGCTGCACCATAATGCTCCACCAGCCTCATTCCCAGCTGGACTCGTCCCCGTCCCGCAGCGTCACATCGTGCGCGCCGCACATGCCCGTGTCGAGCGGCGACGCCTTCAACACCCACACGCGGCACACGGTGACGGCAGCCTGCGAGGTGTCGAGGATGGTGACGCACGCGGTCCCGCTCCTTTCGCACACGCACTTCTTCACGTGCGTGCTGACCCTCTCGTCGATTGTGCACCTCAACAAGTGGGCGCTCTACTTCCTGCAGGACGAGGACGACCTCCGCCAGCAGATCCGCCTCAACATCGGCGCCCTGCAGCGCATCAGCGCCGTCTGGCAAAACGCCGCCAAGGCCGGCGGTCAGGTCAGGGGCGTCGCCCAGGAGATCTACCGCGCAAAGAAGGCCCAGCAGATCAGCCCGGCCTTTTGGGTCGCCTTCACGCAGGAGCAGATGCTCACTAGTCTGAATGCCGATGAGGGCATCATGAACGACTTTGACTCCATCTTGCCGCCGCAGGTCACTCGGCCTTGAGGAGGGCTCTGTGATGACTGATGAGAAGTAGCAGGTGGTGGGGTTTTGGTGTTTTTTGTGTTTTGCTATGCTGGACTGGGGAGCTCAGGCTGTTTTTTTATTTATTTTTTTATTTTTACTTTTTGTGTATTCTTTTTTTTTTCCTTGAATGATCTCCTGATCTACTCATCTGTGTTTACTATCACTCACTAATACCACCATGTGCGTCTTGGAGACAATTCGGCCTCGACTTGACAGATGCATGCATGCCATCTACAGAAAAATTTCCCGATGAGCCTGTTTTAGTGACAGGAACGGGACAAAGACTTGCCACTCGCCCTATAGGGAGTGCAATCACGAGTCGATGTAGCATTGTTTCCCCTTCTTCCTCCCCCTGGACGTAGTATTCAGGCAAGGTATGCATTCTATCGTCTACCCCTACACTTGTCAAATCTGCATGTCGGAATAACATTTTAGCCCCCATTTTACTAGGTACCTATATATACAGGCTTCCCCACTGTCATCGGCGACTTCCAGGCACGGCTGCAAAAATATGGATACCCCGACTGCAGTGGGGCATTGCTCATTAGTCTAGGTCTAGACCTGGTGGTAAAGATGGAGAAGCCCGCCAGGCCCGCCAAGTCGCCGATTTGGGGTGTTTTTTTTTTTTTTTTTTTTTTTTTTTTTTTGGGTGGCCTTGTTCACTAGTATGTGCTTATTTTGCCAACCAGGGTACAGGTTAATTATTGATTGCGTCTCTGCGGACCGGCGCTCGGAGCCCTCTCCTCCTATAGGGCTTTTCCGTGCCTTCATTGGTCCCTCGACGTTACACCCTACCTCTATCTCGTTCGGACTTTGTGAACCCCTCCTATACGGGTTGACCTGCCTAATACTACCTTGGCAACCCTGTTGCTTTTTTTGCCTAACGAAACCTAGGGGTGACGATGCCTGGGTACTCCGTACATCAACTAACATGCAAACCGCAAAAGCTAGGAGAACGCCGAAGTTGCGGTCACCAGCACTTTGTTGTTTGGTGCCCTTTTTTCTCCGTCTCACACTTTTGTGGACTTTTTTGAATATGGTAGAAGGGATTACATCCAACATGACTAAGATCCCCGAGAGGGCTCTCGTTTGCTGTCGCTTCGCCCTGCCAAAAAAAAACCAAAAAAAAAAAACCACGGTGCCCCGAACATGCCATGGATGTCAAGCACTGCATGCGCCATTGCCTCGGAACCTGGTCTTGTCGGGTTGTACTACATGCCTTATTGGATGTATTGGCACCACAGCGCATGTGGCATCGTCCGTCGTTGGATATTAATGGGCTGCTTGCCTTCTCAGTTGTTGATTCCTCCGGGGTTTCTCATGTGTTTCCCATCACCTTGATCTTTTCATTTCTTGGGTGCTTCGTTGATCTCTGTTGATATCCATCACGGAGAGGCGTTGTTTTTTTTTCTGTCTTCTCTTTTAGTCTATATCTAGTGTGCTGGTATTTATATATATATATATATATATATCTTGGTCAACATGAGTGCCCATCACGGTTATTCAGAGCCGGCGCGGCAGTCTGATCACCGGTCCGAGTTTCACTCTCAACACGCTTCGGACCTTGGCAAGGATGGAGCAGATGTCGAGTCTTCGTCGGCCTCGGGGGCACATCTCCTCAACACTACCGTCAAGTCGATCTCTTGGACGAACATCACCGTCAAAGTGACCGATAGGGATACGAAGCAGCCACGGCTCATTCTTGACAACGTCGAGGGCATTGTCAACGCAGGTACGAACAAACTTTTGGGTGTATACGACGCTGGATGCTTTAGTTCTAGTGTTGTGCGACTCGCCTAATCCACTCTCGTCTTCAACCAGGTGAACTCGTTGCCCTCATGGGCCCGTCGGGCTGCGGCAAGACGACCCTCCTAAACATGCTGGCCTCGCGTCCTACCGGAGCCGGATCCACCGACGGAGTCGTCCTCGTAAACGGCACAGAGCCCTCCCGCGCCGCCTTTCGACAGATGAGCTGCTTCGTGGAGCAGGAGGATGCGCTGATCGGGTCTCTGAACGTCCGGGAGACTCTGATGTTTGCCTCGCGCCTGTCAACCAGCAGCGGCTCGCTCTCGAGCAAGGAGAGAACCAGGCGCGTCGATGGGTTGCTTGCTGCCTTTGGCCTGTCCGACCAGGCCTCCACGTTGATCGGCACTCCCATCCGCAAGGGTATAAGTGGTGGCCAGAAGCGCCGTGTCGGTGTGGCCAGCCAGCTCATCACCAGCCCAAAGATCCTCTTTCTCGACGAACCCACCAGCGGGCTTGATTCGGCCGCCAGCAGAGAGGTCATGAGCTACTTGAAGAGCGTGGCCAAGCGTAACAATGTGGGTATTCCGTCTTTGATGCTCATGCGTGGCCAGACTGTTGCAAAGAGGTCCCCTTTACCCCTTTTCCGCTTGTGTCTTGGACCTCATTGCTTACCCAGTTATGCACGAATAGTTGATTGTGATCGCCAGTATACACCAGCCGTCCACCTCCACCTTTATGCTCTTTGACAAACTCTGTCTCCTGTCCCAGGGCAAGCAGCACTACTTTGGCCCCGTCACCGAGGTCGTCCCTTACTACGAGTCGATAGGCCTCGACGTTCCCGTGCACTCCAACCCGGCCGAGTGGCTCCTCGAGCTGATCAACGTCGACTTTGCAGAGGACAGAGCGAACGCGCAGACACTGCTGGGCAGGCTACAAGAGGCGTGGACCAGCTCGTCGCGTTGCCAGCAGCTGCGCGCTGGCCTGCGTCAGGTCGAATCGTTTGGATCGACAGGCGCAGAGACCCTAGTTGGCTCGGGCGGTCATTCTGAGAGGAAGCCAGGACAGCTCAGCCTGGTCCTGACGCTTCTCCATCGCTCCTTTGTCAAAAGCCACCGTGACGTGGTTGCCTATGGGATCAGGATGGCCATGTATACTGGTCTAGCCATCATGATGGGTACGGTTTGGCTTCGGCTTGAGCCTGAACAGAGCTCGATCCAGCCGTTTATCAACGCAATTTGTGGGTCGATCCAGTTTCTCATCTTGTTGTACAGTACATGTTTCTCGATGACTGGGCTGGCCCCTTTCGATTACCACTGATTTACTGACCGCGCTCTTCCGCCAGTCTTTGGCTCGGCTTTCATGTCCTTCATGGCGGTTGCCTATGTTCCCTCGTTCATCGAAGATCGGCTGCAGTACGTCAAGGAGCACCACAACGGTCTATATGGTGCAACGGCCCTCATGATATCCAACTTCCTCATTGGTATCCCATATTTATGTAAGTGACCCACTTTCCGAGTTTCCGTGCATGCTTGTCCGATGCAACAGAGAAATGAGGCTGACCTAGAAACAAACAAACACAGTCCTCATCGCCATCTCCTTCTCTGCCATCTCGTACTGGCTCAACAACTTCCAGCCGACCGCACATGCCTTCTTCGTATGGGTCATGTGGGTCTTTCTCGACCTTTTGGCCGCCGAGAGCCTGGTGGTCTTGTTCACTTCGCTGTTCCCCAGCTTCGTCATCTCCCTGGCTCTCGTGGCATTCGCCAACGGGCTGTGGATGTCGGTGAACGGTTTCATGGGTGAGTCAAACCCTTCCGGGCTGGAAACAAACATCAAGACAAAAAGAAGAAAAAAAAAAGAAAAAAAAAAGACTGAACTCACCGACTGACATGTGACTTGTATTCAAAATAGTTCAACCAACCATCTTGAACGTCTTTTACAAATACGTTTTTCATTATTGGGACTACCAAAAGTACGTCTTTGAAGGCATGATGATCAACGAGTTCGCCGACCGCTCCTACGGGTGCGGGGATTCCTGCCAGTGCATGTACGTCACGGAGCTTGCCGACCAGTGCAAGATTGCCGGCGAGGGAGTGTTGAGGCAGTATGGCTACAGCACAGGCCACACGGGCCACGACGTTGGTATCATGGTGGCCATAATTGCAGGATATCGGATAGCGGGCTGGATCGCGCTCAAGTTGAGGACCTGATTGTTCGAGTGTTTGACAATGTCTGAGAGGGGATCGAATCGATTTCGATTTTGGTGTAATCGTGTATCGGGATGCCTTTTTAAAGTTCGTGTGGCTGCCTGCCTGCATGGAAAAGCACAAGGTCTTACCGGCATGGCGCCCCGTCCGCAACAATCATACCATACCTATGATGATCGGTTGGGACTTGAGTGGTTGATGATTCGCGCGCATGTGATGGATGCACATAGATACCGAATATGGTAATAAGAACCAGAAGTAGCTGGAGATTATGCACAATTACTCTGAAGAAACTTGTTTTCTCCTTTTGTATTTGGATTTCGTCTCGCTGCATCGGTTCGGAGGATTGGGTATAAAATCATGACCCAGAAATTGACGAATAAGAGTTCTACCTTGAGATGGAAATGCGGGTGAGTTGCTCCAGCACGGGCCGTGGGTTTGCGCACAATGATGGCTGGAGAAAATAAATTACGAATAAATCCAGTCAGTTTGAGGAAAATCAGCCCGCACGCTAGGCTTATTCAGGCCATCCGGATGATGCTGCGACCAATAAAAGATGCCTGTCCGTGCTCGGTTCAGACCCGTCAGTGTGGAGTACAAGTCGGGTAGCGATGAAACCTGACTGCAGGCTAGTTCTAGACTAGTCTCATTGCAGGTCAATCAATTAAATTTCACCAAGCCAACCCGAGCAAGTGATGATGTCATTGAAACCGCGTTCAATCACCTTTTTTTCCTGACGCGGCCTGGTGTGCGCAAAGTCGCCTTACCTTCAGGTACACCCGTTTTAGCCACATGCTTTGAGGAAACTGGATGGTTAATATCATATCGTGCCTGCCAGAGAGCTGTACTGTACTACCTCGTAGCAAGAGTCAGCCCCGTTCCATTCCAGCTAGTTTGTGTGTGTGTCCGGACACCATTTTGGAAAGTTTGACGGTGTATGCACATCACATTTTCGTGCGCCATCTGAGCTGACCTGGTCTAGCGCTTCGGCATCAGCTAGAGCGGCCGGTTCATCAACCAACACCTGCCTTGCCTCCTACCTAACCTGGAATTACCAAACGACCAAAAGTAATATACTACTCTATCCTGGTAGTTTTGGACCAAGTTTGTTCGAATAATGAGCTCCAGAACATAAACACGGTTTACATATTGCATCACTTTAATTTTCGACGCCACTGCCTTTTATCAACCGCCGCGGTCCTCTATCAACAGCCGATGATCGAGGAATGCAACTATAGCCACTATTCCAAAACACTCGACACTCAAGCTAGGCAGCTAGGTTAGCTTTCTAGGTTGCTTGGCCGCTCAGGGCACGACCGCAGCAATGGCTGCCGCCGGGGATCTCGTCTTCAACACAACAAAGGAACTCGAGTCACGTTCGTCGTCTGATCAAGAACTGTCGTTCGAGACGGAGAGAAGAAACGATGGCAAGGATGCCACGGTCCTCCGCGACAGACAGACGGGTAATGTCGCCTATCCGACGCTTGTGCCTCCCCACCCCGAGGACTTTCAGAACCAAACCGCTGGCGTCGGCTCCAGCGCAAGTGCCGGCAAGAAACCCGAGCCCCCAAAGCCAGGCGAGCACCCGCCAAAGACGCATTCCGATCCGCTCCAGCGGTTTTCGGGCGACGACGAGCAGTTCAGGCCACGGCCGTTTGGGGGCCAGCGGGCGATGACCGAAGCGATACCGCCCCGGGAAGGCACGCGCCGGTTCTCGGGTATGCCCGGGCGCCTGCAGCGAGCCGGCACAAACGTACCCGACATGCAGCGGGCGCTGTGGCGAGGTGACCATGACGACTCTAGCAGCTCGTCTTCATCCTCGGAGGATGAGACGACACAGGCCCAACAGGACAAGAAACAGAAGCGCGTCAAGAAGAAGCTGCAGAAACAAAAGAGCGACGACCCTTATAGGAAGTTCCGCGTGGGCAACGACAACTACCACACCAAGGGTAAGGTTAAGCGCGACGGTCGTTTGTCCATCTCGGTGAACGACACCAGTAGCACCGGGTACCTCGCAAAGGCCATCGGGTCGGCAGTTAAGAAGGTCGTCCCCAAGGCAAAGGAGGCAACGTCAGATAACGAAGATGTCGAAGATTACGTCTCGAGGCCTACGGGCTCGAGGGCGTCGTCTGTTACTACAGTCGCAATGGCCAACGTGCCCTGCCCGAAACTCAACATCGTTATCATGGTTATTGGTTCCCGTGGAGACGCCCAACCTTTCCTCAAGATCGGTCAGGTTCTCAAGCAACAATATGGCCATCGAGTCCGTATCGCCACCCACCCGGCCTTTAAAGATTTTGTCGAAAAGGACTCGGGTCTTGAGTTTTTCTCAGTGGGAGGCGACCCTTCGGAGTTGATGGCCTTCATGGTCAAGAATCCCGGCATGATACCCAAACTGGAGACAGTCAAGGCTGGAGACATTGGTCGCAGGAGAGCAGCCATGGCGGAGATGTTTGAGGGTTTCTGGAGGGCTTGCATCCACGCAACAGACGACCCCAAGGACCAGGATAACCTGCGATTGATGGGTGACAAGCCTCCATTCATTGCAGATGCAATCATCGCCAACCCACCCAGTTTCGCGCACTACCACATAGCTGAAGCCCTGGGGATCCCGCTGCATCTCATGTTTACCTTCCCGTACACTCCTACCCAGGCTTTCCCTCATCCTCTGGCCAGCATCAAAACATCGAATGTCGACCCTGGTTACACCAACTTTATCTCGTATCCACTGGTCGAGATGATGGTGTGGCAAGGACTAGGCGACTTGGTCAACGATTTCCGAGTGAAGACACTGGGTTTGGATCCAGTCTCGACTCTCTGGGCGCCAGGCGCTACGTATCGACTTCATGTTCCCTTCACTTATCTTTGGAGCCCTGGTCTGGTTCCCAAGCCAGAGGACTGGGGTGATGAGATTGACATCTCGGGCTTCGTGTTCCTCGACCTGGCCTCTTCATTCAAGCCACCAGACGACTTGGTCAAATTTTTGGACGATGGGGATCCTCCAATCTACATTGGATTTGGGTCTATCGTGGTAGACGATCCCGATCACTTCACAGAAATGATATTCGAGGCAGTAAAGCAAGCAGGTGTGCGAGCCCTGGTTTCCAAAGGCTGGGGTAAGCTCGGTGGTGAGAACGTTCCTGACAACGTCTACATGCTCGAGAATACCCCTCACGACTGGCTATTCCCTCGCGTCTCTGCTTGTGTCATACATGGCGGTGCCGGGACGACGGCTATCTCGTTGAAATGTGGCAAACCAACAATGGTTGTCCCCTTCTTCGGTGATCAACACTTCTGGGGTAGCATGCTGGAGCGCTGCGGTGCCGGCCCCGAGCCTGTGCCTTATAAACGTCTCACTGCGGAGAAGCTGGCCGAGGGGATAAAATACTGCCTTAGCGATGAAGCCAAGAAGGCGGCCACTGAGATCGCTCGAGACATAGAGCAAGAAGGCGACGGGGCCGAAAACGCATGCAGATCGTTTCATAAGCATCTGACGCTCCAAGGAACACATTCCATGCGCTGCTGTGTTCTCGAGGACCACGTGGCCATCTGGCATCTTAAACATACCAACATACGGCTCAGCGCCATGGCCGCGGAGATCCTTGCCAGCAAGAACGCATTGTCCTGGCGCAAGCTCAAGCTTATTCGCCACCGAGAATGGAACGATTTTGAGGGCCCCGGAGAACCTGTGACGGGTCTGGCTGGCTCGCTAGTCACCACAGTCGGTGATGTTGTTGGAGGTGTGGGAAGTGTACCGATGCGCATTGCCAAAAGCTCAAACAAAAGGAGGGAGCGTAAGGAGAAGAAGGAGAAGCGAAGAGCACGCCGCGAAGCACGAGAAAAGGCCAAGGAGGGCAAAGGTCAGGACACAGAGGCTGAGAATGAGAAGGCCGAGACTGGGAATGACAAGAAGGACGACTCTTCCAAGTCAAAGTCTGCCGAACCATCGGACAAGCAGGCCAATTCTGGCAAGGAGACCTCCAAGACACCAGATAGCACTTCGGATTCCAAGGAGAAGCCAACGACAGAAGGGAAGCCATCTGAAAAAGGCCCCCACAACGCGGATAACGAAAAGGCCGGTGATGAGCTTGAAGGTACCGAAGCTCAAGATCATGCTCAACCTTCAAAGGAGCCTCCTTCACAGTCACCAAAACGTGGTGCAAACCCGCATCGGGAGAGCTACGCTAGTTCCTTGGCCACAACTGCGACCACGGACACCTCAGATGAGACAAGTCGAGCCCATGACTTTGCGCAGAACGTAGGGAAGGGCGTCGGCAAGTCGGCACATGCACTGGCACGGGCACCCGTCGACATGTCGCTCGCAGTCGCTCAAGGTTTTCACAACGCTCCGCGTCTCTACGGAGATGACACTGTGAGGAGGCCTTTGCGGGTGACTGGCATGCGGTCAGGACTGCGGGCAGCTCGACGCGAGTTTGGCTATGGCGTTTACGACGCCTTCACCGGAGTCGTTCGCCTCCCTGTGCGCGGTGCGCGCGACTCGGGCGCCAAAGGCTTTGCCAAAGGCGTCGGCATGGGTATGATGGGATTCGTGCTCAAGAACTTTGCTGCCATAGCCGGGCCTGGTGCGTACACGCTCAAGGGTGTGGCCAAGCAGCTAGAAAAGGGCCGATCGCCTGTCAAGCATCTCCGCAGGGCGCGAATAGTGCAGGCCCATCGGGAGTGGCAGTCTTTAGACCGTGAAGGACAACAGAAGCTTGCTGATCGCATTCTCGAGGGCTGGAAAGTCCTGCAGCGTCTTGCACGCGCGCTGGAGGAGGCGGAGCGCAAAGAATCTGGAGGCATCCGGGGTCGCCTCTCGGCGAGACGCCGGCGCGGCATTGGAGCTGCCTTTGAAAGCGTCGAGATCGCTCAGCGCGCGCTCACCGGTATTGAAGAGGGACGACTCGAGCAAGTTGTTGAGAAGGGAGCCCGGCGCGAGAGTGACGGCCGTAGCAAGGTTGAGCGGAGGGTCAAGAGGGAGAAGAAGAAGCAGGTCGCCGAGCATGCGGGTGAGAAGCGCAAGGAGGACGAGGAAAATAGCAAGCGGGGGAGTACAGAGCAGTCTACCGATGGCCGCTCCCGCCGCTCGGGTGCCGACGACCAAGAACAGGGTCCAGGCGGGCAGAAGACGAAGATTCCCGAAAACAACAAGACCGACAACGACAGTGGCAAGTCCTTGGACGGGAAGGAAGGCAGGAACACAGACGGCAACCATATTGCCTTTGCCAACGATCCCCGCACCCCACATGGTCCAGGAGAGCTAGAAAAGCCTGCTCCCAGCAAGATAGCCACCTAGAAAAGGGCTTTGCTGCTGTTCAGGTTCAAGTAGACAGGGTCAGATCAGGATTCCCGAAACAAACAGTTATGAAGGCATTGGACAACCAGATGGCATGGTGTGATGGTTTTGTTTGAGGCAAGTTAATGGTAATGGAGGTTCAGACCGACAAGCAGATTGAAGCAACACAGTATTGAACAGGTCTGCGATCTCTTCTTTTTTCCCGGATAAACCGGGAGCATGTTGATGAAGATGGATACCCCTTTTTGTTTTTTGTTTTTTTCTTTTGTTACTACTACACCCCTAGGCAACAGTGTACATGGTTTGCGACGCACATATAATACCACTATAGCAACAAGAAATATACATACATCATATGCAGTCCGTTCAGGTGTATTCGTGGCCATCTGTGGCTGATCGTGCCCATCACCACGCCAACTCTTGGAATAAGAGGCTGTATGAGAAAAATCGTTCAAGTAAACCCGGACGGATCATGATAGATGTATGAGTTTGCGCGTTATTAGACTAGACTAGTAGGTTTACAGTTTTACATGCCTCCTGAATCTTGATGATATTCAGAAGAAAACAAACGCCATTATCTGTGGATGAAAAAAAATGCCGACGAAAGCTTATGATATATGCCGAGACCCCGCCTTGGTGTCATTTTGCCACCGCTTCGCCATGCAACTTTGTAAAATGAAAATGAAATCAAGGACAAAGGGAAAAAGAAAAAAAGAAACAAAAAGAAGAAAAAAAGTGTATCGAACACTCTGTTGTATGATGTTTATGTGGTGGAGAAAGTTTTGCCAAAGAGAAAACCTCCCCCTTGGACCGGGGCATGATTATGAGCACGTATTGCTCACTCGACCTTGTCATGTATGGATTTGCTGTGAGTTCATTAACTGTCGTTTCCTCCCTGAATTTTGTGTCGTACAAAGGAAAAAAAATAAAAGATAAAAAAATTCCAGTTTGTTGCCTTGAGTGTCGTGTTATGTGGATGGTGTTTAGGACTGGACAATGTTTGGATCGCGTCGGGCATCCTGTTTCTCAAAGGATGCCCTGTCTCCACTTCTCGACCATGTCTTGCTGCACACCCATCATTTGTCCGTAAGGCTGGGCGTATCCGTAGGCCGGTTGGGCGTAGTGCTGCCCGCCGGGGAAACCGTTTCCGTAGACGCTGGTGCGGCCTCCTTGGTGCAGGGGCTTTCCCCAGCTTCCATGTCCGGGACCATCCTGCGCCGCACCGATGGGCAGGGCCGTGCCGCCGCCGGCGCCGTCGTTGAAGCGGCCACCTTGGAAGCCGCTGGCTTGACGCTGGGCGCCGATGCCTATCGAGGTCGGCACGCCGACGCCGCGCGGGTTGTCGCCGACTCCGGAGAGCTGGGACAAGGACTGCTGGGCGCGGAGGCTTCGCATCTTTGCTTCGTGCTCGCGGGCCGCGCGCTCGGCCTCGGCTTGGAACCTCAGCCTCTCTGCCTCGCGGGGGTCCATGTGGCCTTTGGCATCGCTGACCGGGTGTGCGGCCAGGACGTCGGCCATGCTGATCTTCTTGGTAAGCCTGTTGTAGGCGGGGGCGTTGCTCGGCTCCAAGGTTCGGGCGCCGAGTCCGGCACCGCCGGTCAATGCGTGCAGTGCACCGGCGTTGACGTTCATTTCGCGCTCTCGCGCCTCGCGTTCTGCCTGTAGGCGGCGGCGGCGCTGGCCGAGCGTCTCCTCTTCCTCGGGGGCTGGTTCAGCCTTGCCCTTGGGGGACTTGCTGCTCTGAGCGTCGGGCTCGGTTTGACCGACGCCGAGTTGACTCATCATCTCAACAGTGAAGGCGGCACTGACGGGCCTGGCAACTGGGAGAGCGCTCTCCTTGTCGTCACGCGGGCCCTTGTCATCACGCGCCTTGAGCCGGCGCATACGGTCACCAAGGGGCTCGTCCTCATCCTCCTCATCGTCAGGTCCCGACTGGCTTGGACCACCCGTGTGCGTGACGGGCGGGGCGAGCGGGGCGAGGTTTGCCTGGGATTGACGCAGGTGCGCATTCACTCCTGCGATGGCAGGCGCGAGGGTGAGTTGACTGGCCCGGGTCTGGCTGACTGGGTTGAGGTAGACCGAGGTGGGCTGCATCGCCTCGCGACCTTGGATCCTATCACGGCGGCGGCTCAGCGGCTCGTTGTCTTCCATTTCGCGACGCTCCATCAAGCCCAGCGGGCGGTTGACATCGACGACGGCGGCGGAAATGTCGCCGACGGGATTGCCACGGATCGCCTGCAGCATTGCCAAGGGAACATCCTCGTCGTCAGACAAGTCGGCGTGGGCCAGCGTTGGGTCTTCCCAGGCGAGGTTCACGCGTTTACCCAGGCGGTTCTTTCTTTCGACTTCGGCGACCGCGTCGAGCTCCAGCAGCGTCGTGTGGAGGCCATTGGGGTGCGCCTTGTTGATGGGTCGAGTACGCATTTTCTGTTGATGCTTGCGGAGCTGAAGTTCTGCCAATAGAGTTGTGGGTGCGCCGTGGTAGACCTCGTCGTCTTCTTCGTCGTCGTCGTCTTCATCATCCTCTTCTCCCGACGAAGATTCTTGTTCGTCTTGGCCGGGCGCAACCATTTCTGTGGTGGGCGACATGACCTCGCCTTCCCTGCCCTCGATTTCCCCTCGTTTCGCCGACGCACCGTCGCCTCGGATACTACCCTTGGAGCTGGCCATAGCTGAATTCCGATCGGAACCGTCGTGGCTCGTGCGTGACTTTCCGCCCGTGATGATCCCTAGGAAAGATGAACGTTCCTTCGCCTCCCGCACGGTTGAGACACTATCGCGCTTGTGGTCAATCGACGCCACCGATAATTTTTGCGCCTTGTGCTTCTTCTTTTTCTTCTTCTTTTCCGCACCGTAAACTTCCTCGCCAAGAGTTCCGGCAAACGTGTGGTCCGTAAAGGCACTGACGGGAGCTTTGGCCGACGCATCCAGAATGCTGTCCAGGGTGGCCATTGCCGAGCCACCTTTGAGTTCAATGCGAGGCACAGTCGAGGGCGAATCGAAAAAGGCCGATGCTCTCACTTGAGGCGGCAAGTCAGACGGCATCAATGATAACCTTGACATGCGCTTGTCCGCATCTCTCAGTTTTGCAGGCCGACGGAGCTCCGGAGCATGGAACTCGGACTTGGTTGGCGAGGCGCTACCCTGTCCGGTTGACGTGTTTTGTGATGGCTCCGGGGCATCGTGGGACACAGACTGGCGTGGCTCATCCATGAACTCGTTACCAAATTCGCCTCCTGCATTCGGGTCGGCCAGCCATATGCGAGAAGCCCGGCCTTCCTGCGCCATGGTCTCCAGCACCTTGGAATAGCGTGCATTTCTAACCGCAGTTTTCGGTTTCTTGGACAATTTCGGAGGCAAGTTCAGCATAGCCGGGACCGGAGCCGGGTAGTACAGCATATCCTTTCCAGTGCTAGGGTCGAAATACGACTGAGGCCGCTCCAATGGCCTTCTCGGTTGAGGGCGCGGGGCCTGTGCTTGACCGTACTGCATGTCTTCGGGGTTCTGTGTAAATGCATCGTGTGGCTGGGAGAGCAGTTGTTCATGCTGCCGCTGCTGTTGTTGATAATCGTGTTCACCCAGCTGGTTTTGGAATGGGCCATCAAAGTCGAGCTGGTTGGGATCACAGTGGACACCATCAAAGTCTCCAAATGCATCATCGATGTGGTCGTTTTCAGAGCCTTGCCCTGACAATTCCGATTGAGCGCGGTAGTGGCCCTGAGACTCTTCGTAAGCATCCTGGGGAAAGTACCCTTGCTGTCTTGATGCGTCGACTTCTCCGTTTGAGTCTTCCGTATCCAACCTTGGCCTGCGCGACCATGTTTCGGCATTGGGTGTGTCATCCCAGTGCCCATTCGCATTGGGTGTTTTCTGATCAAGCCCCATTTGTGCCAGTTGTGCGGGGGTCGGGCGAATGGTGCTGTCCTGTAATGCACCCTCGGAGATGACTGGCGAGAGGAGCTGGTCGGCCTCGTTGAGTGCGTAGTGGGCGAGGGTCGTCGGCGGCTCATTCTCTGCAATCTCGGCAAGAGAGAGTTTCTTGGCGGATACGACACTGCGGACAGAGCTCTTGCCTGGGCCGTGGCGTGAGATGGGAAGCGGGGGGATCAAGCTGTCATCGTTCGAAAGCACGGGGCTGCCATCCTCTGGGATCACGTCACCAATGACAGATGAGGGCGGACCAGTCGAGCTGGCCTTGCTAGCCGATCGCAACCTCGTCCTCGACAAAGAGTGAGTGGGCGACATGACGTAGCCACTGGGAGAGTATCCTCCAGATCTTGCGGCACTGTTGAGACTAGCAATCGAGAGATGTCGCGAGAATGGCGGCAGAGGTGCGTCACTAATCACACTAGTATTGTCGAAATTGTCGCTATTGTGCTGGAGTTGGGAGGCCAGGATCATGGACCGCTGGCTGTCCCTCCTCTTCAGCTGGGTGTGGGCGTCTCGGATGGCGTCCTCAATGGACGAGGTCATGGAAAAGCGTTCTGCAGTCGCTTCCAGCGCGGCCACGTTGCCAGTGTATGCACCTGACTTGGCGTTGAGTTCGGGAGTGGGATGTTGAAGGGGTGCGTTGCTGCAGACGCTTCGGATCGAGGATGCGCGGGATAGGGCCACGGCACTCCGTGGGGTTTCGGATGAGTGCAGAGAGTGGAGGTCGGAGGGCAGGTTTGGTAGTTGTGGCCTCGAGGCTTTCGGGCGCAGGATACGCATACGCGTAGGGCTGCTGGTCACGCTACCGCTTCCGTTGGTGGTGGTGGTGGTGGTGGTGGTGGTGATGCCCGAGTTGACGACTTGGTTTTCGAGATTACTCTTGCAGATGGTCTCGGATTTTTCCCCGGCCGAAACTGTGGCGGATCGACACCCTTCTTTGGGGGACTGCAGATCCTCCCGAGAGTCCGTTACCGATGCTGCGCCAGCGTTGATCAGCCCAGCGTTGTTTGAAGCGCTGCCCTCGATGCCAGAACTAGTAGATGCTAGTGGCGTTTCCACCGGCGAGGACAAAGAAGCTATCGTGCTGGCTTTGCCGGGTTCCACAGTGGCGCTCTTTGGTGCAGGCTGCAAATTCAAATCAGCTTCCGGGGACGTGCATGTTCCCGGGGACGGCGACGCAAGAACTGGGCTGAAAGCACTGTGAGGCGTTGCGGTGGATGCGGAATTGGGACTCGAGAATAGATCGTGGTTGTTATTGTTGTTGTTTTGATGGTTATTATTGTTGTTGTTGTCGTAGCCCCTATTCGCATCAGACGATTCGAGTAGGGGTGCAGGTGGTGGTGCCGAGGGGGATGCCCCGTCAATGGGCGACATTGTGGCTCGTGTCGGCGGCGTTGGGGTCGTCAATTGGGCGGCTGGTGTTGGAGTATCCGTGCCTGCATTATTATTTTCGCTGGCGCCATGCGATGGGCTAAACGCCGTTTTTCCCTTGTCCGCGGCTTCGCTCATAGTCTGCCGTATTGCGCCCGTGGGGACGGCGCAAAATTCATTATTCGATAGTAAAAAACAGTGGAAGGTTGATTTTTTGTTTCTGGAAGACGTGCAGGAAACCAGAATTAGAATAATAATAAAAAATAAGATAGACGACGGCGAAAAAAGAACAAACGGGACAAACAAAGAGCTGGGGTGGGAAGGGCGGCCTGGCCAAGTTGGGGTTGTGGGTGTGGATGTGTTGGTCGAGGGACCCTGGTCCACGGCGGTGTTGTGGGCACTGGCACTGACACTTGGTGTGGTCAGTGGCAGTGACACTTTGCTGACAGGAGATGCAGGTTGCAGGTGCGGCTACGTGCGCTGGCGGCGTCAGTTGAGAGAGGGAGAGATAGAGAGACAGAGAGAGAGCGAGATCCTTTCAGTTTCCTATCAAATCAAATCAATACTCGGGTACTTCTGCTTGCGGCTAACTCTGCTGTTCTCGGCAATGCCAGCACAACTCACTCACCCGACTATCCGTGGACGGCCACGAGTCTTCGTCAGCTACTTTTGTAGTAAGCCGTCAAAGTTTATGCGCGCTATCCAATCTAGTTCTACTGTAGTAGTAAATACTGTAGATAATCCGTATAGCAAGTGTCGTATTTTTATTTGTTTCGAGTCGGGCCAAGTGAATCACTGCCCAAGATAACACGGACCATCGTTGTAGAGAGCAATTTTTAAGAGATTTTACTTTTTGGTGCACTTTGTAACTCGGTGCAATTGCTTCTGCATTGTTTCCGGATCGGCAGGTACGCACGCGGACCATTCCCCGCCCACTTTCTCTACTTGGTTTGACTTTTTTTTTTTTGTTGTTGTGTTCGTCAGAACAATCTACTCCGTATGAAGACCGACACTCATAGCTTATCTATCTTACCTACCCTGGGTAGAGTCGTCACCCCTCCAAGCCATTACGCAGTGATTGGGTTTTGTTCAAGGAACGCACAGATTCTGCACGCGTGGTTTCTGTCGTGGTCGGCACAACGTCTACGGCCCTATGCAAGTGCTATGTCCCTTGGCGCAAACTCTGCTGTGCAGTCGGACCTTGCTCGGTTTTCTTTCGTTCCTTTGTCTGTCGCTTGGAGATTGTGCTTAGTATACATGTAGTATTTTCCTACTTGTAATTACCAACCAGTCTAATTCAATCGCGGTGTGCCAGAGGCTTGCAGGGGTTAACGATGGCATGGGAAATATTGGCTTTGAAATTTTGTTAGATTAGATTAGACAAGACTGGCAATTGAGTAGCCGCGATACAAAGCCAGCCAGACCATGCCAGTCAAACCAAGGAACAACCCCATCTTATCAAATCTAATAACATGCCTATAAACTCCTGCCTACTCGGTCCATCGCTTCTCGGATAAGAAGAAACAAATGCCAATCCTTTGCTGTTTTCAGCTGGAACCTGGACTTGTTACCTGCGAGGGTAGATGAACGTACGTACGTACCCAGGTAGCTATCCAAGGTAGTAATGTAGGCGCGTACCGAGGTCGGTTAATTAATTAGTTCTAGTAGCTATCTTTTTCTGCGTGTTCCAATTCCAGTTTTCTATTCACGAAGCCCCAAATTTCTCCTGCATTTGATTGCGCTCAATCATATCATGCTCAGTCAACCTGGAAATAGCAACGGGGACTAGCAGGCTGAATCGTGTTCGGTGTCCACAAGCCTGGGAGCACACAAACAAATTCGATTCCTGGTTACGAACGCAGCGGTTATCACTGGAATGCAGATCCGGACATGTATGGCCAAAGTTGGTTACCAAGCCTGGTGAGCTTGACAGTCTGGGTAACAAACACATCTATTATTATTTTTTCTTAGCCCTTGATTGTCATAATGTAGCATTATATTGGTTAACCAAGCCCGCACCCGAGAACCATACCCGCGGGTCTGGTCTGACTCTGTCGACCTCCAGAGTACGGATACAACCCAACCCAACCCACAAGTACTGTACTGTAGCAAAAACGATTAGCCATCGAGCCATGGACGTAACGGTTTCGTCCAGGCTCGGTAAACATGACGTCCATTGCTCCACCGACTTGATTCGTCCCATGGCGAACTTGGCAACAACCGCCAAATCTTCCTTGTCAATCATATCAGGGATTTTGACGTTCTGTCTCCACGTACAACGCGATACGACAGACGTGATAAGTAACACACTTGGCAGTACGACTCTCGCTGGAGATTTCCAAGATCCCATGGTGGAGGAAGAGGCTGGCCTGTCAAACGCCTGTACCATAGTAGAAAATTAAGGTACGGCCTGTCAAAGGCTCCTCGTAAACAAATCCCCCCCCCTTCCAAGCCGATCCCGCAGTGTCGCATTCTCACCCTACCCATCCACCCAAACTGAGAGGCGCGGATATTTCTCGCCGCTGACCTTTCCTGGCCGTTGAACCTCCCAGATCAAGGAAAGGCGGTTTCCTCGACCTGAAAGCAACCACCGACGACCACTGGACGGAACAGGTTCTGGGAAGGGTGGTCAAGCTGGCAATTCTCGACCGTTCGGCTAAGCCGGAATCATTCGCGGGCAAGCCGGACCACTGGCCAATGATCAACATGGGAGGGCAGGCAGGTGTGGCAGCCACCCTCGCGACGGATCGAGGTCTGGACCTTCTTGGGGAGTTATCATGTGGCAGATAATAATTACAGTACAAAGAGCGCGGCAGGGTAAGAATGTTTGGCAATGGGCGAGCTCGCTTGTTCAACTTTGTGGTGTGCAAGCTTTTTTTTTTTTTTTTTTTTTTTTTTTCTCTCTGTTTCGACGTTCTCGGCCAGGTCGGCCCACCCACCCACATCTCCGATCATTTCCCATGGTCGATCAATGAGATTGCTATACAGTAGGGGAGAAAAAAATCGATATCCCGTGTTCCTGAGGATCCTAATCGCTAATCTCCCTGTCCACTTGTTCTCGTATCGTACAAAACCAAAGATGAAATTCGTATCACTCAACCTGAATTTCTCATGTCACTACCTTGTTGGACGGGTCCTTACAACGGCGGCGCTTCGGCGCGCTCCCGTAGATTGTTGTATGAGGTGACCAAGGAATGCAGTTGCCGAAATCGTTCATTTGGTGAAGAGACAGAAAATCGCAGGTCGTAATGAGGTTTTGGTAAGCGAGGTTCTTCAGCAGACGTACTATTACGTATCTTGCGTAATTACTGTACAGTACCACTTTTTGTGGTCCACCAGTGAGTGAGTTATTTTGGGCTAGCTCCTCCTCCTCTTCTTTTTTTTTTGCTCCGTAACCAGCTTGACAATAATTACCGGGTATTTTTTTGGCATTTGCTATCAGGTGCAATGCTCACGTACTGGCCAAAGTGTCGCTGTCACTTCCGGTAGCTGTGTTGTCAAGGAGTGCGCATATAGACTGATGGCAGGGGAATTCAAAGGGTAGGTATTTTTCTTGACACCGAGCCAAATGCTTGTAGCTCAACATCTGTGATCACTTGCACCCCGCCACCGCTGTATTGTTAAAGACGACTATTTGAAATGTACTCCGTCCAAAGTCCATGGAAGATCTCCGCATGCAGAATATTCTGTGGGCACGACATCTCTGTTATCCACAAAATATCATTTTTTTTTTTACTTCTTCCCACATCACAAGTTGCGGTGGGGTTAATGAATGAATTGCCGAAAAGGTGCCACTTCTGCTGCTGTTAACCTTTTGATCAAATACTCACTATATCGTAGATCGTCCCAGGTACGAAAGTATGTAGTCAAACTTAACATCCATTACGAGGCGTTACGTAGTATCATCATTCAACTTGGTTTGCCGGGGCGCACACGAGCTCTGGTCACATCTCATAACGGACGGCTGCAACGCTGTCTCACCATACAGAAACCCCCCTAGTTGATTTCTTCTTCAGTCCTCTCGGATGGTCTGTGTGTGTGCTTGGCTCTATCGCTGTAGCCGCCCGCTCGTCTGGGGTACAAATTGTCATTACAGTGGCGCCGCGCCAACATGTCACACGCCATAACGAGGCCTAGACTAGACCTAGAACTAGTGTGCACAGGCAATTCTTGACGTGCTTCCGCCAGAGAGGTTTCTGACGTCTGTCCGGCTGTAATTTCCACTTGGTCTGTCACGACAAGTGCTGTCTGTGGTTTGAAGTACAATGTCTTGTGGCATCAGGGAACACCCCAAGCAGGCTCTCACCGTTGATGTTGGCGCAAAGGGCAAGATCATGATCACCGTCTAGAACTAGTCCACTCAGGTCAGCACCCAAATTTGGACTTGCCAAGGTGGGTGAAACTTCCGAGCTAGCCACGAATATGACATGTTTGTTGAGGCTCAACTGTCCCCCCGCATACGGAGTAGCTTGCTGTGTTTTAGGCGAGGCACAGAAAGTCTGGGCATTCGGGGCCAGTTCTCACCTACTTTACTACCCAAGAAGCCATATGCCGTGTGGCGTTGACCAGGTGATATAGTGCATACCTACCTTTGACGTACCAGAGAGGCCCACGTCGTTCTCGATACGGAATACGCAGGCCAAGAAGCTTTCACGCGATGAAGCCGCGCATATATGGCTGGAAAGCTGGATTGGGGACGACTGTTTTTATGCCTTTTATTGGTTGGATGCGACATCAAAAACGGAGCCACATATGTACGGAGTAGAACCAAATGGCTTGATGCATATACACAACAATCATGGCAACTAAAACACGTACAGATTACAGAATATGCCCGTTCCCGCACATGACGGACAAGCTGCGGTGGGATCGAGAACTTGGTGCTGTACAAAGTAAAAAGATAGCTCTATACTCCGTAGACGCGCTCATCCCCGTCGCGATACTAAGGCACAGAGACAACGTGGCAGACCGCCTTCTCGACTTTCGAATCTCGATGGGCGTGGAAAGCTAGGCTGGGTTGGGCTGTTGGGCTGTCTGGGAAATCTCTTTTTTTGGGCGGATATTCATATCACGAGAAGGTTTACGTGGTAAATGTTAATGTGCATCCCGGTTCCAGGGCCGGGAAATAAACACTGGGTCCGGGTGGTAACCCGGCAGTGGGGAAAAACAGGCACGGAGGTAACATGGACGAGCTGTGGCTTTGCCTGCTCTGGACTCAACTTTATGGGTCTGTTGACCATTGATTGTCTCGTTAGCGAAATTCTAGGGAACGTTATTATCTCTGTGAATGATTCGGATAGCCCTCCTTTTTTTTTTTTTTTTTTTTTTTTTTTTTTTTTTTTTGCTACCGGTAAACGCCTCCATCTCTTAATTTAGGCAACTTACTAATTAGGGCGGCCATCCAGCCTAGCCGGTTAGGTCCAGTTGCCAGGTTTAGCTTGTCTGTCTGCTCAACTTAGTCGTTCTCTCCGAACTGCTTCGTAACTATCTATAGATAGCCACCAGGCAATGCCAGTTATCTGCCCTTACTGCTCAATTACATACATTGTGCATAATCCCAAAGAGCCAGTAATACCGGCACGCATTAGGATGCAGTCTTCGCATATCTCCGTGAGGGAGGCGGGGTCCCAGAAAGACTGATAACGCTGAAATGAACTCTACTTTTTTCGCGATAACGATGCAACTTTGGGGTCCCGCAGAATGGATCGTCCCTTAACAGACGCGGTAATCCGAGCTTTCACCGGTCTCCCAGACCGGCGCGGGCAAGCTGCACAACCTCCTCATCCAAAACCTTACAGCCCTGGCAATATTTTGCAATACCTGGTACTTTTTTTCTGTCATGTTGCAAGCCGCCTTCGGGGGCACAAGTTTCACGTAATAGGTTGTGATTATATCGTGGCAAAAACCCCACTCCAACCTGTCCGGTAGGTCGAGTTGCGGCGGTGAAGAGATGCATGCAGTGCAGCAAAAAATAAAATAAAAAGGTCCAGACTTTGGTGTCACTACCTTACTTAGCCTCTTGGCACTCCTTCCACCAACTGATGTGGGGGATGGGGACGCGGGGGGACGCAAGCTTTTGCGGTTTGCTCCTGACCGCTTGGGAAGGGATCAGCACCTTGCTTCTGTTAGATAGTGTGCTCTGATATGGCTTGTTTTGTATTTTATTCTTTATTTTTCGGTTTACAGTTATTCTTTTCTTTCTGTTCTTTTTCTTCTCCTCTCCGGGTTTGCTCCGCCTGGTACCGAGTCTAACTGATTTTTCAAGCAACCATGGTCCGACTTCGGCGGATACTTCCTTTTCCCTTGCAGCCCGGGTCTATTAGGGATTGGATGGCATAAGGGGCGGGGTTTTTGCTGCAAGTTCAACATCATGTTATTGACAATAACTACTTTGACTCCCTTTTGCTGCTCTGTACCTGACTGAGCAGACCAAACTGCTCCATGGTAACCTACCTAGCATGTTACCTATGATTGATGGTCACAGCCCACACTTGCAGCTAGCTTACTGGTATGTACCTAGTCAAAGGTCCACTTGGGAACTCGAGGAGACTGTTCCGGCCCAAACCGGATCAACCCAAGCTGCATCGCTGAGCTATTCTGCGCTGTCTCGTTGACCGTTGAGCTCGTTGGATTGAACGTTATTACTCGCGAAACCCCCGTGGATGATGCAGTGGCAGAAACCAGACTCCGGCCAACCACGTGTGCCCACTTGTACGGAGCAGGTCGGGTGTATTGGATGTCTCTTGTATTAGGGCACTAAACCAAAGCGTTCCTGTCGGTGAGTGCTGAGTAGAGCTGTGGATCGATCCTTGACACATCAAATCTGGTACAAAAATTATTTAGTTACCGACCCAATTTCGCATCGTCGTGGGAACCCATAAAGAAGCAAGGGATGTTTGTCAGTCTGTGCATCTTTGGGGCTGTCTGGAGTATGCTTGCTAGTTTCTGAATGGATGGACGTTGGTGGACGATCCCCGATCGCGGAACATTCAATAACGTTTGAGACTTTATTTTTTCCTGTGTTTAACTACCTATTTCTAATCCTCGGGCTGTCCAATTGTTTGGTGTGTGAGCACGCGAGGCACGGGTAAGTGGCGTGCCAGTCTAGGCTTTTTCGGGGAACATGATGATGTCAGGTCACCCAGAATGGAAACAAAGTGGAAAATAATACTTACGGCTGGGCACCAAGGCGAGACCAGCCAGACCAGCCCCCGGGAGTAAGTACCAAAATGACAGTGGGGTGAGTGAGGGGGTCAGCTCAAAGTCGAACCACAGTGTATGTTATTCTTTATGCCACAAGTCATGTGAGCCTTGGCCGCGTCGAGATGAAAGAAATCAGAGTTACCTGTCAGTGCTTGAGCCCTTATGACACTGTAACAGTACTACTACTGGTAAAGTCGATAACATTCTCTCTTATGCGAAATTCCTTCCGACCCTTCCTCAATTGGCGGATGAGACCCAGACCAGGCCAATCCCACCTGCCTGACTGACGAAAGGCGTTCTTGGACCCTGGACCGGCAGCCCTGGGAAGCGTCCCGCACGCTTGTGACCGCCCTGTACCTGTTCCGTCTTGTCTCCCCATGGTGTCTCCCCACCTCGCAGTCACGAACCACGAGCATGCAACCGGGTTTGTTTAGCAACCTGCCTCGTCCTAATTCACTCCCGAGTCCAACGGGGATCTCCTTTTCTTCTTTTTCATCCCGTCTTTCCCTCCTTTGGGGTTTTTTTTTCTTTCGACTAAAAGACGGAACCGTCCCAAAAAGTCGCCACGACCAACTACCAGACCCTATTACGTCTACAGAGTCAGACAAGGCAAAAAAACATTGCTAGCCAACTTGCCCTCGTGCTCGCCACACCTGGCTCTTGGTCTCTTTTCCATTCAAACCATTACATACTTGATACTCTCACTCTTTTAGTAATCACGCTTGCTCCCAACGATCTTCCCGAGGCCACTTGAGTTTGCCCGAGAAATTCACTTAGCTTGCTCTGCGCAATCGGACTGGGCCAGTTGCGCAGAGTACCTAGACAAGCAGACACAGTAACGGGGCGAATCTGGGAGTTTTTTTTTCTTTTTTTCTTGAGATCCTACAGCCATTCGCAGGACACGCGAGCACTTGCCCCCTTTTGTAGCCATGGCCATGGAGGGTGTCAAAGATGGAAAGCGGCGATTTGCCCCCATACCGATAGAGACGACGTTCGAGCAGATTAGAAGACCTGGTCCAGTCGGCGAGCTGACGCCAGATCCCTCACCCGAGCCCTCTCCGAGATCTCCGCAACATACCGTTACCTTTGAGACCTCGACACCAAATGAGTTCCGTAAAGAGAGGAGGCGCTTTGCGCCCCAGCTTATTGACTCGTCTCGACGATCAAGAAGGATTGGAGACATGGGCCCGGCGACGAGACCTACCGACAAGACCGACATCGTACCCCACCAACACCACATATACTCGGTGCACCGCAGCAAAAAGCGGCACCACAGGATTACGGACTTGTCCAGGAGGGAATCATGCGACGAAGAGACGGCCGAGCACATGTTTGGCCTGGCCAAGAAGGAGATTGAAAAGCGGCTGCAGGAGATAGCGCTCTCGGCGTTTCCCAACAGCAGCGCCAGGATAGGAGGAGCTGAGCATTTCGTCGTCGACGAGGGCTCTGAGGACGAGAACGAGCTGGATCCCCGCGGCCGGCCGCAGTTGAGGCTCTTGGGTACCGACCGTCCCAAACGGGACTCGACCGACGAGGATATGAACTGGCACGTTAAGGAGGCTCAGAACGCAGCCAATCGCCGGGCACGGACTCGGGTTGACACTAAGGATCTCGATCTGATGGAGCTGGATAGCCCGCCGCCTGACACCATGTTCCTGACTTCTAGTCGCAAGCAGACACCTAGCCCGGGCCCGTCACCCTTCATCAGGGGACCTATCGGCGAGAGTCACATGCCCCTCGTTAGCCACAGCCCACTGAAACCCATTGGAGAGACATCAGCCCCTTCGCAATCGCCGCCCCCTATCCAGCCCATCGGGGAGTTCCAGATGCCTTATATCCCCTCGGCCCCACCGGGCAGGGCAGGCGACATGCCATTCATTCCCGCAGAGACGGGCTTCCTACGTCATGGTGGTGGTCGTCCATTTGGGGCAGGCTATAGAAGAGATATGCCATCATCTGAGAGGAACCTTGAGCAGCTGCGCCAGCGCAGCCCGCCGATGCTGGGCAAGGATATCACCTTTCGCATGTGTCCCTCGCCCAAGCGCACCAAGATGGAACCTGATCATCTTTGGGCCAGGATTCCCGAAGCTTCCAACAGGGACCCCTCGGGAACCAAGGGTCTGTGGCGCGGATACTGCTACACTTCGGAGGCGGAGTCGGGAACGGCCCTCGCCTCGGTGGCACGTCCCGCCATGCTACAGACCCCAAGCGTAGCCAGCTCGGCAGGCACCGACCCGTTCTCGGCTGCTTTTGGCACCTTTGAAACCATTTCTACCGTGCTGAGCGAGGAGCCCACCCCCATCGCCTCTCCAAGGGGCACCCAGTCAGCCGGCCCTGCGTCGCTGAAGCTTCCCAAGCCGGCCGCCACGGTACCGCCCGCTTCTAGTAACATGAACAGGCGGAGTGCCGAGGCCAAGGGCATCCACATGCTGGCCGGGCTCGAGGAGAGGCTCCGAAAGGAAAAGGCAGCCGCCGACCTGACTGAGCAGATCCAGGCCGAGTTTACAGACCACTTTGTCACACAGGTATACAACTACCTCAGCCTGGGGTATCCCGCCATGGCGCGTATGTACGACGAGGAGCTGTCCAAGATCTCCAGGATCGACCTGTATGAGCTGCGACGTCATGACTCGGAGCTCATGGACTTCATGGTTGACATTGCCAGTGGGGGTGACGGCAAGAAGAAGGGCGCCAAGGGCTACATTCGATTGACCGAGGATGATGATACCAAGGAGCAGGATAGATGTCCACGGTGGAAGGCCCTGAAGCTGTACATTCACGAGTGGGCGCGTCAACATCCCGACTTGGATAGTATTAGTCCGCTGGCCTGGGGTGTGAGGGAGAGAAGGGGTAGCTGGGGCATCTGAGCGTTTTTTTTGGGAGTTGGGATCATCGATATACATATATGGCGTTTATTAATGGTGTCTAAAATCGACAGGTGTTTCGTTCCTTTACATGGCTTTAGGAGTTTTCTTTGAGACGAGCATTCTGGATGGCGATTCGGAAGTTGGCGTATGCAGCATAGATTACAGTATATCATGATTGTTATTGATCTGCACGATATTGACACCTGTCTGCTGCGTGACATGTCTGGCTCACGACCTTACGGGCTCAAATGGGTGAATGTTATATTACGTCGAGTGGTTTCATGCGATCTCTAAACAAGATGCCCGACCGCGCGCTTTGGTACCCGGCTACCTCGATATATGTGTACGTGGCATGTTATTGACAGCCTCTGTGACAAATGAAGGTATAGTACAGTCCCACGATATGTTCATGTGGTAGTATCGTCATCAACCGCTGGAAAAGGCTCAAAAGTATGATTATTACATAACAAGCTACCAGCGGAAGTTCTGAGAGCTGAAACCCTTTTTTTATTTATTGTTCAGATGTAACATTACCATCGCTTGAAATTTCCTTGGTGCTCAAATTTCCTAGCCCCTAACTGATACTGGGCCGATGTGGAAGCAGCTATGGAAGCCGATTAAAAATCTTCGGGTTAGTAGTATAGAACGTCAATGGTTTTCAGCGATATGTCAGTTGCTTTTGACAACTGGTGTCGGTGTTTGCCGATAGTTCATCCAGTCTGGCCGATCCACACGAATTAAACCTTTGGAGATGTATCACTCTAGGACGAACCATACAACCGGCAGCTAGACTCACTAGAATCACTTGAAGATTTTGCATGTCACACTTCTCATATTCCGGACGAGTGCGAAAACGAGCACGTTTCCCGCTGGACAGTGGCTCCGAATTGCTGTGATGAGCGTTGTAATGTTCAGAGGTTTGATATCTTCTTAACGCACAATACCATGGTTATCAGATAATTACACAAAAGCCGTTTCTATCGTCCGGGAGATATAACCCGACGAGAGCCGTCCAAAGCATACGAGAAACCCAGGCCAGGGCGTATAACAGAGTGCAAAGCACAACATCAAAGTGCTGGGTAAATCGGCAGAGTAGAAGCGGAGAGCCAAAAGTCGAAAGACCGCTAGGAGAAACACGAGGATAAAAGGGAGTGATCTAATACACAATGGAAGAGCAGCATAAGAACACATCATGGTCAAGGAGAAGAAGGGAAAATATATTGAACTGGGCAGAGATACTTGGACAAAAGGTACCAGCAAAACCGAGCAAGCGGCATTGAGAAAACAACAACACAATATTCTGGATCAAGAAGAGAGATGAAAAAAGCATTAATATGAGGGAGCGAGAACAGAGATAATCAAATTGAATTTTACAATCGATGCATTGAAGAGTTCTCTCAATGCTTTCACAAAAACAGAAGAGAAAATAGCATCGAGTATATCAAGACTGATTTTCGGCTGATCATCAACAACCAATAGCCTGGGCGTTTGGTTTAGGGGTATAATATCCGTTTCGCATTGGATGATGCCGATCATAAGATGAGTAACGACTACGGAAGGTCGCCGGTTCGATTCCGGCAACGTCCATGCCTTTTGTCTTTTTGCTCTTTGTTATAACAAATTCTACCATTCTTACTTATGACATTGTTTATATTTGGTTTAATTGGGTCCAACTAAACCTTATTTATGGCTGGTTGTGCATGTTCGGACGTTCCATGGCTGCATGGACATTTCTTTTGGGCCAAACGACGGCCCGCATATCCGTACCTAATGTCGACTTTCGTATGGCAATGTGGGATATGGACACAATAGGGCAGCTTTCGCAGCTTTACACATTGCCAATCTATCTAATATACATAAGTTGTTCCAGGCAGTGCTCACTAATCGCTGATTGTTGATTCCAGGAAATGGTAAAGCGAATACATTCTGCACTGCAATGAGAAGTACGCTGTCAAATAGGCGATGGCCGATTACCTATTTTGTATTGACAAAAAATGACAAGACCAGCTGTATCCACTGATATCGATAAGGTTTTTTATTACTGGCCGATGTCGGGAGACGCGGGGCGAGGTGGGCGAAATTGACTAACACTGATTTTGACTGATGCGACTGATGCGACAGCCGCGCGACAACACCCAACACGCAGACTTGACAGATTCTGCTACTACAAATCCTGCATATTTAACAGCGCTGCAACTCGACGATGGAGAACGGTGCTGCAACCAACGGGGCGTCGGAGAAGTCGCACTCTCCTTCACAGACCTACCTCTCCACAAGGGGAGACGATTATGGGGTATGGTCTACCATGCCAAGCCAGCCCATAGAATAACGAACAAACTATACTAATAGTCAACTGACTCTTTGCGCCGACCAGCTCTCATTCGAGACCGTCGTCCTCAAAGGTCTTGCGGCTGACGGGGGTCTTTTCCTGCCCGAGGAAGTGCCCGCGGCAACCGAGTGGGTACGTCGATGCTCTACCCCCTGACCCGCGCTCGTTGTCCGCATCTAGTGTTGCCAGCACGCTAATGGGACTTGGACGATAGCAAAGCTGGAAAGACCTGCCCTACACCGAGCTTGCCGTCAAGGTTCTCAGCTTGTACATCTCCCCCGCCGAGGTGCCGACGGAAGACCTCAGGGCGCTCGTCGAGCGCAGCTACTCGACCTTCCGATCCAAGGAGGTTGTGCCGCTGGTGAAGCTGGAGGACAACCTTCACCTGCTGGAGCTATTCCACGGCCCCAGCTACTCGTTCAAGGACTGTATGTTGTGGTTGTGGCATTGGAGAATATCAGACGCTATATTGGCCAGGGGCAGGATATGGAGCTGACATACTCGTAAAAGGCGCGCTGCAATTCCTTGGTAACCTCTTCGAGTACTTTTTGACTCGCAAGAACAAGGGAAAGGAGGGCAAAGGTATGATTTGCCGTTTTGTTTTGTTCAGACTTGAGTAGAGATACTCCAGGATCCGAGCTGACCATCACACAGACAGGCACCACCTCACTGTGGTCGGCGCAACAAGTGGTGATGTAAGTTGACCGCTTCAAGTGCTATACCCTGTTAGTCGCCAGTGCTGACTGTCTTCAAGACCGGTTCGGCGGCCATCTATGGTCTTCGCAACAAGAAGGATGTTTCCGTCTTCATCCTGCACCCCAAGGGTCGTGTAAGCCCCATCCAGGAGGCCCAGATGACCACGGTGCTCGACCAAAATGTTCACAACCTTGCCGTGACCGGCACCTTTGACGATTGCCAAGATATCGTCAAGGCCATGTTCAACGACCCAGATTCGAATGCGACACTGAAGCTTGGTGCTGTCAACTCGATCAACTGGTCCAGGATATTGGCCCAGATTGTTTACTACTTCCACTCGTACTTTTCTCTGGCCAGGGCGTCACCAGAGACGTTCAAGGTCGGCGACAAAGTCCGCTTTGTCACCCCCACCGGGAACTTTGGTAACATCCTGGCTGGATACTTTGCACAAAAGATGGGCTTGCCTGTCGACAAGTTGGTCGGTAAGTCGACATTCCGCTACTATCTCGTCGCGCTTGAATCTATGATGCACTAACAAGTAGCTACAATCTCCAGTTGCGACAAATGAGTAAGTTATCATGGCAACGATTTCTAACCTCAATTCTATTCTAACCCCATTTCAGGAACGACATTCTTGACAGGTTTTGGAAGACGGGCCGCTACGAAAAGAAGCCTGCAAGCCCCGAGGAAGCCGCAGGCGGTCTGCCTCAAGATGGCGTAAAGGCTCACGAGGAGGGCTGCAAGGAGACCCTGAGCCCGGCGATGGACATTTTGGTGTCGAGCAACTTTGAGCGAACACTGTGGTTTCTTGCCAAGGGTATGATCACCCTTCCTTTCTTTTTCTAGACAACATCTAACGCTTTAGTCACATCTAGAGTTCGCTGCTACGGCTGGCCTCAATGACGAGTTCAACAAGAAGCAAGCCGGCCAGGAAGTTGTGGCATGGTACAAGTCCCTCAAGGCTACCGGAGGCTTCGGTCCGGTCCACCCTGAAATCATGGACAATGGCCGCCAGGTCTTTGAAAGCGAGCGCGTGAGCGACACCCAGACCCTCGAGATGATCGCGGAGATGTACAAAGCCACAAAGTACGTTCTCGACCCGCACTCTGCCGTCGGTGTTGCGGGGGCCAAGAGGTCAATGTCGAGGGCCTCCAACGTCCCGCACATCGCGCTGTCCACGGCCCACCCAGCCAAGTTCTCTGGCGCCGTTGAGCTTGCGCTCAAGGACCAGAAGGAGTTCGACTTTACAAAGCAGGTCCTGCCAGAGGACTTTGTTGGACTAGCAGAGAAGGAAAAGAGGGTGACTGAGGTGGCCGCGAACTGGCAGGAAGTGAGGGAGATTGTCAAGAAGCAGGTCGAGGAAGACTTGAAGGCTGAAAGTAGTGCATAATCACGAGCCGGAGTGCAGTAGAAAATGGTGTCGAGATCAGCATCTAGATTTGCTTCCTAGAGATATGCAAACATTTACTTATTCTGGACCCTGAAATGCAGCCACAAGGGTGCACTAGATCGCATAACTGAGGCTTTAGACGCGGCCGACTTTCCCGCAGGGTCTCGAAATGGGGTTTCGTCTTTTGCGCATAGGTAAACAGGTGGGTAGCTTGCAGTATGTTTGTGTAAGTAAAACAACAGAGCAAGGACGAGTGTATTGGCAGGACCGGGCACTTTTTGTTTATGCAAACGGTTTAACTGGTCTGGCCCGCTCGCAAGGTCTATGCTAGGAAATATTGGTTCCATGGGGGGGTCTTTTGTTGAGATTACTTTTGTTTATCCACATACCTCTGGAGATAATTCCAATGTACCATGAAAGTTTGTTATTTCCCCACAACATTATTTATTTTCAACTAGTTCGAGAAGCTAGATATATTTCTGTTGATTGCGCCGATGAATCCCACAGGCACCTAGTATGAACTCAAGTTTGAACCACCGAGGTTGTTTTGCTTGGGTTCAAAGTTCGGCTTATAATTCGGGTGCGCCGGTCTATAAAATCGTTACGGTCGATCGTGTATAGATGCACCCTGCGCGAAATCAAACAGACAAATCCCGAGCAGGCAAGCCAGGGGAGTGAGTATCCAGCTTACCAAAAGACAATGAGAATGGATGAGTTCGAGTGCGAGAATGTGCTACTCCAAACACTGCACACATGTCATGGCAAGACTTTATACTAGTTCTAGGGGAAAAAAAAATACTCAGGCACATTACACCTCGTCAACAATTCAAATGCAATGGCTGCCTGACACCGTCTAATGCTACAAGGCTTTTTGATCGCCCTCATCTCCTCTTGGGAAAAGCAGAAGAGGTTTTCTGCACCTTGGCGGGCGGTGCCGCGGCGTCGACGTCACTATCGTCCTCGCCTGATTCATCATCAACATCGTCAAAGTCCACCTCATCGTCATCCAGGACCTCCGCACCTGCCGCCCGTCGCAACTCGTTTGCATCATCCATGTCTTCGTCCTCGTCCTCATCGTCAGAGTCCGAATCGACTCCGTTGACAGCCGAGATGTCGAACTGGTCGTCGTCAACCTCGGCCCTTGCATCCTTCGTCTGGTCCTCCTCACCCTCCACGTAGACAACGTTCCTGGCCTCGGTCTCCTCCTCACTGGAGCTCTCCCTGGCGATCGTGTTGCGGCCGCGACCGGACCTGCTTGCTCCCCTCCTCAATTGCATTTGCGCCTCCAACATGTCCAGCTTCCCCTTTAGAACCAACAAACTGTTCAGGCCTCTTGAGCGCTCCTCGAGAACGCGGTTCAGCTCGGCCAGCTTGCGCTGCAGGTCAGGCTGCGCGGCAAGGGCGCCGCCGTGCGCAATCAGCGTCCACTGCACCCAGCTGATCAGAGTGGAGGCTCGCCCCGGTCGCCGGTGCATCCTCGATGCGAGGCGAGTAAGCAGGCTCGCGGCAAGACCAGAGTCGAGACGCTGGATGGTGGCGCGCACGGCATTCAAATCGGTAGTTTGCAGACACGACTCGAGCAGCTCCGTGTCGTCGGAGCGGAGCGCCTGAGTGAGAACCGTGCCGAGTGACTGCAGCGACGGCGGGGCGACTGCCTGGTTGGGTGCAGTCGTTAATGAGGAGCCCTGCTGTTGCTGTTGGAGTGCTTCCTGAACATCGACTGTCCTGTTGCGAGCGAGCTCGCCAAGGGTGGGGGATTGAGGCTCCGAGTCTGAGCCAGGGGCATCTTCTGGAGTGGCGGCCTTGCCATTTGGTAGTCGAGCGGATTTTGTGTTTATCGAGGAGGGTTTCGTGTTCGTTTCTTGGTTTTGGGATGCTTTTACGGTGGGCTTCTGGTTGTGATCCGCCTCACCCGTCGACATGTCGTCATCGTCGTCGCTAGAGTCGCTTGATATTTCAACCGTCTCCTGTGACAGTATACCCCGACCATCTGCGACCTTTCCTGCAGTAACGGCCGTCCGCGACTCGTCAATTCTCGTCTTGAAAGCTTGTTTGGCGCTTTGTTTGAGGACCGGCGGAGCCAGCTTGGCTGGCGTTTTTCTTTTGGTCGACATCGTAGACGATGTGATTCGGTGGCTGTTAAGAATACGGGAGGATAACTAGTGGGTACAACAAGCCATGCGGATTTGGCGCAGCCTTGATAGAGCAGCTGTTGTTGCTGCTGCCTTGCTGTGCGAATTGTTTGGTGGTGATAGAATTGCCAATGGCCTCTCGTATGCGGTCAGCAAACAAACCGCCCAGGGAAATTTTTTTGAAGCTCCGAACTTTTTTTGCCCGCCCAAAAAGACCCACCAAAAAGGCGGGCAAGACGGATTGGCGAGCAGCGGGATGCGATAGTGTGAGGCATGGTCTGTGCACCTCTTGCGCGATCAAAAGAATTCAACTGCGGGGCCTTGAAGATGATGATTGCGATGAGCACGTGATTCTCCAGCCAGGCTTTGATCTGCCCAGTCACATGATCACTCATGTGAGAGGCGCGCCCTTGCTATGGTATAGATGACTCATCAAACCACGAGAGTCGGAATCGTCGGGACGATTCATAGTTGAAAAACTTCACATGCTGCCGCATATCATTGGCCGGAATGGTTAATGGCAAAAGTCCGTCTTCAAGCCACAATGGTTGGGCTGGTCGGAGTTGGGCATTTGAGAGTTTATCTACAAGAGTCCTGGCGTGGACTGGGCTGGAGCAACGCGCCGGCATGTCTTGTCCACTTGTTTGTCCACTCGCCCACTTGTCCACCTTACTCGAGGCAAGCGTGCGGTGTCCTTAGAACTTGCCTCCATCGGCTTCCAATTTCCCAAGTTCCTTCTTGTTTGTCCCGCGCCCGGCTGTCCACCCACGTCTCAGTAGGACCCACTTTCAACGGTGTGATTGGGTGCACCATCTGCTCGTGCAGCCGAGACCCCTGCTAGCGCGATTTCCGTCTGAGGGAACCATGAAAAAAAGCTCTGGGAGGCGCGGCTGGGGGGGTTCCTACAAATAAGATGTGGCCCCGAATCCAAAAATTCCGCAAATTTACTTGCAAAAAAGTCCTTGAGATTTCCCTTTTCTTTCTGCACCCCCGACTGCCTCAGGCACCAACACGACCAAGCCGTTGCCTCGCACCAACCACAACTCGACCGCATCAGCAGCCTGCCCAATCACCCAGCGCATCGCACCCAATCAGTTTCTGCGACACGAAACAACGCGTCGCTGGCCGTCATAGAAATTCAGATTCGCATCGCACTGCAATCATCAATCGTCAACTTTGACGATAAATCTTTGTCACGTGCATCGGTCGACATCAACTAGGAAAGATATTTATCTATTAAATATCTATCATCTACGACCTTTTATAATAAGGTCGTGAACATATTATTAATAGGCTTCCAGGCGTAAGTGTTAGCTTTCATAGTCGCAAACCTAGTACTGCTGTTTTGAGCATGCTTTCATCCTCTGCACCTGCATCATATACTTTGACGATGCATCAACCTATCAACAACCTCTTGTTCACACACAATTTTGTTATTCCACCATGCCTGCAACCAAAAACACATCTTCAGAGATTCTGGGGATGGATTGCACATCATATTTCAGTCTACACCGTCTTCAACCAGCTTTGGTTTGGTCTGAGTTGTGGCGGGCTTCCCCGGCCAGTTGATGGCAGCGATGTCTTCCCTTCCTCACCTTTAACGCACGGACCACATTGCGACCGAAAGCTCCAAGCTCTAGTAGAGCAGACAGAAATTGTCCACATGTCACCATCGCGACAAGTGTCCTGGATACTCCGATCAGACCTTTTGAACGACAAGGTTCGCTTCTGCTGGACACGGTATCTCTTGACATCAAATTCCCTTTGTTCTGTGCTCTGTCTTGGCGAAAAAGTGTCATTGGCAAGAGTTGTCGCCCAAATTCAGCGCGCGCAATCAATCAAAGCTTGACATTGCTGCCCAGCCACCGGCAATCGTGCATTGAATCGCGCCGCAACGGCCGATAGGTTCACCAACCATTCAGACGGATAGCAAGTGGGAGCCCTCCGCATCGGGGCTAGCCATCTTATTTTTGATATCACGATTGGCTGCCCTGATTGATCAATCTGGCTTTCAGCCTCTCTTTTCAGTTTCACGTCACTGTCGGCGTTGCTGCGCCGGCCCCCCGCTTTGTCTCCGTTTGCGACGGAGTTGCAGCATTTGGTCCTTTTAGCTACCTCCAAACCTACCTCATACCATTTCGCATTGACTTGTTTTCTGTCTGCTGAGTACAAATAAGCTAAACCGCCTTTGATACGTTAGCTTTCTTTGATGCCGCACTTCCCGGAGTAGGCCGTTCACTCCAGCTCCGAATGGCAGTCATGGCCTCCCCTAAACCAGATGCGACTGCTGTCGACCAGAAACAAGCAGTCAAAATGGCGTCAATTGGGGGCGAAGACTCAGTTGCCACCAGCAATGGTGTTGAAGGGTAAGCCCGGATATGAGCGCTAACTCGAGCGCATGCACAGCCTGCGTCTACTCAGCACATTTCCTTGCATTCCATCTTAACCTTCATCATACCTGACATAAGGCGCAAACTCCCCGTGGTTAGATGCTAAAGTTTGTTTTGATTAGACATTCCCCGACGCAGAATGGTGTCAAGTCGTCTCCAGAAGCTACTATAAAGGGCTCGACGGATCCTGCGACAGAGGCCGATGCGGACATAGACAAGCTTTCATCCAACCACGCTCAGAACTCAGACGCCTTCTCCTCGAACAAGTTGATCACAACCGAGCCGACGATAACAACAACGGACGAGACTGAGATGAAGGCAGAGGAACAGGATGACAAGTCAAAATCCGAGGCTGAGGATAGCAAAGTACCCGCCGCCAACGGAACGTCCGCTAAATCTGGCGACGATGACGTGAAAGACGAGTCCAAGTCTGCGAAAGAGGAAGACGAGGTCAAACCAGCTGCTCAAAGTGCAACAAACGAAAATCCAAAACCGGACGAGTCCATTGAAGATGCAGAGGAATCAAAGGATGCTGAGATGTCAGAGGCACCGCCGTCAGCACTAGATGCGAAGACAGAGGCGAGCGGCGCCGCTTCCCCAAAGTCAGACACGAAACCTGCGTCACCAAAAGCAACCAAGGAATCAGAAGAATCTTCAGCCACAAAGACGAATGAGGTTAATGGTGCAGAGGACAAGGTTGACTCCGAAAGCAAACCAACCTCGACCGATTCAAGCCTGAACCCTCCTAGCATGTCGAACTTGGCCATTGATGCATCGCAAGATGCCAGCGTTGCAGAGAACCAAGATACTAGCATGGCCGAAGCCCCATCGCAGACTAACAAGGTTGCCCGTGAGCGCGAGGATGACACAAGTGAAGAGCCTGCGGCCAAGCGGGCGAAGACTGAGTCCCGCTCGACTGAGCTGGACGCCGAGACCACCACAACCAAAAAAGTCTCTGACACAAAACCCAAGACTGACTCACCAAAAAGCTCAGCTGTAGCTACCGACGACAAGTCCGAGACTGAAGCCGCCGAGGTGGATGCAGCACCTTTCGCCCCGGAACCCATGGACGTTGATCCAGAGGGCTGGGAGGAGTCTGCTCAGAAGCTGGTTCCGAAACCCATCAGAGCCCTACCTGGAAGCATCATGCATCCCACATCCTATGATAAGCCCATTTCCGAATTTGCTAACCGCGAGATTCGAAGAGCATTGGGCAGCGTCAAAAAGACCAAGGCTGGAGGGAATTTCAAAGATTCAGTCGCAAAGCTTTGGCCAGTACTGGCTGAAAGCTACAACAGCAAGGTCAAGAAGCCAATGGATATCGGATTGATGGAGCGTAACCTGCGGACCGGAGTTTACAAGACCATTGGTGAATTCAAGGCCGATCTTGACCTCCTGGTCCTCAACTCGTACTACTTCAACGGCGCAATGCACGATGTCACTAAGTCTGCCATCAGCTTGCTTGAGAGCGTCCTCTACAAGCTTGTAGACACACCATTGGACGAGCTTAACAAACCGTCCTCGAGTCAATCGAAATCCGCCTCCTCGACGAGGCACGCAGAACCTCGGGCGGCGACACAGCCTAAGCCCAAGCCGGCACCCGCCCCGGCAAAACCGCCACCGCCTCCTGCCCCTATAGAGAAGGTTGTCCAGAGTCCCATTCACGCCGCGCCAGCCGCAAGACGGGACTCCAAAGATGACGACCGGCCAAAGAGACCAATCCATCCCCCCAAGAAGGAGCTCGGCTACGATGGCAAAGGTTCCAAGAAGAAGAAGCTCTCCCCCGACCTGAAGTACTGCGATGACATCTTGAAGGATCTTGCGAAACCTAAAAGCCATGGCATTGCTTGGATCTTTGCGAAGCCAGTCGATGAGACTCGTGACGGCGCGCCTGGATACTACAGCATCATCAAGAAGCCTATGGACCTGGGGACGATGACGGTGAAGTTGCAGGAAGGCAAGTATCGTAGTGCGGCCGATTTCAAGGCCGATTTCGACCTGATGTTAAACAACTGCTTCACATTCAACCCCGCGGGCACTGATGTTCATGCGCTGGCTCGCAACCTCGAGGCCTACTTTCAAGACAAGTGGGCGGGTATCGATGCCTATGTCGCCAAGCATGCGAGCAGGGCCCCAGCCCGTCGAACCTCCGCTTCTAGTCCCAGCGCGGGCATCAAAGACGAGTCGGAGGACGAGGGCCCGGCTAGTGAACCGGAGCCTGAGGTACCTGCCGCACACTTGGATCAGATTCGTGAGCTCAAGAAAAAGATCGATGCTGTCGATGCTAGTATTACAAAGCACAAAGAGCAGTACACCGAGGAGGTGGCAAACAGCGCAGATCCATCCGACACATCCAAGCTTGACATTTTGATGTCAATCATCCAGATGCTCAACAAGGATCTTGGAGACAAGAAGAAGAAGCTCGCGGAGTTGGAAGCCAGCACGCCTGCATCCAAGCCAAAACCTGCCGCCAAGGCCAAGAAGGCTGCGGCAGCTGGCAATGCACTGCCGAACAAGAAGGCGGCTGGTGGCAACAAGAAGGCTAGTGGAGCTGGAGGCAAGAAGTCTAGCAAGCGTGTCATGAGCACAATTGAGAAGGAGGCAATTGCCAACGGTATCAATGAGCTTGATGGCACCTATCTCGAGCAAGCTGTCGCCGTCATCAAAAAGGACACCAACCAAGAGGTAAGCAGAACTGCCTTCTCATTCATTCAAATGCTCCTTTTCGTGCCTTGTTCTTTGGGTCTCTCTTAGATGTGGCTTCGTAATTAGAAACTCTGTGCTAACGTCGGTTTCCTTGTAACAGGAGAATGGTGACGGCGAGCTGGAACTCGAGATTGAACAGTTGTCGATTGATGCGCTCAACAAACTCTACGATCTCATGTGCTCGGGAATCAAGGGGTTCCGATCAAATGTAGAATCGATGGTGAGGAGCGCTCAAGCAACAGCTCCACCTCCGGCACAAGCCCCACCAGCTATCGCCGGACGTGGACAGAAGCCCAAAAAGAACAAGCCCATGGGCAAGGGTGAGCAAGAGCGCAAGCTTGAGCATCTCGAAAAGCTCAAAGCCCAGTACACTGCGAACAAAGGCCGACAAGGCAGCGGTAGCCAGGAGCCGCCGGGTGCGAATGAGCTTGCCTCACAGGAACCGGCAGATGAAGAGGACAGCGATGTCAGCTCCGAGGAGGAGTAGGAAGCTTACGACGGTGATTATCAAGTCAGCACCTCTGAGGAGGGTTGACCGCGTTCCCAGGAGCTCGATCAAGCCCTTTCACAGGACACCAAGTACGCGGTGTTGGCTCTGCTGTTTGGGTGCTCTCTGCATCACGACGCCACCTGTTAGTACCCACCCAATAATACTATGGGGTTTGGGGCTTCCGATGGGTCGCTCTTTAAAGAATGTCAGTGTTTTGTACATGCGATGATGTTGCGTTATGAGGTTTATGCAGCAATCGGCGCATTAGGAAGATATTGGTTTCCCTGGCCTTGGCCGATCGTGGTTCTAGGCCACTCGCATGGGGTTTGGAGGCTAGGATGCAAACCATTCCTATACGTCTCTAGACTCATTCCAGCCGAACTTCTTGGGCGTATCAGAGGCCTCTGGAAGATGGGCAGGGGCGCACACCCATGATTGGCTTGCGCTTGGGAGCAGGAGCTTATTTAAAGGCAGCATTGGATTTCCTTGCATACTTGCAGCGGAGTCCTGGCGTCTCAGCAAACATCACCGAATACAGCGTCCACTTGACTCTGCTGCTGGGTGGGAGCTGTTTACATTTTTCTCCTTTTCTAGTGCAAATGGGAGTCTGGCCGAGGGTTTGGTCATGCATAGCCATTTTGCTTTCAGGGAAGGGCATTTCATAACAATACCGAAATAATACAGCCGGTGTTGGAAGAGAGGCCAAAGGCTGGGATCGCTTGGCATTTTGATGGTCAAGCACCCCTGTTCTTGAGCGCTTGCTCAATGGGCCAGGGACTCATCTGCGCTTCAGAATTCTGTTGATGATTTGGATTGGTAAAAGGTGGGACAGAGCCAGGGAGACAGACGCCCCGTTCGGCGATCCTCAATCGTTCGCGCCAAGGGTCTCTTTTTTTTCCGAGCATCTTGAGCTTCTGACAAGTCTTTTTCTTCCTCGTTCAAAATGCTCCACTTCCTGGCGGCAGAAATTAAAGAAAATGCTATCCTCACTTGAGGCGCCAACAATGACGTCGTTATTTTCATCTCTTCATGTAAAATATTTAGGGCAGGGGATGGGTTGGAATGGTGCAGAAAAGCCAAAGCCTGTGTCTTGTGTAATACTTTTTTTTTTCGACCCTTCTCTAGTCCACTCGGACTGACCCTTTGATGCGTGTTTTTGTGATTATGTATGCCATGTATAAACAAGAAAAAAAAACCAAAAAAAGCCATGGCAGATGCCCAAGGCATGTGAAGACGTGAGGAGTGGACGTCGTTGCTGGAGGGCGTTACCCAGCAGCGGTCGGGCCGACTTGTGACAGGTTCGATACCCGTGATTCTGTGGCTCGGGGTGCGAGTATGTACTCGAGAGCTGTCTGAGGCTCTGCGACCGTCTCTGGGCCTTCGCTTGATATGCCATGTATCCGCTTGGAATCTGGTTTGGGTGGTTTTGATCGAATCGCGACGGACGGAGTATTGGCTCGCCGAGGGTGTGGAGGAGACAGCGCTCCAATATTTTTCTTGCTGTGTCGGTCGTTCGGCCTGGGTGGGTTAGACAGTAAGAGAAAAGAAATGGATTGCATTCGTTCGGGGAGGACCAAGGCGGGCGGATGCAGTGGGTGAGGGGAGCCGGCGGCTTTCTCTGGCTTTGCGATTCTTTTTTTTGTTTACTTGCCCTCTTTTTTGTCTCGTCAAGTCTTGTTCCACTCAGTCTGCCTCATGCGATGGACTTCTTTCACGTTCCTCGGGAACGTTTGCTCGACTGTGGTGCGACTGTGTATGGGGTTGGTGGACTCAGTGAGGAAAATGCCAAGTGGGAAAAAAACAAAAAGATGTTTGCGCTTTTTGTGTGTGTGTGCCTAGTACGTTATCTGAAGCATGTGCTTGTTAGAAAAAAAGAGGCAAGAGCGAGAAAAAAAAAAAAGAGTGCGTGAATGGAATGCAGTAGCAATAGTTGAACGGCCGGCTACTCAGGCTTGTGAAAGGAGGGGGGTAAGGGAAATCGCACAACGCAGAGGAATGAATGTGGGACAGCGGTCGGATAGGCGCTGTGTGCTGAGTGGATTCGATCCCTAGGGAAGCGGTTTCTGCCCGGAAGGACGGGCGGTTTTTTTTTTGGTGGTCAAAAAAGGAACAAAAAAAAAACCGGGAAGTGGCATGGGCGCTTCAATGCTCTGCTTCGCAAAGGGCGAGAGAGGTTTGGTCAATGTGATATGAAGAATTCGTAGCGAGCCAAAACAAAGAGTGTTTGATTCTGTTATTATGCTAGAAGTTGTAGGGTATTCTGCCGGATATCGCAGGAGAAAAATATAATGTTTCTCTGAAGCCGGATTTTGGGTGTCACGCTGGGATTTTTGACAATGAGGGCTGGCTCGCAGAGAGAATTGGTGAGCCAGCAAGGTCCTTCTTTGTCTTAGCTTCAAGCTTACAGACAAAATTGTGGGTCTTTTATTGTATTTAATATATTTAACACTTGGGTACATACCGCACGTACAACCCGAACCCGAGGATTGACTACGATATGTCACCATAGGAGCCTAGGTAGATCTGTGTGGCTGGTTCTTCTTGTTTGAACCCTTTCTACGTTATTATTGCTATGCTACATGTGGGAGTTCACCCAAGAGGGGAAAATACCTACTGAATAGTCCATGCTTCTGTATAAGGCTGTAGGTAGATCTGGGAATAAGCAAGCTTGGTAAAGGGGGCATGCCTGTCTACGCCAGACCGCTCCTAAGCTGATATTATTGGACCAAGCGGACGTCCGGCTTTCGATGACGGAGGTCTTGAACACTAGGGCAGCCACAAAACAGACAGCTAGAGTAGAAAACACCGTGGGATTTCTGAAAGAACGCTTTAATTGTTCAGTACTTTGTACGAGTTGAAACACAGCTACAGAGAAAGCAGCGCCTCGGTCCATCCCTTTTTACACGCCATCAAGAAACGCAGACCACGCGATCGAAAATGCTCGGCCGAGTCCTTCTTACCGTCGACTGCATCGGCCTGCTGTTTGGCGCAATCATAGCCGACTGGAACGAGACTCATGTCTACAACTCCAGGTGGCCTCCGCACGCAAAGTAAGTTGGTCGCGGGGGAGGTTTTTTTGCCTAAATACTGGCGGGCTTAGCCATCACCAACCCCAGAGCTTGGCTTCATTGGAACGGGGCTCGGCACACGACTGACAAAAGGCCGCGCCTTCGCAATTGATTATGATCTTGTAGATTCCACAACGCGCAGACCATCACGCTCTCGGTGATCCTAGGACTCGGGACGCTCTTCCTCACCTGGAGGCCGTACCTGCAAGACACCTCGGGTCCCAAACGGCTGAGTCCCGAGCTGGCGCGGGACTCGCTACGCATGGCGGCGTTCACGGGATCCATCTACTGGATCGCCGGGCTGGCGGCCGCCTTCTTTCCGGGGACCAGCGGGCTCGACCCCGAGTTTGGAGGGCCTGGGTTTCCCCAGAAATGGCTATTCATGGGGTTCGGCGCTTGTGGTCTACTGGGAGGCGCAGTTCTGTCGTGATTGCGAATGCCCCCCCGAGTGTTTGCAAGTAACCCGGGCTGCGCCTGGTTCATCAAAACTTGTCGGGATCAATTACCTACAATACGCTAAAACAACAAAAAGGGTCACCCGCTAGTCCAATAAGGATGTTGCTCTTATGTTTTTTTTTTGGTCTTTTCTTTTTGAGCCGCGCGAGCCGTCTTTAATTCCGGTTTATTTTTATTTCCGATGAAAATGACGTTTCCGAAATTGATCGGATTTTGAATGAATCTCCTTCCATTTTTGTGCTAAGTTAGTGTAGCATGAGGTTATTCGATTTGCCGTCTGCTCGGTATGTGGGCGAAATGTGCTCAGTCTATGCTAGCAAAGGCCGCGTAAGTTGGCTGCTCACGTGTGCGACGAAATGCTTGTACAGCCCCCGGAGCTAGCGACCATTTTTAGAGAGGGAGGAAGGTTTACTCGAGTTGGCGCAATGGGGAATCAGAACTCGACAACACTCATGCCTTTTTGCAATGACCTTTTGCGTTTCGGGTTGCAGTATGTCTGTCTGTCTATACGTGCCCCCGTTTGGATAGTAATGAGGTATGCTGCTTGCAATTGTTCTAAATAGGTCACGAGCTGATTCCTACGGAGTTCAAAGCCTGAGGCGGGCGACAACAAAAGTCCAACCCAGGGTAAGAGTAGCTGCACGGTGGAAGGCGAAGGAGCAGGGAGCCGGCGGCCAGTGACCCACCACCCACACCCACCCCCTTTCAAGGAACCTGCAGCGACGACACGCTACTGTAATTTCCCGCCGGGTTGTTGCCGCGTCCAGATACGAACGAGGAATTCGAATTCGGGGGTCAACACAAAAAAAAAATAAAAAAAATGACATGGCCGAAATTCTCAATGCTCAATACTCCCCAGCGTGACAAGGGCTATTTTCTGCAACGCGGACAGGTGGGCGGCAGGCTGTGTACGATATGGAAAACCCTACATTGAGCATGGAAGCAATTATTGATCCTCAGGGTTCCGTTACCAAGTTGCCAAGTAACCAAGTAGTTGGAACCTTCAGTTGATTGCTGTGCGTCTAGGTTGTATCGGTCCTTCTCAAGTAACCTCAAGGGCTTATTTTTTTTGACTGTGGTCAGAGATGTAGATCATCGACGTTAATCGGAAACTTCTTTTTCCCTGGGCGGCTTACCTTACTTGAAGTGCATCGAGAGTGAGTGAAGGATGTATCCATTTTCGGCAGCGACCGGTGTTAAGAACTACTGTAATTAGACTAGTTTGGTGCTTTACGATTGATCAGGTTCTGATCACAGTCCAGCCCAGCCATTATCACTCTTTTTCGCCTTTGTAAATTTCCAAATGCGGTGTATTTCATCGATTCGGAGTCTGGGTTTCATAGAAGAAAAAGAAGCACATATTTATTCCCCAGGGAAATACTTCAATGTCGGTTTCAGAGTAGCTAGTGGTGTTGTCGAATTTCTTGGCCGCCGTTGATCAAACGAAACCAAGCTTAAGGAGCCGCGACCACCCCCTCCGGGCTTGGCTGTCAGGGTCAACCTGTTGGGGTGCCATTGGCGTTCCTGGCTTGGCTGGATTGGTGCCTACAGCGGAGCCCGAGTCTACTCCACTGGTCTCCCACATCCCCTACCGTTCACTGCCGCGTTCGTGGCTAATCGTCATCTCTTCCTGCTTGGCCACCCGCCGTCATCAATGATCACCCTTTTTTTTCTCACCTCCGGGGCTCCACCCCCCTCCACTCCCCGGGGAGCTGGGGCCGTTCCGCTCTGGTAGTGGTACTGTTTGGAGATTATTGTTTTCTTGGGTCAAGATTTCCAGGTTTTAAGAATTCTTTACTACTCTCTATTTCTCAATTGCCCATTCTTTCGTATGTTTCTTCCATCTTTCTTCTCTTGGATACATTTATATCGGATCTAATCCAGACTAGCCTTGCTAGTGCCATCCTTGTAGGAAGCTTAACCAACACGCTACGAGAACAGACCCTGGTATATTCGACTTGGTCTAGCTCGACGACGACGCGTACGACACTAAGAATAACTCCTTAACGACTCGACCCTGGTTGAAGGCTGTCGTCACAGCCTCCGCCCTGAACACGGCTACTTTGCTTCAAAGTTTCCCTAATAGAACTACAGGGCCCCGTTCTCTGCCCTGTCATCATCATCATCTCATGTTGCCTTGGGATTCAAGGTGAAGCCATCGCTGGGCAAGATACTCTACCGCCACCATGATTGTCAATAATGGCTCCCCCCAATACCACATGTCCCTGGATGGACAACACAGTTTCTTCGACCAATATGGCTGCCGTGCAGTGCTCGTCTGGCTGTCGAGCCGCATGTTTCGCAGCGGCCACAAGCTGATACTTCAGGTGATCGCCTGTATGGCCGCGGTCCTCCTCCTCACGCATTCTCTACCACAACGCGCCTCTGATGTTGCTTTGGGGCGAGGATATAGCGACTGGATAGGTTGGGCTAGGGGCAAGGCGAGTGAAGCTGTCGGCGATGCGAGCGAGGCTGCAGGCCTCCGGGTTGTGGTCTTTGGTGCGAGTGATATAGCCACCCTCCCTGATACCAAAAAGGGTGACATGGCATGGCCCGAGGTCATGTGCGAAGAGGTTGGTGATTTTGGTTCCCTATACTTAATTAATTACATGGCGAGCGCTATTTATTTCTGGGTCTGGCTGGGGCTGACAAGGTACAAAACTCTCTCAGTTGGAATGTACGACATACATCTCGTTGGTGCCGAAACCGCCGACACGGTCACTATCTTCCAACAGCCTTTACGCCGCTGTAGTGGACGAGCTAGTACAAGCTTCGCCCAAGGACAAGGCCGCTTCACCAGGCCGCGATTACTCATTCTATCCGGATCACTTTCCTGTGCCATGGCACGTGCCTGATTTCGGCATGCAGGTATCCGAGTTCCTCTCTCGACCACAGCCCAGCAAATCTCCAAAGGAGACGATTTGGGTCTTCAACTTTGGTCACTGGGATGTTTGGAATCTGGCGGGGCTCCCTCTCAAGAGAAGCCAGGTTGTGGTCGACGCAATGGTCAAGGATGTCATTGTGAACATCGAGAAGCTTTTCAAAGCCTCATCCAACGAGACTTCCATCGCATACTCCAACTTCCGAGCCCGGGACGATTCCTCGAGACCAGACTACCTCCCGAAGCTGCGTCAACCTGCCGTGACGGTCGGCGACGGTGCCAAGGCCATCCCCGACCAGCAGGTCGGCGAGCCGTTCCGCATCATTGTTCCCATGATTTTCGACGCAACCTTGTCACCGGGATGGAAGACGGAGAGGCCCGACCTGCCACCTGCGCACTCCAAGGCCGAGCAGATGCGGAACGCCGCAACGCTGACGGAGCGCTGGAACAACAAGCTTCAGAACGCCATCGAGGAATGGGTGAGGACCAGCGATCGAGAGTCTGCGCGCCAGGCGGAAGAGGAGGAGGAAGAAGCAGCAGCATCCCAACCGACGACTACAGCTCAGTCTGGCGCCGACTCGGCCACATCGGCGGCAGCCGCGCCTTCCTCGACCGTCCCCCTTGTCCGGGACGCTATAATCTACGACCTACAGGAGTACGTGACCGAGATGATTGCGGAGCGTCAGCTTCACGACCACGGCTACGTCGACCAGAACGGCGTTGGAGGGCGCCCAGAGGACAAGATGTTCCGCGAGGTCGCCTCTCCATGCATCAATGCGGGCAGCGACAAGCCCAAGACCATCAACACTTCATTGGCAGTGCCCAAAGACGACGAAGACGCGAACAGGCCGACCAGCAGACGACGTTCGATGCGGGTGGCCAGGGACGCAGCCAAGAACCCGGATGAGGGTGTTGCACAGTCCAGTGCCGTGTGCAAGGATCCGACCGAACATTTGTTCTACAACTCGCTATCCCTCTCATCGCGTGCCATCGACGACATTGGCAAGGAGACGGCCGAGCTGGTCGTAGCAAACATGACGCTGCGGGGATTTTGGGCGAATTCCTCATGAAAAGCCTGAAACGACGCACTCTTTCCTTGTGTTTTTGTTATTTTTGGCCATCTCTTTTGTTCACTGTTCGGTTTTACGGTGCATACATTTAGACGGGAGGGATCTAGGTCCCTTGCCGACAAAGCGCAGCGGCTGTGTGAAAGCTCGTCTACATATGGGATTGGCGTTTTGGGGGCAAATTTGGCATCCGGATCCAAGGGGATACTCGACAACATTTGCATTTTTTTTCTTTGTCATTGGTTTGGGGTTCCTACTGATCGGATTCTTTCACGGGCGTATCACAGGCGGAGTTTGGGGTTATCAAGGGAATTAACTGCACCGGTTTGTGCATGTGCTCTGATCCGAGTGCGGATGGGCTTTTTTTTGTACATAGAGAAAGAAATACATTCCAGTTTCTTGGACCCCGTGTTGATGCGATTCTGTAACCGTGGTGGCGTGTTAGTGTTTACTTCGTAAGAATTTTACGAAGAGCTTTGGTTCTCGAGAACTGTTCAACGCGGGGAGACTAGACGCCCTGACGGTTTGCATTTCTTCGTGGTCTTGATTTCCCCACTTTAACAAGGGCCGGGTTTCTTTCAAGGATCAAAGTTCTGCCCATGCATTGATGAGTGTTGTTGGATCAAGACTTTGACGGTGTCGCGTGTCGATTTACCGTAGTAGGAAGGAGAGAAGGAAAGAGAAAGAGATTCAGACACCTGAATGTGAGATGGCCAAAGAACACACGTGACCTCGCGAGTAGTTAGCCCCACCCCTAGCTTCTGGGAACGTCATGTTCAGTTGGTAGCTGGAGACCAGATCAGTTTTGTTTACAGCAATCGTTTATAGCAATTCTCTTCCAATGAGCCGTCACTTCGTCGTGGGAACCAGCCTCAAAAAGTGATAAATTTTCATTACAAAACTACGTGGACTTTGTTTTGGCGCCGACGCAGATGATTTGAGGACTTGAAAACTTAGTAGATTCCATCTACCGAATCATTCATTACCTGCATCTCCATGAGTTGAGGGGGACTACGGATATCATCAAATCACCTTCGTCCATCGCAGAGCCAGGAAAAAAAAAAGAAAAAAAAAACCATCAAAAAATAGCCGCATGCAACAGACCCAAGAAAGATGCAGGACCTCTTCCTGACCACCTTTGTGAGGGGCGGCGATGAGTTTGAGCGAGCCTGCGCGGTCCTGCAGGCCGTGGCCAACATGAGCGGGTGGCACAGCCTGCACCGCGTCGTCTTCTACAGCGGCCCGCTGCCGCCCAAGGGCTTTGCCAACTCGCGCTCCGCCCAGCCGGCGAACCAGCCGCCCGGCGCCAAGCCGTCGCCGCAACAGCTGCAGCAGACGGCGGCGCTCTGGGGATTGCTGAACCAGGCGCTGACCAAGACGTCGTACATCATGCAGGCGCGCTACGAGGTGTTTAAGGATCGGGATTTTGTGGGATTGCCCAACGAGGCTGATGCTTCGGCCGCGGTGGATGGTGAAGTGTGAGTCTGGCGTTGCGCCCTTTGTCACGCTAGAACTGGAGTAGAAAGAACTGCAGGGCTGACTGAATTGTGGGTTATGTGGTTTAGTGAGCTCAACAGGGCTACCGGAACTCTGCGGTGGACTGATCTGCCCATCAAACAACCCGACAACAATCCTGTCACCCAACGCAAGAGGATTGATATCTCGGACCACAAGAACCTGATTGCAGTCTTCAAAGACAACAACCACACGTAAGTTATCCAACTCGTGCAGCTGTCCCTTCTCAGCTGACCACCACCGGCCACGTAAAAAGATACAAGAGTGAAGCAATCGAGGAGTCTGTCAGCTATTACATTGACAGTGTGGAAATCACCCTCGTCCGGTATTACAAGCTTCCCGACTCGACGCAGCCCCTCACCAGTCTTCCCACCTGGCCGTCCCTGCAGCTGGTCGACCCCTCGGGCACCTGGATGCTTTTCCTCCGGACCACAGTACAGGAGGAAAACGCCTACGACAAGATCAAGGAGGCCCAAGAAGAGCTGTACCGGGTTCGGGACCAGCTCGGAGGCGTCTTCGAATTTAAAGTGTACGATAGGAGGGTTCACGACACGCGGATCATTCAGCAGGCCAATAACATGCCGGCGCCGCTTCCACAGATACAGAGAGCTAGGGGTTGATTTACCTGCGGGATGCCGAGACATGACTTTGCTTTTTTATGCTCGTTACCAAAGATCCTGCCGCCATGGCCGAATCAAACCTACTACTTTCGAACTGGATGCGACTCTTGCTATTAATCACCCCAACCATGTCTTCCTGTCTGGTCAACGATACCCGCTTGTCTAGTAATACTGAATAATTTCCATAGGACTCTCGCCAGCACAACTATGTGGTAGTCCTCAATCTTGCATTCTGTCGTCATTGTACTATGCAAGAGTCTCTCTTACGTCGGCCTGCCACAGCACCAGGATGGCCCCAACGATGTCCCTGGCCAGAACAACATATCTCTGTCGCATGCGGGCCGAAGCAAGCTGCCCCGAGCTCCAGAACCCTCGCCTTTCGATTCGCCCACCCCTGACCGTACTCTGCAGTCGCGTGATAGATGCAGTAAACACTCTGGTAGTTGAGAGGATTCGGCAGAAAGCTGGCATGGCCAGGCCCGTATGGACCGGGGCATTCCCGATGGCTGACCAGCAATGGCGTCGGCCTCTTGACCCAGGCCGCAGGATCTAGCGGGTTCGGCCCGACGAGAGCCAGGAGCGCCAGGCGGTACTCGCTGGTCCAGCTGCCGTGGGCAGAATACACGATGCCGCGAAACACGCCGGCGATGTCGACCCAGGTCGGGCCCTCGTTGACGCCGCGGCGCCCCCCGTCCGGCCTCTCCCACGGCAGCGTCGCCTGCGAGATGCAGACCAGCGTCTCGGGCATGGCCTCCTCGGGGCTCCTCATCCTGATGAGGAACAGGTCCTGCTGCGTGTCGGAGCGGTCGCCCGGCGGCCAGCCCGACCAGCAGCAGTACAGGCTCTGGGCGGTCCGGTCCGGGCTGAAGACGGTCGCGTCGATGGCCCACTGGTCCGGCATCCCGCGCAGCGGGCCCAGAAACTCCCAGTCCGCGGCGGCCATGGGGTCGTTTTGGCCGGCCGCGCACCGCAGCACCGTCGTGCGGTGGCCCGGGTTGCCGACGCCCGGCGGCGCGCCGCACGTGTACACGTACCACCGGCCCGCCAGGTAGTGCAGCTCGGGCGCCCAGATGTTGGCCGACCACGGCGAGCCGGGAGGCGGCTGCCAGATGGTGGACCTGGCGCAGCTGCCAAAGTCCTCGAGCGTCGGCGACGACCATATCTCGATGCGGTTGTCGAGCGTAAAGGTCAGGTAGAACCGGCCGTTGGCTGCCACGACCCAGGGGTCGGGCGTGTCGACGTCGCAGATTGGACGGTTTGACATTTGTTTTTGGAGCTTGCCCTTGGGGAAATCACTGCGAGTGTATTGTCTGGAATACCCTGACCGCGGCCGCGTGCTATCTCGAAAGGCGCCGAAACAGTAATTGCCTGGCTAACAAACGATTAAACCAATAAAAACTCGTTTCTTGCGAACAAGTTCAATTCCACATGTTCAAATCGACGCTAAAGTTTTCGTCCAATAACTCCGCATTTGACGAATATAGGAAAACGCTACGTTCTCAGTCTAGATCTAGTCCTAGTGCTTGGTCTTGACTCCTTCGCTCCGCCGACCAATTCTTAAGAATTCAGCATATTATCGGACAACGTTTTGTCCTTGCACAACTTCCATTCCTTTCACAGGGAAAAAATACTTCCTCACAATTTGAGCGTCATATCCCGTTTCAGTCAAATAGTCCCCACGTTTCAGCGTCAAGTCAATCTCGACGACTTGGTCCTGTTTTCTCTCCCCCGATTTTTTCGAGCTTGGCAGCGGATAAAATGCATCAGTCATTCATGACATGACATGGCTGTCGAGCTCCTTGTCCACAAAAGCCATGAATTCATCCCACTTTCCCACGACCATCGGCGCCTCGAGCCAATAGTTGCCACGGCTATCCTTGCCCTGAATCGTGAAACAATCCGGGGGGCTGATGGGACTGCTGAGCCCTTGGGCATACCACGGCTTGCAAGAAGCAGGCGCGCCGTCAGAGTCGCCACCACCGCCGTCGCCAACGCGCGCCGGGCCGAGATCCAGCTGGAAAAGGTCCGCCTTGGACCAGTTTGTAGACGACAGGTGCAGCATGTCGTTGGCGCCAAAGAAGATCATGGGAAAGGGCAGCCGCGAGTTCCTCCTCATGGCAAAGTACGCCTCGTGCTGGCCCCGCGTGCCCTGCGCCGCGATGGCCCGCCGTATCTGTACCGCCACGTCGCACAGACGCCCCTCGGTGACGTCGCTCGCCTTGAGCAGGACGTTGCAGTACGAGAAGGCGTTGCCAATGTACGGCCTGTCTTCGCTGGCTGGCGGGAATATGTCCCCTTGGAAGGCTTTGATCATGTTCATGGTGAACATGATGACGACCTGGACAGCTGTTAGGGACAGTCCGTGGAAAAAGAGAGATTCAAGGAGGAACAAGGACAAAACAGGACATTGGGTTTGAACCTACGGTAGTGCTAGGCTTCAGTTTCTTGGGCACAAGAAGACACCGCACGATCCACGCGAGGAGTATATCGCCTTCGGACAAAAACACCTCGCCGGGATCCTCGCCCCTCGCCTTGGCCTCCTCCCGCAGCGCCTCGACCGCCGCCTCCAGCCTCGGCTGCCAAAAGCCCCTGGGAAGGCACAGGACGTGCCACTCGTGCTTCCGGGCCAGCATGTCGTACGCGTAGCGGCTCATCCACTTGAACAGACCAAACATGCCGGCCTGTCTGCCGTCCAGCACGTGCGCCTCCGCAGCCTGCCGGCTGCCCGTGACCAGGGGCTCAAAGGGATCAGCGTCGGCGCCAAAGGGGACGGGGACCTGGTCGTGGCGGCCCGCGAGCACCGCCATCCAGGCCTGGCAGAGCTCCCTGAGCGCCATGATGTCCATGGCGACGTGCTGCCACTGCAGGCAGACCATGGTGGTGGCGCCGGCAAAGGTGTGCACGCGCAGGGCCATGACGGGCCGGTCCTCGGCGGGGTCGGCGTACCAGTCGCCGATGCCGCTGGGGCGGTACGAGCCGCCCCAGGAGAGGTCGGCCAGCGCGAGCGGGTCGCTGATCAGCTGGGGCCTGTCGCTGGCCGGGTCCGGCCTCTTGATCTGCGACGAGGCCGGGTGCTCCGAGAAGGGCGCGTCGTGTTGGTGAGCCGAAAAGGCCACGGCCGGCCGCGCCGGGGTGAACTCGGCGGGTATGTGCCATTCGTGCCGGCCTGTTGCTCCCTAAGGTTTTTGTAGATGTCAAAACACGTGGTTACGAGACGGACGACTGGAAAGTTCTGGGGGTACGGATCTGGCAGTTTTGTCTGATGATGTGATTGGGCAAACTCTACAGTGCATGGGTAGCCAGAACACAGGTCTCATATTTCTGAGAGACAGCTCTGCAGCTATAATTGTCTACCCCCCAATATTCACCAGGAAAAGGAAATTAAAAAAAAAAAGGCAGTGTCTCAAAAGAAGTATGCATGTCTCGTACATTATATCTGATGCGGGCGCCCAGCTTCTGCCAGCCGTCGCGCTTGATGAGACTCTCTAGTGAATCGCGCAGCTTCTCCGGATCGAGCAGGGCATCAAAGACAAACGACACGACCAACGTGGTGTTGTGCACGAGCGCGTTGTCGTCGAGCGAGTTCATGGGGACGACCCGATCGCCCGGCAGCGGGACGGGGGCCGACTTGGCGCCGCCAAAGAGACACCGTACCATGGTCGGCCGATTTCAAGACACTGATAGTTGGGGCGGACTTTTTTGTCGACACCAAGATGGGAGGAAAAAGGTACGAGTTGCCCCAGCGAGAACGGCGTACAACGCGAGCACTCAATCGCCCTGCAAACGTTGGCACTAGATTATTAACAGAAAAGATAAGAAAAGAGAAAGGGAGAAAAAATAAAATAAAATAAAAAAGACATGCCGGCAACGCTGGAAACAAAGTTTCAAAACTCATCCGGGCGTCCCATTCCATCCGTCGATAGCAGGGATAGGGGTGACAAAACTCCGGGGGGCCCATTGACGGACCGGGACATTCCTGCTCCACCTGGGAACAAAGAGAAATGAGCTCCACGGGGATGGCACCAGAGATCTGTAGGAGGACGTCTAATCTAATACTGTCATTTATGAGAAACCTCATCATTCGTAAAATGAAACGAAAAAATAAAAGGTAGGAAAAGACGAAAAGATTATACAGCCGCTGGCTGGCCAAACGTAATTTGCTCTCTCCTTCACATCTGATCCGAAAATGAAAAATCGACAGGAAAAAACGCCGATTGCTGCCCGGTGTCCCAGCTGGGACCCCAGAGCTCCGACAGCCACGGCTCGTCGGCCATGGTCATGAGGACCTGGTCGGGCACCATCATGCCGGCAAACACGTCTCCGGGCTCGTTGCTCTGGTCCATGCTCTCGGGCGTGCGCATCGCCGGCTGCTGCTGCTGGTGGTGGTGGTGGCGGTGGTGGCCGGCCTCCTCGGCGGCCGTCTCCATGCCGGGGAGGGTCATGCCGGGCGGCAGCTCGGCCAGCAGCAGCGCCTTCATCATGCGGAACATCATGGGCGACTTTTGCCAGATGCCCAGGCGGGGGCCGGGGGAGTCGGCGACGATGCCCGCGGCGGAGCCGACGGCCGCGAGCTTGTCGTAGGCCTGGTCCATCAGGCCAAACACGTCGATGCGCCGGCGCATCTCCTCGGCGTCCCAGCCGGGCTCGTCGCCGCCGTCCGCCCCGACCATGGCCAGCCGAAAGGCCACCACCATGCACAGCGTGAACTGCGACAGGCTGTCGGCCGGGACGCCCGCCAGGTCCGCCGAGGAGAACTCGTTGAAGAAGACGTCGCGCCACCGCTCCGTCGTGATCACCGTGGCCTCGAGGTCTCGCAGGCGCTGGATGCGCAGGTTGCTCCCGGGAGAGGATCGTTCCCTCGCGTCGGGTGGAGCGACGTTGAGGCACGTTGCTCGGACGGTGAGCTCGGCCGTCAGGAGACTGAGCTGCACGACCTCTGTTTTGGGGTTTTGGGGGGCCATGTCAGTCAGCAGGTCGGATGAAAGCTTGCATTGCGTTGCGTTGCGTTGCGCTGCTGGTGCGTAGACTTCATGGGGGATTTGTACTAACTGTGCGTCTGTATGTGCGGCGGCAAGGCTTGCCGGACGTCCGATAATTGACGCAGGAGAGCCTTGATCAAGACTGATGGCGGCGTTGTAGTGGATGGGTCATCACTGTCACCGAGGGCATCATCCGGCGAAGAGCATGTCACCTGGTTGGAAATGAGGTGAGACTTGACGTGCGCGGCAAGCACCATATCAAGGTCATATTCACTGTTTTCCGACATGGCGCGCAGGCACGAGCTCAAGTACGAAGTCCAAGGCATGGGTTCTGCCTTGCGGTATGCTGCCCAACACCTGCTCGCAGGGCGATGCTCCAAGTCAGATGGATATCAAAGAGAGAGACAGAGAAAAAAAAAAAAGGAGGACGAGAAACCCACCAGCTTGTGAGACTCCAAACAGCCAACATGGTCCTCCGCTCATCCAGCGTGCGGGGGACTTGCTTCTGGGCTTGCTCCGAGCAGAGGCGACCAAACTTGCCGCGCCACGAGACGTTTGTGCGGACGTCCTTGTGCAGGTTGAGCTCAAAGGCCACCGACGTTGCGAGGTTGGAGAGCATTCCCAAAAAGGGCCTGTCCTGCTTGAAGTAGTGCGACCACGCGGTGAAGCATATGAGCCCGAGCAGCAGGTCCATGGTGGCCAGCCTCTGGGTCACAACCCGCCGCGAGATGATGGACCAGATGGTCTCTTCCATGGCGAACTGCTTGGCCAGGGACTTGCTGGTGACACATATGATGTTGAGCCACAGAAAGGGGCTCTGGTGCCGCAGCTCATCAGACGTCATGAAGGGCGGGATGCGAACAAAAGGAAACATGATGAGGAAGTAGCGACGAAAGTTGTCGATCTGCTCGTCGGCAGCAGGTCCGCTGATGACGTGGGCGGCAATGTCTTGCATGACGAGCTGCAGCGTCTGCGAGTTTTCCGACGATAGCGTGGCGCGTACCATGCTAATGTTGTTGTCGCTGGTCTCGAGAACGACCCTGGGCAAGAGGTTTGCGGTGGGTTCACACGGGTAGGCGGCAGAAGTGCGGGAGGCGTCCGAGCCGGGTGAAATCACCCGAGACGCGGAGCCCGCAGCATTGGCCTGGACCGCAGATGCAGATGATTGATCGGTAGTAACCCCCTGGGATCGCAGCAGCGAAACGAGGCTGTCCAATTTCTCCTCCAGGCGCGCGGTGGAGGAAACATCCAGATCGGGATCGGCCGGCGCACTGGCATGCGACGGTGGCGGTTGGGGCGAGTGCTCCGTAGCCTTGCGCTTCTTGCGCATCTGCACGGGAGGCTCACAGACTTTACCTAGGCGATGGCATCTTTTTTTGTGGTGCTCATGCGGGATGATTTAGTTGCCGGTGAGTGACATGGTGCAGGGGACGAACAAGAAAAAATTTAAAATAAAAAAAGTAAAGTTACAGTAAAAAAGACTAAAAGGGTTGCCCCGAGGCGGGTTGCTTACCGCTCGCATTTCCCATTACCGTTGGACATTGTGTAGCATTTGCATTTGGCGCGCGAACACCCCAGGCACGCCTTGCCATAAGGCGCGGGGCTGCAGGTCTCAGGCATCGTGGCGCTGGCAGGGCCCGACGACATTGTTCAGAACTGTGTCGAAATCCGTCGTACAGAATACCCCCGGGATTCCGTAAAATGAAGCGGGTTGTCGCCGTTCCATGGTGGAAGGACAGTGGAAAGAAAAAAAAAAAAAACCACCCCAGATAAATCAATTCACGCAAGACTGTTTGCTGACGGGAGGTGTAAGCCGGTGCGGCGCAGCGGCAGCCTGCCCCTTTGTTGCCTTGCACGGGTATCCGTGGTTGGAATGCCAATGCTAGCAGCAGCGCGCTACTGCAAGTTCATCAAGGGGTCTTGTCAGCAACCCCGAACCCCGCGGGTTCCACACCAAATGTAGTTGGAGCCCCCACTTGTGGTGAGCCTCTTGACTACTCGTAACTGCAAATCGCTATCAACAGCTGATATGATGCTTGATAGCATGACTTGTATAAAGCGGTACCCTATCCGTCCTGTAGCTTGTTTAAACTACCGTCTATAAATTCAGTTCATCTACAGGTTGTCGCATAGTAAAAGGCCGTCGTTGTAACCGACTCAAACCATGGAATCAGTAAAGAGGTGGCCAGCGACATACGCCAAGGATCTCAAGGTATAGGTATATAAAGGCGCTCTCAGAGGAAAACCGCAGGAAATAAACACCAAAGTAGAGATGGAAAGCGTTATCGCCAATTTGTGATACGCTACCGAATCAATGTAGAGAGGCGAGAGAGGCTAACAATAGGGTGGTTGGTGGAGTGCCATTAGCCTCAGAACCCTAACCCTGACTCTATTTGCCACAGTCGACCTCGACTCCAACAGCGTCATCGAGTTTGTATCCTCCACCAGTTCGCAACAATTAAAATCCACGGCCATTTTGTGGCACCATGGGTCACAGCTTCGGATGGACCGGGTCGGTCATTTCCTTGTCTACAAATTCAACCCTGAGCAATCTTTGCAGCTTCCCACCATGAATATAGCGACGAGATCCCACGCTCCACGCCTGTTGCGGCTGCGCCCGAGCGCCCGCCTCCTCTCGCCTCGACAGGGACAACAGCAGCGCGCATCCTCCTCCGCCGCCGACAGCAAACCCCAAACCGACAACCGGAATGCCGCCGACGAACCAGACCCCGCCTCCATGCAGGGAGCAATGTCGCGCCGCCTCGAGCAGGCGACCGAAGACGCCCTCCTGACCGGCGGCACCGCAGGCCGTCGCGCCGTCGAGGACGCCGGCTTCTCGGACGAGCTCAAGGAGCGGCTGCTCAACAAGATCGCCGACGCCGAGTTCCGCGCAAAGCACGCGGGCGCCCTACACGAGGCGGGCATCCCCTCGGCCGCTTCTTCTTCGTCGTCGGCCGTCGCCGCGGGCGGGACCCCCTGGACGGGCGAGGAGGCCCCCGAGGCGGCGGTGCGGCGCATGCTGGAGGACGCACGCAAGCCGCTGAGCCCGGGCCTGCGCGGCAAGCCCAGGCACCAGGACGTGGTGGTGGACATGCGGATGCGGCGCGAGCCGGGGCGGACGGCGGGGCAAAAGTTCGAGGCGGCGCGGGACAAGGCGGCCACGTACGCGGCGACGGCGGGGGCTGCTGCTGCTGCTGCTGCCGCTGCGGGGGCGCGGAGCGAGGAGGAGCGGGAGAAGTTCAGGTCGGAGCTGCAGGAGCGCTTCAGCCCGGGGTTCAGGGCGATGCCCAACAGCCTGTCGGGGATGGCGGCGCTGGCCAACGAGCGGATCGAGAACGCCATCGCGCGCGGGCAGTTCAAGAACATACCGCGCGGCAAGGGGGTCGAGTCGCGCGACGGGCGGGCCGACAACCCCTTTATAGACACGACCGAGTACATCATGAACAACATGATCAAGCGCCAGGACATGGTGCCGCCCTGGATCGAGAAGCAGCAGGAGCTGGCGCGCACGGCGAGGGTGTTTCGGCAGCGGCTGAGGAACGACTGGAGGAGGCACGCCGCCAGGACCATCGCCAGCCGGGGCGGGAGCCTGGCGGAGCAGATGGCGCGGGCCGAGGCGTATGCCAGGGCCGAGATGGTCAAGAATCCGCGGCGGAGGAACGTCGATCAGATGTCGGTGTCGACGAGCTCCACGGACGATCCGGTCATGGTGGCGATGCGGCAGGCACAAGCCCAGCTGAAGGAGGAGCTCAAAGAGGAGCTCAAGGATGCTCCCCCGCAGATGGCGCAGCAGGCTATCGATGGCCAGACGGGCGAGCAGGGCTCAGATGTGAAACCGGAGCCGCTCGTCCTGTTTCGAGACCCAACCTGGGAAGCGACGGAGAAATCCTACATGGAGCTCTCGGTGGCCAACCTGAATGCCATCACGCGCTCGTACAATCTGATGGCGCCCGACCTGGCCAAGAAGCCCTACTTTTCCCTGCAGAGGGAGCTGGATTCCTGCTTTGCCGACGTTGCGCCGTCGCTGGCAAACACGATCAAGGAGCGAGCGAGAGACCCGGCGAGGCACGCAGACTCGTCGGGCGCGATGCCACGGAAGGGGGTGCTGGATCGGTTGGGAGCCGCGGACTGGACCACTACGAGCAAGATTTACGATTCCAAGACGCCCAACTACGGCCTGAAAGAAATGTGGCGAGACTTTTGGGCGAGGGGCACTTGAGAGCAATGGACAGAGAATAGATGTAAGAGTATTGCTGGACTTGTAAGATACTGTAACTACCACGGTGGTTGGATTTAGACCCCATCCGGCTTTTGGAAGTCGAGGGTGTGACATTGAATGCGCAATGGTTGAGGCTAATCTCACTTGCTCAAATCTCTCGTGCTAGAAAAGCGGTGACTGGAGTATCATTAGAACGAGGGGTCAGTCAAGAATTTCTGCGTTGCTCTTTTGTCATTGCAACCATGTTTTTGTGGAAGAGGGATACAGCTGTGGGACAACCCTCTGTCCAACACTGAGCAAAATGCAAATGTCACGCTGTCTTGGATCTTTTACTCTCTTTTCTAATGGCGTGTGTCCACGGCAACGCAGTAGCCAACAATCACATCGATACCAATATTCTTCCTCGGGTTGCCACTCGCCAACGCACACGCGGACGTTAACTGGACAGAATGGCAGGCCCAACACTATGTATTTCCAGACAAGCCGTCAGCCGCACGGACTTTTTCAACTCCTTTGCCGACACCCCAAAATCTCACTGCATTACCTCCAATACATTACCGTCCTCGACGCCGCCCTCGACGCCGCCCTCGACGGGACTAACTCGAACCTCGCCATTTTTTCTCCACCAGCACATACCGCCAACCTGCACCACAGCAGACGCCACAACCTCCCCCACTCAAGGAAGACGCTGCGGCACATAGCTCTGATCGGGCCTGACGACCCTGCCGCCCTCGAGCTGCGCGTCTCTGTAGGCGGGCCAGACGACGAGCCGGCGCTCGCGGTCGACGACGGACAGCGTCGTGAAGCCCTGGTCCTCGCCAAACTGGCCCGACCAGCTGCCCGCGACGGCAAAGTGCCCGCCGCAGCGGACCTCGGCCGCCGACGCCCGCCAGCCCGCCTCGAAGCCGCAGCGCTGCCGGCCGCGCTGCTGCGTCACCACCGTGAACGACCAGCGGCACCTGGCCTCGTCGTCGTGGCCGTGCCTGACGGTGGTGGTGGTGGCGTGGAGCTGCGTCGTGGCGTTTGCGACTGCGGCGCCGCCGTTGGCGTCGAGGGTCTTGTTGAGGCTGAGCTTGGCGCGGGGCCCGTGGGACTCGTCGCTGGCGGTGTAGCCTTTGCGTCTGTCGTCGTCGTGGTAGCCGTCCTTGCCGTCTCTGTGTTGACGGCTGGGTTTCTCGGTGTTTCGGTGCTTGTGCGGGTTGTACCCATTCCTGTTGCTGCCGTAGTGGCCATTCTAAGCGGGGATTTGGCCATGTTAGGCCGGCTTGTCCATGCGAGTCTTGTATTGTGCATCACAAAAGAGGACTAACCTGGCTCTTTCTGCCCTCGTCGTACCCGTCACGGTCATCGTCATGATAGCCGTTGCGTCCGTGATCATATCCTTTGCCGTGGTCTCTGCCATGTCTGTGCCCACGGCCCTTCCCACGGCCCTTCTCTCGGTCTTTTCCATGCTCGTAGTCGTGGTCGTAATCATGGTCGTTGCCATGACGGTCGTCATCATGGCGGCGATGACCGCAAGAACGAGAGAGATCACGAATTGTCCACTCCTCCTCCTTGTACATCATGGACTTGGAGGCCGTCGCCGGGGCTGCCAGGACCATGGCCTGCATGCCCAGACCTAGGAGTGCAATGAGACGCATTTTGGGGTAGAGATTGCTGTTGGCTGAACGATTTCCTTGCGACAACCAAGACATGGAAGAGTCCAAAACTTGAGCAAATATGGGACAAGACAACTACTCGGATCGGTGCCAGGAACGCCCTGTTTTATCCTCGAATGTCTGCCAAACTCCCCCATCAATAGCTTGATATCCCCTCACTCGACACGCAAAATCGTCAGAATCAGAATTTGTTCGGCCGGCAAGCCACAAACCTTGACCTGGACCCGTCCATGGATCAGAAGAGGACCGAGTAGCGACTGCAATTTTTATCACCCTCGACTTGCTTTATAAGGTTCCTCCAGGGCTGACCCTCTATTGATTACTTGGCCGAGAAAACAAATCGCACTTTCTTTGGTAGTCAATCTCAAAAGAAAAGGATTTATCGGAAACATGATGGATGGTCGGTGATATTGTTTCCGTCTTTCTGCTGAATATCTGTCAACACAATGACAGAGCCATATTTACCAAGGCGACTTGACGCTTTAGTAGACTAATGAATGGTCCGGTCCGTAGGCAAATAAGCAGGCAGAGTCGAGGGGCCCCTGGGTAGGACATACATCTAACCCATTGCGGCCGGCAAAGGTGCAGACGGGACCTGCCAAGCTGCACCTAGTGAGCCCTAGACACCTTGGCCAGGCAAGGTACGACAGGCGTCCAACTAGAACAAGTCCAGAAACCAGGCGAATTGTGAGTTTCCAGATGAGTGAATCAAAAGCTTGTGCCTGATAGCCTCGGGTTTATTGCACTTAGAGTTCGGCCCGGCGCCATCCCGGCCTTCCACGGCAGTGTAGCTGTAGAATGGCTGGCGATTTAATTTCTGCACCGAAAAGGGAAAAAAGATGCATCGGAACCTTTGAGAGAATGAATTGGTAGGCCGCCGAAAGGACAAGCAAATCACCCCACCCTCCCCAGCAATTTTACCTTTACTTGTGCCTTTCCAATTTCCCCATCGACTTGAACCTGCGATACGCCTTATCGAACCCAACGTACCTCTGGGGTTCGCGTCCAATAAGGCGATGTGCTTATAGAGAGCCGGTCGGGGAGCCAAGTTCTGTATGTTGGCAAGCTTCTCGAGTTTTTTCTGGAACCTGCATTGTGACAAGTGCAGCAATAAGAAGAAATACCCAGGGCTGTGCGTTTGTGGGCCCCCTAAAAAGGGGTTGCAAAATCGTGATTTTCGACAAACCGTGGGCTAGACAGTTTGCTGTACAAGTTGTTGGCAAAACTGTCGACAATAATGTTGAAATGCGTGTTACCAGACAACCACTTGTATTTGCAAGTTTTGGTTGATAATAGAGGATATTTCAGACTTGTATTAATATATTGAGAAATTTAAAATCCAAATTATCGTAGCTTTGGGGCAAAGGTCGATATTATTAGGTGTTATCCTTCACCAATAGAAAATCAACATACGAATAATAAAGAGAACTACAAACAAGTATGCCGACCTCCGTTCCAAGATTATAATAATTTAGATTCTGATTTCGTAGTACATAATTACCCATGGGAACCTTCTTTCAAGCTACATAAAATTCTGTCAATAATGGTAATTGTTTGGCAATTCGCATCCAATGTTATCGTCGACAGGTTTGCTAATAACTTGTATAGCAAACTATCTAGCACACGGTCTTGTCGAAAATCACGATTTTGCAACCCCCTTTCAGCGTTCAAAAACATACAGCCCACAAGTAATAAAATTTCGCAAGAAGGCTTGCGCGATTTGTTAGCCAAAGAACGAAGAATGCAGGACAAGCTTTTGGGTAAAAGTTTTATCTTATTTTAATTTATTTTTGCAAGACTTCTCTTGACTCTTTGCTTCAATTCTAGGTACCTACTCCGGGAGGACTGCTCGCCACTGCTCATCGAGGTCAGCTCAAAATGACGTGGAGCAGATCTGCTTGTGGTAGTTTGTCTCGAGGTTCGCCAGGCAGGACGACGGTAAAAGCAAGATGGCACAAGCCACAAGTCCAAGCAGCTTAGCGGGAAAGAATTAAACAATTTCCAACACATTATCAACCGTCCAGTTTACGTTTACTAATCGATTGGCAGTAATCCCATGATTTAAAAAGCCGTTCAAAGTAGATGCATCAAGGTCACGTCACTGATACCCGGATTCACAAGTCGGGAGGCAAAGGAACGGAAATTAGAAGAACATAAATCAATTAAGTAGCTAGGTATCGGGCAAGGGAGGGAGGTGGTATAGAAGATCTCCAGGCAGGGTATTAACGCCTGGCCTTACGATTAGACTAGGAGGGAGGAGGGTGTGAGACGGAAGGAGGGGGGCCAAAAAACCAAGCGACGCAGCCAAAACCAGCACATTCACACCAGCAGCTCATTCGCCCACAAAAAAACCGGAATCCAAACACATTCTTTTTCCTTTTTAAATGGTGAGAGAGACGACCTGGGCACCAGAGCCTACAAAGAGCATGTTCTTGGTGGAGTCGGTCTTGCCAAAGGCGGTGCAGGTGGAGCCCTGGACGGTGGCCAGCTTGGTGATGTTGCCCTCGGGGCTGACCTTGATGACCGAGTTCTGGAAGTTTGTGGCCATGAAGGCGTCGCCGGCCTCGTTGAAGGTAAAGTCGTCGCCGGGGGTGCCGCTAAAGATCTGCACCACGCTGCCGGGCTTGCCCTGGTCGTCGATGGAGATCTTGTTGAAGGTCTGCTTGCCAATGTTGGTGAAGAAGAGCGTGTTGTTGACGTACTTCATGCCGTCGATGCCGAACCCGACCGTCTGTCCCGGGGCCAGGGCCTGGTCGTTGGAGATGACGGCCGAGACCTCACCCGAGCTGATGGTGACCCTGTAGACCATGCCGGCCAGCGTGTCGCCGACCAGGAGGGTGTCGTCGTTCCAGCCCCTGGTCAGACCGTTGAGCATGCGGGAGCCCTGGATGGTGGCCACGGTGCTGGCCGGCACCGACTGGCCGGCCGTGGTGTTGCCCAGGTCGATCTTGTAGATGCCGTAGCTGCCGGGGACGTTGGCACGGCCGCCGACGACGTACCAAACATCGTTGCCAATCTCGACCATGCTGCCGGCCTGGTTGATGTTGGGGCCGAGCGAGGGGACCAGAAGGCTGGGGCGCCTGTTTGACATGTCGACCGAGAAGATCTGCCCGTTGTCCAGACGGCTGACCAGGAGGTTGCCGTTGGAACGGACACCGATGCTCTCGACGGTGCCACCGATGAGGGCAACCTGGGCGGCAGCCTGGTTGTTCTGACGGGCGACGAGCGGGCTGGCGGCAGCCAGGGGGGCAAGGCCGACGAGGAAGTTGGAGAAGCGCATCTTGATGTTGAAGTGAGGACTTGATGAGTAAAGTCGACTTGAGATGAGGGTTTCGTTGTTGTGTGGTTGAGGAGGTGTTGGAAGCTGGAGGAGGTTGCTTGCTGTGTGATGTGCTGATGGATGGGAAGAGAAAAGCCTGTAGAATGGCGCTGTTTTCTCGCAGATATATACAGCCGCATCCACCACCGGATTTCCCATACCCGAGCTAGATGACCGGCGCCAAAAAAAAACCAAGAAAAAAACTCAAGTCGGCTGCATACATCACTGTCCGCCAGACAAAAGTGACGGACAAGACTGATGGCGCATTGCGTCAACCACGTGTTGCGCAGTCAATGCCGTCACTCGCAGGCCATGCACACCTTGCTCATACCACCGGTGATAGCCTTGATAGCCGACAAAACCAGATCTTCTTCCAACCGATGCTGAGTCTGCTGTTGCGCGGCACGCTTCGGCTGATCAGTGCGTGCTTGGGCGTCAAAGCTCTACTGTAGCGTCCGGCGTTGGTGGGGGACGCATGTCTGCCGCAGGTAACAAACACAAGACAAGAACCCCAAAAAAAAAAAAAAAGAAGAGCATCCCATGCCGATAGATCTGGACCGGAAAGTTCCATGTTGAACCAAGACAAATACCCTACGCCTTCATCCAAGACCCTCGTCTATTCCGGTTGACCAAAAGAGGTCCTCAAAATCGGCTGGATCCAAAGAAGACGGAAATTCGTCCGGTATTTCGTCTGATTTGACTGGTGGTCGGGGCGTTCCGAAGGATTGCTGACTGGCAGAGGCATCCTCCGTGGTCAGTGCCTCCTTCAAACCATACGTCCTCTCGATTCCATCATCGTCTTCGTCTGCCTTGACCAGGCCCCTGGTCACGTAGCCAAAGTGCCGCTGGTAAAAGTCGCGCACCTGCGGATCGGCACTGAATGGTCTGCTGAGGGCATCGGTCTTCCCCTTTAGCTGCAGACCTTCTAGGGTACGCGTGCGGGAGAGCGCCACGTACGCCTGCCCCCTCTCAAAGGCTTTGGCCAGGTCGACCACGACTCTGTCCATCGTCATGCCCTGGGAGCGGTGCACTGTCATGGCCCATCCCGCCATCAACGGAATCTGGGTGCGACACACCAGGACCGGAAGCCTCTGCTCGGGAATGTAGTACTTGTTAACCGAGCATTCGGCCATGATGAGCCGAGTGAGCCCGTTGTGGAACCTGACGACTGGCCACTGCTTTTTGTCGGCCTGATCCACAAATTCACAAATCTTGGCGACCTGCAGCATCGCGTACGTGCTATACAGTATAGGCTGCCCCTGGGGCGAAATTGGCGCCCCATTGTCGTCCACTTCAGCGACACGAGGCAGCCTCTTCGGATCAATATTGGCAAATCCTATTACGATCCCCTGACTACCGTTCACGAGGCCCTGCTTTGGACTGATGTTTGAACGAAGAATAATGACCATTCCGGTTCTTAGTTTAAGGCAATCCAGGAATTTGTGATGTTCAAGTCGTGACGAAAACGATTTATAGAGATTGTCTGGACAGTCCTCGACCGAGTCGACCGATTGGTATTGACGCTCCGAATCCTTGGGTAAGTTGTTGTACCTTGTCTCATTCTCCCTCAAGACATCTTCTCTTTTAGGCAACAGCTGCGTGGCGTCCACAATGTGAGGTCTGGGAGCAGATAGCAGATCGATCTCGCTCTGATCCAAGTGATAGCCGGTTCTGCATTTTTGAAGGATGCGGATGAGTGTATTGTCCCTCTGGCGGTGGATTGTCTGGAGCTCCACGCAGCCAAATTTGCACTGCCGCCAGGCGCTGCTGCAAAACGCCCACATGTCACGCTCGTCAAAGAAGCGTGGTTTCCGACAGACCTGTCTTTTCGTCTCAAACTGGGTGCCTGGACAAAGCCTCAGGTTTCCGGAACGGCCATCGATTTGAAGCTCTCTGCCGCAGAAGTAGCAGTTTTCAAAAGGTTTCACAGGCGGCAGTTGAAAGAAGTCGCCTGATACGACCACCTGGGCACCACCAAACGGCCTCTCATCCCCGTGTCGAGCCGTCTGCATCACGTGACTGAGAAGGTCAAACATGAAGCTCGAGACCATGCTTATCTCGTCTATCACTAGCACATCGGTGCGACGAAGACGCTTCTTTACAGACCTCGTGTGAGCCCTGCCCGTCGCCTGTTCCAGCGACAAAGCCGTGGCGTCCCAGCCCGCATAGCTGTGGACCGTCGATCCTTCAACCTCCAAGGCGGCCCGTCCCGTGGGGGCGACGACGTCCACTCTCTTGCCAGCGCGCCTGAGTCTTTCGACAAACGCCTTGAGCACCGTCGACTTGCCGCTCCCCGCAGAGCCGGTGAAAAAGACGTTTTCCCCGCGCACGATGCGGTCCACCAGCGCGGACTGGGCAGGGTCAAGCACCGGCTTCAAGCTGCCGCCAACCTTGTCGATGACAAACAATGCAGAGTCGGGGACTAAGGACAGGTCGACTGCAATCGGGCGTGCAGCAGCCATGTTGGACTTGGGGTTGCAGGGTGGATGCATGACCGTCTGAGCACTCGATTCGGGATCAGACAGCTCGTCGCAGATGAGCATGGTGCTGTCAGCGCCATCCTCCACCTTGAACTCGGACGAGTCTAACGAGGGCAGGTCGAGCTGCTCAGCGGCCTGACTGCATGGGGACGAAGCTCGCGCACCACGGCGCCGTTTGATGGGCTTGCATGGCGGCGATGGGGGAAGCGTATGCACTGCAGTGACGGGTTTTGCTGCATCTGTAGAGTGGCTCGATGCAGTCTCCACTGTCGCTGAGCCGACGGATCGTGCCGCTGCTTGCCGTGCTAGTTGTTTTGCGAAGCCGAGACCGGACGCGATGCGTTCATCTCGATTCTCGACTCTGTAGCCGCAGTTTTCTTCTTCCATCCTGTGACCAGTCCACGGAGCTGAATCGACAATTGAGTAACATTCTGAATTAGAAATTTATCAAGTAATTGGACCGCAGCGCTTTCGGGATATGTCAATGTGAAGCCAGCAGCTGATGACGAGCCCGTGGTGTTGTATGCGAACAGTTTCAAGATGATGAACGGAGAAGCAATCCAGTGAGGGAGGTTGACGAATTGACGAATTGCGACGCATTCTGGGCATGCGGTCACCCAGGCGGGGTCCACTCAAGAAACTGTCTAGAAGGGTTAGGGTCAGTTGAAACTTTGTCTTTTCTTTTAATGTACTGTCAACCACAAACAAGCTTTTCCCCGGATTCACCGACAACATCAAACGAAAAAAAAAGAGCAGTATCAATGTCATAATCATTAGAATTTTAGGGTTCGTCTAATGTACAATGTAGACCCGTTCAAGTCTACTCGCCAATCTTCAGCACGGCCTTGCCAAAGTTCTCACCCCGCAGCATGCCAACGAAACCCTCCGGGCCGTTCTCGATTCCTTCGACAACGTGGAGCTTGGCCTTGATCGAGCCGTCCTTGAGTCCCTTGGTAACGTCCTCCTTGAACTTGGCAGCCCAGGGACCGGCGATCGACTGGTACAGGAATCCGCGCATGGTGATCTCCTTGGAGACGATGTTCATCAGGCCCTTGATGCCCTTTTGGTCCTCGGGCTTGACGTTGTACTCGGAGATCTGCACAAGGGGATGGCTGGTTAGCGGTGGTTGTTGATGATACATACCAAAAAAAAGAAGAAGAAAAAAAAGGTACTCACCATTCCACAAGTCGGGATCCTGCCGTACTTGTTCATGTGCTTGAGGGCGGCCTCGAGGTGCTCGCCTCCGACGTTCTCGTAGTAAATGTCGATACCGTTGGGGGCCAGGCGGGTCAGCGCGGCGTCAGGGCTCTCCTTCTTGTAGTTGAAGACGTGGTCGAAGCCGAGCTCCTTGCAGTACTCGACCTTGTCGTCGGAGCCAACGCTGCCGATGACGGTCAGGCCCTCGCGCTTGGCCAGCTGGCCGACGACCTGGCCGACGGCGCCGGCGGCGCTGCTGACGAGGATGGTCTCGCCCTTCTTGGGCTTGCCAATCTCAAAGAGCGACGCGTAGGCGGTCAGGCCCGGCATGCCGAGGACGCCCAGGTGGTGGGCCAGCTCGAACTCGCTCGACTCCTCCACCTTGAAGATGCTCTGCTGCTGCGCCTGCTCGGCCGACAGCACCACGTACTGCTGGTTGGGGCACAGCGAGTGCTTGAGCACGTCGCCCTTGGCGAACCGCTCGCTCTTGGACTCCAGCACGCGCAGCAGCGACGTGTTCTCGAGCGGCTGCCCTATCGTCATGGCCGGAAAGTACGACTTGACCTCGGGCTTTCGGAGGCGCCCGCGCTGGTAGGGGTCGAACGAGGCGTAGAGAACCTGTGCGACCACGCCACCCTCGGGGGCCACCAGCTCGAGAGGCCGGTCCTCGATCACGAGGTCCTCGCCGGGCTTGGGGAAGCCCTCGGGAGCCTTCTTGAAGATGATGGCCTTGTTGCTAGTGGGTGCCATTTTGTAGAGTGTGTGTATGTTTCGATTGGGTTATGGGTATCAAAAAGTGAAAAAAAGTGAAAGAAAAAAACAGTATTGCGATTTTATTTGTCTTGCAAAGAAAACAAGTTGAGCAGGGGTATCTAAAAGGCTCTAGGGAAACAGTCTTATAGAATGAAGATGAGATCTATACGTAAAGATGATGTAGGAACAAAGAGGCCGACTACAGCTATATATACCTCCTCAGATATCGGAGCTCGACACAACGAGTCAGTCAGCTTTCCGCCCAGTCCTCCGTATTGCCTGTACCCGTTGGCCGTCTTCCTCGGCACGGCTCTCACCGGCCACGCCAGAAAAGAAAATCTACAACCTTCCATCCATGGCGGGGGGCGGGGCAAACCGTTCGCTGCTTTGCGACCGGCCACATTTCAAAGCTGCATTTGTCAGTCGTTTTTTTGTTTGTTTTAGGCAGGACCCTTTTTTCTTCTTCTATGCTTTGCGCTCCAAAGCAAATCGCGGCATTCCAAGCTGGAACAAGAAATCATGGCCGAGGGGGGACACACAAATGACGCAACCATGTTCGGCCCCCCTTTTCTCTTTGTAGGTAATTTTGTGGGCACCGCGTGGGTAAACCGCCTCGGTCGTCCCAACTGTCGGGTATCCCGTATGGCCGCACCAAGTTAGTTTAGTTGCACCGGCCCTGCAACGCCAGCTATTCAGCCGTGGTGGGAAGGATCGCTGGGGTATGGTGGTCCTGCAGCCACTGCGGTTGTCTTTCCGCTCTCGATGGCAACCCACTCTTTGGCTCCGGAAAATAATAATAACAAAAAAAAGGGTCAGAACTCAGTTGAGCCAAACTTGACAAGTGGAGATCCCAAGAAGTTGATCTGAATTGTCTTTGTTCTTTCTATTTTCGAAAAAAAAAGAAAGCTGTAAAGATTTTCGCCTTATTCGCCCCCCCAGCGGCATCGATCGCCTTGGCAGATTCCAGTATGATGCAAATCGTGTGGCCCTACGCGATTCGTAAGCTACCTGCCAAGGTACTCAAAGTACCTAGGAGCAAACAGCCTACGATCGATTAGTGACATGATTGACAGAATCGCGACTCGACGAAATGTCATGTAGAGAATCCCCAAGTGGGACTTTTGCATCATCGAGATGTGTTCCCCGCGAATGATGTATTCTCTTCAAAGTACCAAAAGAACCCTTTCGGTGGCAATAAAGCCGTTTGCATCGGTCCCATCTACGACCGGAGATGTTCAAATATGGGCATGGAGGCACCAAATGTCTTGTCACACAAGAGTCTTAAATATCATCGTGGCTATGTCTGCTTTAATGAAACAAGTATCCCCCCCCCACTTGAACGAAAATTATTAAATTTCGTGATCATTCCACTTCCCGATGGTGACTTCAACGGGGTGGTTGCCAATTCCAGATTCCAAAACCGATGCTTGCTCATGTACCCAAACGCTTTATACAATCAAAAATCCAAAGATGATAGAGTGAGAGAAAAAAAAAGCGACTAACAAAACACCCCGAGATAAATATAAAACCTCTACTGTTCTATTGGTTATTATGCCATCATGCGCTTAAGTGCTTCTTCGTCCAATATTACTTCACCAAATGTATTTCGTTTCGTTTTGGCCATGTCGTGATGCCCCTGCAAGTCGCCCTGGTTACCATCGGCCTCTGCCTGTCCATGTCCAGCGGCTCCGTCTACCCCTTTTCCGTGACGATTGGTGGAAAACACAGAGCTCAGGGACAATGGTGACGAAGAAGATGGTGCGGCCGGGTGAGTAAAGCCAACGTTGCTGTTGCTCCGGAACGAAATCCTATTGTCGTCCAGAGATGGGCTCCTCATTCGGATTCCGGGCCTGATGTCTTCAGAGACCGGACCGCCTGTGGACATCCGGCTCGACGGGAGCGTGGATGGCGAGTGCAGCATCTGAGCAATGTGGGATGAAGGGGTCGAGAACGACAACGACACTGGCCTAGCCGGGGACCTAGTAGGCGACGAAAGCGATCTCGAAGGTTGCGCCAGAGTGGGAGGCGACTGCGGGGCCGGGAACGACATGTTCAAGGTCATGGTGGGGCTTCCCGCCATGCTGCCCGCATCCGAGTCTCTACTATGTGCCGACAGGGCAGAACTCTTCCGTCCGTGGTTGACGCCGAGGTAGGGGAGACCGGCAGAAAGCGGAGGACCCTGCCCGGGAGGCGACCAGGGTGACATTAGGCCATCTGCCGGCCTTTCGGAGCGGGGGCTGCCACCGTCTCCACGACTGCTCACCAGGCTGGCTTGTGAGCCACCAAATGCACGCGACCGCAGTCGCAACAACGACGAAAGTGACATATCGCCGTCGTCCATCATGGCAAGCTGGGCAAGACCTGGGCTTTGTAGGCTGCGGTCTGGATGCGCACTGTTGAGGCTGGCGGATGGTAGGCCTAGTGACATGATGGAATTCCTGTTGGAGTATTCAGACCGCTCTGTGATGGGGGTAAGGTTTGGTTCCCGACAGACAACGCGTCCGCTTTTGCTCCGCTCGAGACCACCCGACGGCCCGAAAAAGCCCCCATTTGCGTATTCAAAGAGATTCTCTTTGCTCAGTGCCGCGTGGCTGTTGGAGCCGCTGGCGTAATTGTGCCCGTGCTGACCGTACTGGGATGGTGCGTTCGAGTAGAACCCAAACTCCTGCCCATAGAAACCATCCTGGTCGTTGGCAAGTGCAGAGGCGTTGGCCTCGGCAACTATGTCGTCGTCATCAAAGTCATACCCATCCATGTCATCGTAGTCGTCCATGGGCTGGGAATAGGGATCGTCTTCATACATGTCATCTTCTGCAAATGCATCAATGCCGGAACGCCCAGATAGTGGCGCCTCCGACCCAGTCGTGGGTGACGTCACAAGGAGGTCTGTTGGAATAGGTGGCGGTGAGGAGTCGCGACGAAACTTTCCAGAAGCCGCAGCCTTGTTGGCAGCCTCTGCAAGCGCCGCCTGATAGAGTGCATCCCGACTGGAAGGAACTGGGGACACCAGTTTAGGCCCGGAGTCCTCCGAAGGCTCATCTGCGTTTCCAGACGACTCGGCGTCGGTCTTGGCCGATGGGCCGCTGGCTTCTTCATGTGCTGGAGCGGCCGCCAAGCTAGTGCTAATAGAAGAAGCCCTTGGCGACTGTGACAAGATAGACCCTGACAAGTGAGAGGTCTGGTCCGATTCTCTCTTTGCTGCCGAGGCCTCCCTTTCCGCTGCGCGCTGGGCCTGCACCTGTGCAAACACTCCCGGTAGCGGACGGCCATATCGATCGGTATCGTCAAGATCGAAAATGGACTCGTCAAACGGTTCACCGGTAGGATTCTCATGCTCAAAGTCAAGCTCATCAGCAAAGTCCCCAACAAAGCCTCCGTCGTAGTAGAGCTCGTCGCCCCTGGCTTTCGGTGCTTGCAGTCCAGAGTTCGATATCTGCTGTTGCTCATGGACCTCGCTCTGGAGGTATTCCTCTTCCTCTCCCACGGACGGGGGCGGAAAGTTGACAATTCCGAGCCCAGAAATGCCAGTTTCGCTCCTGGGAGAAGTGATTGGGGCCTCATGCAGTGAAGGCGATGGTAGTTGCTGTGCATGCAGACCTGGTGTGCCCGAGTCTTTGGTCATGGCAAAACCAATAACCTTTCCGCTGTCGTCTCGTGGCGTGACAAGCATTCCAGGCGTAGTTGGGCTAGTCATGGTCGAAACAGGGTTTGATCTTTGAAAGACAAACCCAGAAAAGTTCTCTTGGTCGTTATCGGGATCCAGCCTGGCCTCCTCCGAGTCAAAACCATTATCACCGGCCCCCGAGAGATAGTCGTCCTCGCCTGTCATTGGTATCTCTTCTTCACCGTACATGTAGTCGTAGTCGGCGTCTGTGTTGACGCCAGGTATCCTTTCTTCGAAACCACCATCATCCATCATGGCGTCGTAGTCGAAATCGTCAATATCATCAAACCTCGAGTCGCGATACCCAGGTTCATCAGGTTCATCATCCTGCCGCTCCAACTCCCGCTGGCGATGGCGCTCCTCGAGGAGTTTTTCTTGTTTTGCAGCACCGACCATGTCGAAACTGAAACGCGACGAGGTGCTCTTCATATGTTTCGGAAGAGCGGTCAAGGTCCCGTCCCGAATGGATCGGGCGGAAGCAGATGCATTGCGCGACATGATGGTTCTCATTGAGGGGCTGGGCTTTGGTTGGGAGACCGCGCTCGTCTCTGGCGCGGCCCTTGATTTGGACTTTGGCGGGACGGGCGGTACTGACCCGGCGGGCAGCGTGCTCTCCTCCAAAGAAAATCGCCTCACCTGATCATCAATCGCGGGAACGTCACCCATTTTTTCCCGAATTGCTTCTTCTGACGCTGTGGCTTGCAAAGCACCTTCGGAGTGGTGTTTTGAAGTGGGTCTACTGGAAGCACGTGCTGGAATCTCGGGTGGAATGCCCTCGTCCGGAGACCTTGTCACAGCTTGACCTATCTCTTGAACGTCGGGGACAGTACCTGATAGGGATCTCTGGGGCGGCGCCGGAGGCTCCGTGGTCGGTGCCGGCGGGGGCGGGGGCGCCGCAGTTGGTGCTGCCATCTGTTCTGGCATTATCGACACGACACGTCGAGGGCGCGGCGCGCTGAAATCGTGTACCCGTGTGCCCCTTATCCTTGGGTCATATACAGGCTCCGAGGTGCGCGGTGATTTCAGGACTGGCGCGATATCAGCAGCGTTTTGCGCCGTCCTCCGTCGTGCCAGCAGGGTCGACATTGGGTTCTTTAAAAATGGCAAACCCTTCTTTGGCTTTTGCGGCTCAACCACCGGCGATAAGCCTACGCCATTGAGGTGTGCCAGAGTGGCCGGCTCGGTTGCAAGCCTAGTCCCGGCTGGTCTCCTACTACTGCCTGACTGCGCCCCGTAAAGTTCAGTTGGGGCGACGAAAGAGGATGCCTTGGGCTGAGAAGGGCGACCAGTATTGATTGGCGGAGGTGGTGGTTTCGATCGCGTAAGGGCGCTTTCCGGAAGATTTGGTGTCGTGGTCGTGCTAGGCCCAGTGGCAGCGTGCTGTTGAGCCTGCTGGAGGCTCATGCGGTAATTCTGCAGGGCGACACCCCCCATGAAACCCGATTGCTTTTCACCACCTCCGCCATTGGAAGCGCGAGGTTGCGGGGGTGATTTCGAATGTGAAAGAGTCGTAGCTTGTTGCTCGCTCTTGTCAAACATCAGATCGCTCTCGGATGTGACTCGAGGTATCGGCGGGAGGGTTGGGGGTGCGCCGGTCGCATGGGAAGAACGAGGGCGCGCACCTTGTTGCGAAGGTGCATCTTGGGTGGGTTGAGGGAGTTCTTGGGACTGGCTTGCTTCCCAAGGGCTCCCTTGGTCTGGGATTGGTGATGTCGGGTTCGAGGGAGCCCGTCTGTGGAAACGAAGGTGCGAAAGCATTGTTGAAGCGGTCGCGGGCTCCCGACGCCGTCGCGTTGGAGCAAGCCTCTATCGATTCGTCGACGACATGGGATGAATACAGTAAAGTAAGTCGAATGTTGTTTGCGAAGAAACCTGTCGTTATCGCAGCCGGCCGGGTCGAATATCCCGATCAGCACGCGCCTGATGTGGAGGGCTCGAGGGAGAGTCGCGATTGTGGATGCAGCAGCAGCAGCCCAATGAATGGGTAATTGGCCGTACAGAGCGATAGGCAGCGGCGGGGTCTTTGTTGCTGTCAAACTGCGGAGACGGCTTGGTGTGAAACAGCAGATCAATCAATTCCTTGCAGAAGGAATCAAATGAAGAAGCAAAAACGAAGGTGGACTGCAGCAAGTCTTGAAGCTAGATTGATTGAATGATTTTACGGCTGAGTTGTTGTCTCAAATTTCGTGGCGGACGTTTTCTTGGGAGCTGATGTCTGGGTGTAGGTGCAATGCAACCAACGCCGCTGCCGTCGACAGCCAATGTACCCACTGTAGGGATGGTTGCCTACTTGTGGGTATTTAGCACTGTGCATGATTTGGCACCAAGCCATAGGGAATACCGTGCATGACAACACAGCTACTGTGTGAACGGTCGTTCGTAGGGTGCATGTCATCCCTGCTTATACCACGGACAGTGGGATGGGTGACCTGCAAGCCTGGTAGGTGGAAGCGGTAATGTACCTAATTTTGTCAGCATCCGGGCGTCCCTTTCTTCTGACACTTATCTCCGCTGCCGACCCAACCGCCAACGCAGCAACCCAAATGCTGTAGGTAGATGCGCAAAAGAAAAACAAATCAAACCACCAGTGCGGACGCAATTGACGTATCAGAGAGTTCCATTGAAGACATGCCACAGACAGCATGGAATAAATTGCCCCCACATCCCGATGTTCATCTGATTGTTTCACTACCAAGATATCAGGTGCATGTTGCTTAGCGACGTCGTATCAAGCCGGGAGGTATGGACACCACATACCTACCTACCTCGATTTCCCCGAAACTTCCTTTGGCTATTTTATAATTTATTCGTCTTTGAGCTCTCAACACGATATATCGGTCAATTTCATCGCCAAATAAGAAACTCTCTACGCGGTGGAGTTAGTTGCGCGGCTGTCAGCAACCTACTGGCCCCGATGGGACTGACTGCCTGCAGAGGAGATGCACGTCGGCCCGGCAGCTCGGACGAAGCTTCGGCCAAGATTCCCTAGCTGCCGACTGTTCTGAGACATGCTGAGCGGGTTTCTCACGTGAGGAGGCTCTGCTTAATCATTGCACTTCTAACTGCAGTTTGGCTGGAGCCGCAGTTGTGGGCAAAGATGGCTGTTGCTCATGGATGATGTATACTTTGGTTTGTCAACAAGACACTAACAGCTCATTTGAGACGTCTTGAAGCCGTGACAACGGTATATAATTACAGGTCTGGTCTTCGTAATCGAGTTTTATCAAGGTATGTTTATGTTGACATGTCGTGAAGCAGAAGTCTGTTGCATATCTGGGGTTTCGCTATTTCCTGGACCTGCACAAGCATGATGATATTCGACACAAAATTGACACTGGACTCAAAAGTAGGACCTTTAAGATGGCTCGACCTTGATGAACTAAGGTCAACTGGGCTTTCACAATTGCGTTGTTCGCTCTCTAGAAAAGCCGGGTTGCATACAAGAATCCCTAAATCACTGTTGCGGAAAAGCATGCCAAGTAATGGTAGAACTCCAGGCTTCTCGATACTTGAATGTTCATCACAGATTCTCGAGTGGATTTTTCAGCAACCAAGAAAAGTCCCACATCCGATTGTCGGAGTCTAGACAGTCTTCGATATTTCTGGTTTATAATATTTTCCACGCCAAGGCTGGCTAGAGGCAGGATTTGTTGACACGATAGAGCAGTCTCGCAACGGCGATGGTAGGACTCGATCTGATTCGCCGCAGATCCTACTCCATCGCAGTTGCGCGAGAGCCAAACGCACGAAATCGCGTGGCATGCAGCTGTCTTGCAGCGGCAGACGCAGGTCTGGGGCTATTGGGACCGCGTTGTCGAGGAACCTGGGACCCTCTGATTGGACATGGAGGGGCAAAGCTTGCCGTCATTCACACCCGCACCCACACCCACACCACTACCCACCTCAGGCTTGAAGCTGTGCCGGTGCTATAAGTACCATTTTCTGTCTCCTCAGCCTCCTTCACGTCCGTCGGGACAAGTCAACATCGGTGGTCAGGCTGGCCGCCATTTCTAGGCCCATTGACTTTCCCGTCGCAGCTGCGTCAGATCGCAATGATGGAGAAACAGACTGCCAGCGCAACCGCTCCCTCTCCGGGCCGGTATGTGGTGACCATGGGGCTGGGCCAGGAAAGATGGGTAGGCAAGAGAGGTGCGGCTTTTGGTTTTAAGGAGCATGAAGTGCCATAATGTCACGCTTTCTGGCACCTCGTGTCTATCCGTATACCATCTGTTCGCCTTGCTTTTCTTTTTAGTATGGAATAAGTTGGCGCTTCTATCATACAGAAAGAAAAAACAAGAAGGCAGAAAACAGCATGTCACAAAACATCAGCAGTAGAGGCCAGACCTCACTGGCCGGTGTTCTTCGACTAAAAGGGACTAGTTCTAGTTCTACCAAAGAGGCAGTGTATTGTTCTGGAAAAGTCTCACCACAGTTCGCCATTGCCGCCAGCGAGACGTCGAGATCATCGACACCTGTAACAGATGCCTCGACCTACAAGACATCGTCCTCGGTCAGCTCGTGGGGCACCGGTTCTGGGTCGCAAGAGAGGGACGGTGAAGACTGCAGCTATCCGGAGAGCTGCAAGAAGGAGTTTAGTGACAACAAGTGGGATGAAGAGTACGTAGGATCTCTTTTTACGATTATTGACAGCTGCTGCCAGACACATTGCTTTTTACTTGGCCCTGCAGACTCAAATTTGGAATGGAAATTAATAGCTAGCTGTCTTTTTCCAGGAGTGCACCGGACCGGTCTCGCACAAAGTCATCGGAGCGCCCGACGTACCCAGTTGCCCTGAGACCGTTGCATTCGGGCCGTGATCGGAAGTCGGAAAGCGACTCGGGTCAGGCGATGGGAGGCTGGGCCAGCATGCCCCCATCGTCTCGCGGGGTTAGGGCGGCACTAGGCTCCGAAGCGAGCGAGGACGAGTCCTGTATGGCTGACGAGGAGGACCAGTATACCGACGAGTGGAGTGGGGAGGACGACAGCTTCGACGCTGCCATCATAGCCGCGGTGGATGGAGATCTGGCACTGGCCGCCTATCTGATCCCCCTTTTGCACCACTCCTTTAGTTCAGCGGTGCGATCCAAGGTTGAAATGTGGCAGTGTGGAACTTCGCCCGAGTCTGGCCCTCAGCATTCCGATGGTCTGCGACCGGGATCCTCGGCGAGTGCGAACCTGTCGCCGACGACTCCCCGCAAACGCCGGCGCCGAGCCAGCTCTGGAGGCGGTGGTGCTGGCGATGGCGACGGCGATGATGACGACGAGGAGAGAGAGTTTGGAAACGCCAACGGCAACCCGGAGAGTCACAGCTCGCCGCTCCTGGCGTGTCCCTTTCACAAGCTGAACCCGATCAAGTATGGGATTCAGCACAGCGCCACGACGGCCACTACGAAAAACGACTACTACCGGCCCTGTGCAGGACCCGGCTTCAAGACCATCCAGAGGTTAAAGTAAGCGACTTGTGCACCTCAAGTCTTTTCTGTGGAAGGCCAAAATGAATGCTGACATTTTTTTTTTCATGTCCCTAGGGAGCATTTGAAACGCAAACATACCGTCGTTCAGTGTCAGCGATGCTACAAGATCTTTCGAGGCCAAAGCCGGGAGGCGTCTGTCAAGCTGGAGGAGCACTCGAGGACTGATGAGCCGTGTCAAAAAGGCGATCCCAACCTGCGAGAGGGCATCAGCACAACACAGTGGGCATCTCTCGACAGGCAAAACCGGAAGAAGCCACAGGAGGCCCACAAGCTTGAGAAGTGGTTCGAGATCTGGACGATACTGTTCCCGGGCAAAGAGAAGCCCCCGACACCATGTAAGCTCAGCGAAAAGAAATGCGAGACTGTCTAGGAGGTTTTAGAGTGCCGTGCTAACTGACATGGCGAATGGTATAGGGTATGATGGACTTCCAATTGACTCGGGGGGTCCTCCGACCAGAGAGAGCGAGGAGTTTGCAAGCATCTTTGTAAACATACTCAGCCACAAGGTTCGCCAGGGCGACATCGCACTGCAGGCAGACCAGAACACAATGGAGCGCCTCAGAAACGTGGTACAGCAGACATTTCGAACCTGGACCAGCCTTCGCGACGGTCCTCAGAGCGACGCATCATCGAGCCTGACCGGCAGCGGCCACCAGTCGTCTTCACGCGTCGGTGGTTCCTCGACACACTTCTCAGGCCCCTCGGGAAGCGCCTCCCGCCAGCCGACTGCCTCTTCCTTCACCACCATCTCCGCATCCGGCCAGGTGAACCCCATGTCGCACCCATCCCCTCGGCACCACCAGCAGCAGCAGCAGCAGCAGCAGCAACAACAACAACAACAACAGTTCCCCATGCATCAGCTCAGCATGCAGCCCGCAAACGGCGGGCTGCAGTTCATCGCCATGCCCATCGGCCGGCAGGCCACCTTTGCACCGGCCATGCCGGCCCACAATTACGGCATGCACTTGCCCGAGGACATGAACTGCCTGCACCTCTACCCGGTGCAGGCGCAGATGACGCCGGCGATCTGGACCACGGCGGCGCCGGGCATGCAGTACCACTTTCCGGGGACGGTCTCCCCGCATGCGTTCAACGGGGGCGCGGCGCAGCAGATCAGCGGGGCTGAGTTTTTCGCTGGGGACGGTTCAGAGAACTTTGTGTCTGGGATCGATGGGGAGTTTGGGATGCAGTGAGCTGAAAAGAGACGAGAGGTTATGGCGGGTAGCTGGGTAGAGCAAGGCGCAACACGGGTTTGGTTTTTTGTTTTTGTCTCCTCTACAGCACGACAGGCTCTATACTTGACGTCTTCACAAATGCCTGGACCAATAAAGGCCTTCCTGAACAGCTAAAACACACCAAAAAACAGGATCATAATTCTTTTCTACTCGACTCCGAGACCAACACTGTTATGCAACATGGACAGCTTCCTTCTCCTTCTCATCAATAGACTCGGCGTCTCCATCCTTTTTGGCGGCGATGGAGTCTGCCGAGTCGACCACGACGGGCTTGCCGCGGAGCTGGTCCCAAACGGCCTTGTGCATGGGCTTGGCGAAGAGGGCGTCCATCTGCTCGATGAAGATGCCTGGGGAGTAGAGGGTGTTTGTTAGTGTCTCCATCCGACAATATATATACATGTATATATATATATAAAAGAAAAGTAAACAAGTAAAAAAGGACATCAAGCTTACCTCTCGTCTCGGGCACAAAGAAGAAAGCCCAGATGCCCATGGCGACCACAAAGGCACCAAACATAAAGTAGGTGCCGTAGCCGAGGTCGGTGATCATGTAGGGGGTGGCACGGGCGACGACAAAGGAGCCGAGCCAGGTGGTGGCGGTGGTCAAGGCGACACACAGCATGCGGATGTCGAGGGGGAAGATCTCGGCGGCGTAGGTCCAAGTGATGCCCTGCCAGGTGGCGCAGATGATAAAGGCGTTGAGGTAGATGCAGACCATGGCAAAGTAGCCCCAGCCGTCCTGGACCAGGTCGCCCTGGGCGGCGCGGCTGAGGGGGTCGGCCTTCATGACGTAGGCGCCGACGTAGAAGAGCGGCAGGCAGCCCAGCAAGGCGCCCCAGATCAGACCCTTCCTGCGGCCGATGCCCTCGACGACGACAAAGGTGAAGGCGAGCATGCCCAGCATCTTGGCGACGCCGTAGATGCCGGTGCTGAAGAGCTTGGTGGCGGTGCCGGTGATGCCCAGCGTCTCAAAGATGCGCGGCGAGTAGTAGGTCATGATGTTGACGCCGGTGAAGCTCTGCAGGAACATGAGGGCGGCGCCGATGGCGATGCGGTTGCGCGTGCCCCTCTGGAACACCTTGGCGAGCTGCTGCCGCTTGCTCATGCGCGTCGTGCTCCTCTCCTCCACCTGCGCGCGGATGGCCGCCATCTCGGTGCGGATGTACTCGTGGTCCGCCGGCAGGTTGCGCAGGTAGACGAGGACCCTCTCGGCCTCGTCGAACCTGTCGCCGCGCGCGAGCCAGCGCGGCGACTCGGGGCAGAAGAGGATGCCGCAGGCGAGCACGACGATGGGCACGAGCTGCAGGGCCAGCGGCACGACCCACTGGGCCTTGTCGGCGACGTCGATGGTGCGGTCGGTGGCGTAGTTGATCCAGAAGCCCAGCATGCCGCCCGACTGCGACGCCACCTCGAAGATGCCGACCAGCCGGCCGCGGACGCTGGGCGGCGACGTCTCGGCGATGTAGACCGGCACCACCAGCGACGCCGACCCGATGCCCAGCCCGCCGATGGCCCGCCCCGCGATGATCAGCGCCACCTTGCCGTCCGCCGCCGCCATCATGCTGCCGCCCACCATGAAGATGAGGCACGCCATCAGGATCGCCCAGCGCCGCCCGATCCGCTCCGCCACCGGGAACGTGAAGAGCGCCCCGAAGAAGCAGCCCACGTGGAACGTGCTGACAATGTCGGCGCTGTGCGCGTCGCGCAGCGACGCCGGGATGTCGTTGAACCCAAAGTCCCGCTTAAACGAGTCCAGCGCCATGGTGCCGCCGATCACGGCGCTGTCGTAGCCCACTGTCCGGGGGTTAGTCTGTTAGCAAGTTGTGATTAAAGAGGGACAAGGTGTGGCGACTTACTCGCGAGGGCTGCACATGATGCCACCAGAGCGATCCAGTGGATGGTCCAGTTGCGGACCTCGGGAGGATCATTCGTCCCGGCGGCGTGAGACCAACCCATGATCAAGACTGACTGCTCAAAAAATGGGGGGGGGGGGGAGGAGCAGTAAAGACAAAAAATGCCGTGAGGTTGCTCAATAACAGAACAAAAAAACACAAGGTAGATGCTGGTCGACGGACCGATCAATGGCGGTTGTCAGGACAAGAGACCAGACGAAGAGGAAAAGAAAGGGAAAGCCTCATCCCCATTTCCTCTGATCTTTTCAAAAAAGGATCAGCAGCCATAGTTTTTATACGCCATCAAACACGCCCCCTCGGAACCCTTGATCTAAAGCCAGCCAAACGAGGGGCAAAAAAGAAAAAAAAAGAAAAAAAAGTGCTTCATGCAGTACCGAGACCCCAAAGTCCATCTTCGCCAAGGACAAAACCCATCTGCCCAGGTCTGACTGCTGGACATGAAGATGCCGATTCAAGCTTTATTGGTTGGCAACCCCGCGCCAAGGCATAAAACCTGGAGACGCACAAGATGGGTGGACTGGGGAAAGGGGAGTCGGGACCGGGGAAAATAGGAAGCAAGGTGGTTTTCTCGTCGTGTTGTACACTTTTTTTGCAGACGTGCGCGTGACCGCCGTGGGGCGCTTGCTGGGGGTCTTGCATTTTTTCTTTTTTTTATTAGTTCTTTTCTATCTTGACTGTCTTCATCTTGCTGCCCAAGAGGCAGAACGGGCTAGGGAACGGTTCAACAGACGAACGAGGCAGACAACAATGGGATGAGCTGAAAGCATCAAAAAAAGGCGACAAGACTGGAATGCGGTGTTCTGGCCGACATGGTGCCGTTGGTTGTCTTGTGGTTTTCTTTTTTTGGAGCAAGTGACGTAGCTTGTGTTATCTATCATTCATTGGTTGCATACCCTCTCTGGCATGTGCAAAAGCTGAACTGCACGGCTGCGAGGAGGTATGCACTATGCAGTGAAGCTGTGAGCTGCGAGCTAACGTTACCTAGAAAAGAAGTCCAAACAAGAACTTTTTGGTGGCTGGGCTAAGCTGCTAGCTCCCGATGCCCAGTTATCTCTGAAAGGGCCAACGAGGCCAAGCAGCCAAGCAAAAACCCAAGACCAATACCCCGGAGCAAAAGAGGAAACAACAAAAGCTCCCCCGCACGTGGAATGCAGTGCCTTCTCCGCAAATGGCGCCACTTAATAAGAAACGACTCCGGAGGATTGTCGGGTTCTGTCTACAGTCGCACGTCCTGGCACTAATTCTAGAAACAGGGTCAGGTCTAGAACTCTGGGCCACATATCAAAAGTCTAGACTCGCTGCCTTTTCTTTTTGTCGCATGCATAGCCCCAGGTTGGGCTCCCAGAAGCCAAGTTCAACCAAGCCTCGACTCATTCATGGCATACTGGAGTATTCTCAACATCAACCTTGGGATCTGAGATTGTTGCTCGTGTAGAGAAGCAAGAGAAGGGGAGAACGAGAAAAAAAAAGAGAGATCTCACATGTCGTCTCCCCGCACCGCCCTTGCAGTCCCCAGGTCTTCAAGCAACATCTACAGCAGCGCTCAATGTCAACATGCAATGGGCAAGCGTCGACCCCCCCAAACCGACACATGAAAATTTCTTCTTCTTGGCTTGATGAGGGACCAATGTACTCCGCAAATGCCAAGCTGGATTTGGAGCCGCCAAGGCGACATCTACGGAGAGATGACCGATGATTTGGGGTCTGCAGAACCATTCAACCCTGACCCTAACCCTGGCATTGGCGTGGTTGACACCCAACCATTGAACCATCGTATTGATGAAAGAGGCATGCTGTGTGCTCTTCAGTTTCTGTTACTTTGAACTCGCAACTTTTTTTCGGTTCTGCCTGTGTCTGCGCCCCCAAGCGTAATGCCTTGCGTGCACATCTCAATACCTTGGCAGGGAACCCTTGGACCATCTGTGCGCTTCCATTTCCTCGGACCAGCCAATGTCCCAACTTTGCAATCCAAGGGATCAGAAAATGGCTTTCATCCCATCATCCTATCGTGATCCGTTTCTCCCCACGCCCGTGGGTGTTGTCGGCAAGGATATGGCAGTGACGTAGTGAGGCTGTGTTTTCACCCGATTTCCGTCCAAATGGGTATATAAGTCCTCGTCTGTTCTTGCCAAGACTCGCGGGACTATTTGGACAAAACGCCAAGATCAGAAACGGAAAGAAGACTTTTTTTCAAACAAAGCGCACCTTTTTGGATGCCAAGATGCTTGTCCGCGCAGTGGTCCTTGCGGCAATCTCGCAAGTGGTGAGGTGCATCCCCGTGGGCGCGGCTGATGCTGGCCAAGAGTGCGTGTTTGGCGGCTCCGACGGCGTCGCCAGGATCGGCATGTCCAAGGCCTCATGTTCGTCTTTGGTCATCTCGGCGATGGAGATAGCCGCCGGGGAGACTCTGGATTTGACAAACCTCCGAGAGGGTTCCACTGTAAGCTGTTCCAAAACCCCCAAAATTCCAAAACGGCAGTGAACAACATCTGCAGAACAAAAGTCCGATACTGACGGCGGATTTCCAGGTCATTTTCCGCGGAACCACGAGCTTTGACCACGCAGAGGGTGGCGGCCACGTCTTTTCAATCTCGGGGTCGAGGATAAACATCCACTGCGACCAGGACTGCACGCTCCTCGGGCCGGGGGCGCAAGCCCTGATTGGCGGCGGGAGGTCCAGTTCTCTGTTCCACCTCGAGAACCTCGTGGACTCTTCGATCGCCGGCCTCAACATCAAGAACGCTCCCGCGCATGGGTTCCTGCTCAACAATGTGCAGAACTTATCCATAAGGAATGTGAGCGTCGATGGGGGTGCTGGCGGCGGAACCGGCAGGGGCGCGGCGGGCTTCACAATCTCCAACAGCAGCAACGTGGTCATTGACGGGTCAACCGTGCGGGGCCAGGACGGCTGCGTGGCCGTGGACAGTGGAAGCGTCAGTGCACTCATCCAAGAAAACATGAACCACTCATTCCGAGTCCATATTGCTTTCTAATTCTCCCAGCCAACACACTCCCATGACGTCGTTGACGACCAATAGACTCACCCGCACTCTCTCCCCACAGAACATTGCATTCACCAACGGCCTCTGCTCCAACGGCAACGGCATCACCATCGGCCCGGCCGGCAGGTCCACGACCACAACCGCCATCTCCAACATCACCGTGTCGGACACCACCATCGAAAAGGCCCGGGTGGCCGCCATCCAGGTGCAGAGCGACGCGGGCGGGTCGGGCGCCATCGACGGCGTCACCTTTCGCAACATCCTCATCGACGGCGGCGGGGCGTCCGGGTCCGGCATCGTGGTCAACCAGGCCTTTGACAGCAGGGACCAGACCCTCACGCCGCCAAACGGCGTCACCATCTTCGACCTGAGGATGCGCAACGTCACGGGGACGGTGGGCCAAGGCGCGGCGAATGTTTCCATCAGGTGTGGGTTGGGCGACTGCCACGATTGGAGCTGGGAGGGGGTGAGCGTGACTGGCGGTGGCAGGGCGGTCGATTGTGTCAATCTGCCCAAGGGCGTGTCTTGTTGATGGGTCAAAATGCGTTTTAGTTGTATGAGTAATCGGATTAGAGCCTTGATGATGACAGTACTAGCTTGTGTTTATACATGCCCTCCCTGCAGCTACCCGGCCCATCCAGCACTTCTTAGAGGGCTCAGGGCTGGTCGTGGCATTGCCTCGAAAGTTGAGCTTGTCGTGGTAGTTAATGTAGCCCGGCGAGCTGCGTACAGGCTGCTGGTGACGACACTGCCGAAATTATCGTTGTAGGTGCAGGCAAAGGCGACCTAGGGAGAAGAAGTTTGTAAGCGGGACAACAGGGGTAAAAGAGAAAACCTACCACAATTCCACGGATGGCGTACCAAAAGATTCCCGCATTGATTCATGGTCCGCCGGGCGCGGTGTCAAACTGTAGCGAAAAGTTGCATATCTGTGAGACGAAGAACAAAACAAGGAAAGAGTAGCTTGATCGGTGGGTGGCATCTCACAGACCTGCCATTTGAGGTTGGCAACTGCATCGTCAGTGGTCACAGTGCTGGGGGTTCATCAAGACTGTTCACTCAAATGGGTAACCACAAAAGACGAGAGAAGACGGACAATAACAAAGCCTTTACAGGAGGCACCATGTATACTTTTTTGATCTTGTCACAAATACTCAACTTTGAATATCTACATGTCAGAATGATATCTTTTCAAACAAAGAATATCGTGGCCATTTGGGCAAGCTGCAAGGTCCTTCGTATGGTAGCCCCGGTCACTTTCAATCAAACTCGAGCACGGGGAAACAGGCCCACCCGCCTAGGGTTCCGTCAGCCTCAACACAGGGACCTTTCGGCTATCAGACATGCATCCATGTTTCTACCAGCAGGGTCCAATCACGACTGGTGGGCAGCGACCTAAGGATATGACACTTGAGACGCTTCTGGACTAAGCAGGCACCAATGGATTGCGACTTTTGTATGAGCAAAAGACCCAGGCACAATATATACGTCCCCTATTCTGAGGCTCGAGGAACCGCTGTTGACTATTTTTCGACCGATAGAGCTATTCTTGGGGACTAGAAATGGTTGGGGCTTTTTGGACTCTTCATGATCTGATGACCATCGCGCCAGGTAGTCTTTTGAGACTGGTGTCGTCAATACCATCCAAGCCCTAGAAGATACGAAAACAGAAAAGGAAGCAGAGCACAAAAATGAGCAAAACACAAGTTTACACCACTCAAGAACATCTTTTTTGGATTTTGACTGATACTGAGTCATCATGTACATGTATTCTTTTGCAAAAGGCTTCAGGTGTCGTCAACTGCCTGTTCACTTGTCTTGTAGCCATGACTTGCATTACGACATGTTGCAGGTGTACCGTCGGCTACCTCTACCGTTTTTCTCGTTCGGTATCCTCTTGCGAGAGCTCTCTCTGCTCAGCAAAACAGTTGGAGCACAACAAGGGCACCAAAAAGACCTTTTCGCCGCACTCCGACGGCTTGCAACGGCATCCGTCAGGTGGAAGGTTGGCCTCCGAGGCAGAATGCCCGCACTCGTATTGGAACCGTCTGGTGAAGCACATGACTGGTTGAGCTGTGTGCGGGCGCTATCTCGTGGCTTTGCGGAGTGGTGAAAAAGGAAAGGCTATTGTGTTAGTTTTGATGTTGACAGCTGAACTGAGCAGTATGATTTCATTTGTGCCCAGCATTTCGATGCATAGCTCGTCTTTATAGTGCATGGCCCCTGTCTCACACAATCTGAATTGTCCTGACTTTTTGAGCTGGGCAAAAGGAATACAAAAAAGTGCTCATTTTTAGTCTACTTGACCAAGCCTCCGTCATGACCAGCTGCTACAGAGACAACAGGTACCTCGATGCGGCAAGAACTAAAGTATGTCAGTGCTAGACTGAACGATCACCACAAGCGATTTCATTGGTCGCATCAGTGGTTTAGTGGTAAAATCCATCGTTGCCATTCTAGAAATAGATTCGATGGGCCCCGTGTTCGATTCACGGCTGATGCAATACAACCGTGCTTTTTGTCTTTTATGTTTTTATTGACGACGTTATCGGAACTCGGGTTTGTCAAGCTACTAGTCCAGACCGAGAACTGGTTTGTTTTGCCAGTTTGTTCCGCAGCATCGATAACCCGCCAGTCATCCAGGGCAATGCGTCGCGCCAACATTGAGCATGCTTCGGCTATGTACATCTAGAGCAATGAGCTTTTAAAAAACACACACAACAGACGCCAAAGAGAAAGCCAACTGCAGTCAGTTACTCGGTGCCTTGTCGTCCAGGCTTTCGTACGGACACTTGGACGGGACGTTCTCGTCGAGCAAAAAGTACTGACGGCTCTCGGTGGTGCCGGGCAGGCCATAGTCGCTGATCTCGGGGCTGTGGGGGATCTCGTCGTAGCGGTCGACCAGGCCGCGGATCATCTTGGTGGCGGACTCGCGGTAGCGGGCGTTCTTGAAGACGGCGTCGAAGATGTAGCGGGGCTGGTAGACCATGGCAAAGTTTGGGGCGTGGCGCGAGAGGCGCTGGCGGTGCGCCGGGGTCAGCACCGCGAAGAAGGCCTCGACGCCGTCAAAGTTCATGCACCACTTGACGTGGCCCGTGGCGCGCGGGATCTGGGCCGGCCACGGCTTGGGGTCCAGCTGCCTCAGCCGGTGCAGGAACGCCCAGAACGCGTCGTGGTACTCGTGCACGCTGCGCTCCCGCTCCGGCGGCGGGCACAGCATGACCAGCGAGATGTTGCGGCCCCGCCCCTCGAGCACCTGGTGGTATTCGAGTATGGCCTTGGCCCCCAGCTTGGCCGTCGCCGCGCTGCCGAGCTCCTCCGAGTCGAGGAACACAAAGTCCAGCTCGTTGGCCTTGAACCCCTTGGTCCCGTATACGCAGGGAAACGTCTTGCTCGGGCTGATCAGCACCCCGACAAAGTCGTCGTAGGCCTGTCTCTGCCATGTTCCTTGGGGGTATGTTAGCTCGACTTGGTACCTGAGGTTTTTTTTTTGTTTCCTTTCGGTCAGCCAAGGTCCTGACGTGCCAGCAACTGTAAGGAACGTAGTGTTCTTTTCGTGTCTCTTTCTCTTTTACCTGTCCAGGAGCTCAACCTTGACATCCGCCAGCGCGTTGGCAGAAGTGGCATTGCCACGTTGTGAGTACAAAAATCGCGACTTCAAGCCCGAAGCATATCGAGGGAGGTGGACAAGAAAGCCGTAAAACCGCTTAAAGTTGATCCCGAGGAACAGAACAAAGGCGTGGGTGATGATTATGGCAAACATGTTGAGGGTGATAAGGTGCACAAGCGGCTTGGCACGAGAATCTTGAACGCACCGCTAGTTGAACCTTCTTCTTGACTTCTTATATTTTTCCCAGCAACCTCCCACACCATCTGAAGCTGCTGAGACTCCCCGTACCTCCGTGGAATGTTTGAGCCGATGGTGCAGCCTCTTTTGTATTGCGACGGTAACATGAGACGGCCGCCGTTACAAGTGCTGAACCAAGAGGGCCACACTTGAAGAATCCCCCAGAATGGCTGTTATCACTATGACTTGTACCAGTTTCGTGATGTGCTCCTTTGGGGCGGTCTGTTGTGGGGAGAAAATCGGCAGGCGGCCCGACGTGCGATTTGTCCTTACTCCTTACAGTAGTGACTAGTCCGACTAAATGGGTCTGGAAGCAGTGGAAGCTGCAAATGATAGGCATATAGACATATTGTAAGCCAGGTAGGCTAGGCAAAGAAAATCCCACGGCCAGGAACAATTAATAATCTCATGTCACAAGTCGGAGTTTTCAGTATGACGTGAATGCGTTTACGGCCGTCCCGACAAGAGGGCGCTTAACTGCTTACATTCAGGCCGCGGGCCTAGTCATTGCGCTTCACGGGCAGCTGGCGGGGAAGCGCCGCGGCTTACCAACAACTTGAATCGTTGTCGAGTAAAAAGGCTTTGGCCATACGCCGTACCAAGTACAATTGACTGCATTGCGGCTGTGCTTTGCCACACTAATTTTAGCATTATTCTTTTTTTTGCAATTTCTACGCCAAGGCGCCCACTGACTTGGGTTAAATACCTATTTTCCTGCCTATTCGTCCAATGTCTCGACTCTTCCGCAATCCGTCTCAAATTGTCCCTACCTCGGAACTATATATATATCAGACTTCCAATCTCGAACACGATGGTCCAATCAACGATGCGGTCCCATGGCGGCTCAACCAGGCACGTTTAACAGTAGCCACGGCCCGGACCGTCCCCGTCGCCCGCTGTTGACAATCGAGACAAGGTTCCCGCCGCGACGGAAAAAACCTTTATCAAATGTGGATCAGAGTCTACGGATACGTCAATGGACAAGCTACACTAGACCATGAGGCTAAAAAGCAGATAGGATTATGATTAAGCATTAAGTGTTACTAGTCTAGTCTAAAAAGAAACTCCCCTTCATGGGTCCACTCATCCTCAAGAACAACATGGCTTTTTGAACAAAGGCGCCAACTGATAGGCACCGAGGTAGGGACCTAGGCATCTCGCATAGCTGTAGGTGGAAGTTTAACAAACTGTTCAGGGGGGCCCGCGTGCATTCTCGAGTGGCTCCCATCCGGCCTGCCGGGGTACCAACCGGGATCAGTTCGCATGGGGGCATATCCCTCCCTGTAGGCCCAAAACACGCGGTACGACTTGGTGGATATCAGGACGCCATAGGTCGGGGGCAATTTCCCGGTTATGGCTGCCTCGCATCCCTTGGGAGCCAAGAAAGAAACCGGATACTGGACGCCCCCGGCGTTGATGATATAATGCGTCTCGAGTCCTGGGGTGATGAAGAATCTATCCAGCGGCTGGATGTATTTATTGACCTTGTCGCTGAAGATCCTGACTTCGCAGTCGTTATCACGGGCTTCCTCCCAGGTCCGGCGTAAACCGTCCGAGGGTTGAGGAGGAGGAGGCAATTTGTCACGATGTCGGAAGAACCGGCCGAGCAGAGGACTGGCGAAGGATGTACTCGGCATCAAGGCCAAGGCAAAAGTCGCTGCGGTAAACGCGTTGGAGATTTGCATGTTTGTGCAAGTATGTGATGGTGTTGAATGTAGCTTTTGAGGGATAAAAGATTAGAGAGACAAGGAAAGAAGAGGATGCACCAAAGGTTGATCGCTGTAATGAAATGGAGAGCTAAAAGCCAACAGGAGCGCACGACAGTAGTAGTAGTAATAGTAGTAGTAGTATTATTTAACGCCGGGCTCGGCCCGGCTTGTTAGCCGGCCGTTAGCAACCTCCCGAGGGGTATCTCGGCGCGCGTTCTATCTTCTTTATTTACACAGGGGGAAAACAAGGAGGGCAAAGGCGGATCGTGCCTGACCGGGTTCGGGCCCGATCCTGTTTAGGGGGATAATTTACTGACGCGACCCCGTGCCTAAAATGCACGGAGGGTTCGTCTGACGGCTTGTGCCGTAAAATGTGGGTAAAAAAGCAATAAATTTATTCCTCGTTTAAATTCGAATCGTTTACGATCGGTGTTCCTAGGCGTAAAATGCGTTCGTGGCGCGCGGGGCGCTGGCGGGCCGCTTTGGGGCGGGCGTTAAAATAATTGGTGGCTATCGAAAACGCTTCAAAGCTTTTCGGTTGCCCGAGGCTTGTTTAAAAGAATTTGCGGCGTTGGGCGCGGTTTGGCGGCCCGACCGGCCGTTCGTTATCAGGCCACGGCCAATTTCTCCACACCGCCCGCGAATAGCGGCAATGCACCGGGTGCTTAGGGGAGGTCCGCTTCCAGCACCAGGCATACGAAATATTTGCATCCTGGTGGTTGAAACGGTCATGGTAGGCTTTGAAATCGCCGTGGCCGGTCCTCATGGCCAAATAATGGCCCAGTAGGGGTCTTGGCAAACGCAGTTCCTCGGGCTCCTTTCTCGGTGTGTATTGGAATTTCCATTCCCTATATGCGGGGGACCGTTCACAGAGTTCTTTACGCCACCAGTCCTTCTCTATATTCGAAAGAATGGCTCTAAGGACCGTGCCGGCACCGCTATACGTGGTTTGCTGAGCCCTCGGGTCTGGGTCCGGCGGTCCGGCGGAGCCGGCCTTGGCCAGCTCGTCAGCCCGGTCGTTTCCCGGGATTCCCTGGTGCCCAGGGCACCAACGGACCCGAACCTCGGTACCTTGTTTTCGGAGTAAATCGACAAGGTTATGGAACTCTAGAAAAGCCCATTGGGACGAACGCGGCGCGTCGCCTCTAAGACCCCAAATAACCGAGGTGCTGTCCACACAAATCCAAATCCGGGCGCCTGGCTGGGCCTTGGTTGCCGCCTGTAGCCCTTTTAGGGCGTCAATCGCCTCGGCGTCGAAAACGTGGCTTTCCGGCGTAATAAATGCGGAGCCTGCGGCAAATTCCAGGCCCGCCCTAAAAGCGGCCCATCCGTACCCTATTTGGACGCAGTTGTTTTCGTGTTTTTCCGAACCATCCGTATATACCACGATATCGTCAGGTAATACCATGTCCAGCCATTCGATAAAGCGGCGGGCCGCTTCCTCTTTCGGGACTCCTCCGGTGGGGTCAGTGCGAGAATCCGGGGCATTGCGAGGTGCGCGCAACTCTAGTCTCCGGATCCGCGGGAGAAGTTGTGCAGCCGTTTGCAGGGTCGTGGCCGAATGGCCCGAGTTGCGGGCACGAGGTGTTTCACGCAGGCGGCTGACAAGGGGGTGCCCCTTGTCCGCGAGCCTTAGTCGGGCGCCGTATTTCAGGCGGGTGTAGGCCAGCGCGACGCGGGCCGAGGGTAGTCCTGCGTCCCTGAGAACAGTGGACGAGGGGGTGGTTTTATACGCCGGGAGGATTGCCCGTGCCGCTAAAACCAGCGGTTTGTTTAATGCTTTAAGGAGTCCTCTTTGCTTGTGCGCTGGGTTGTACCATGCCTCGGCTGCGTAGGTGGCCGAGGAACCCACGCATGCCACCGCTGCCTTGCGAAGTGCAGCCGCAGGCGGTCCGTATCTTACTGCCCCAAAACTCTTAAAGTGGGCAGCGACCGCCATTGCTTTGGCAGCCCTTTCGGCCACGTGGCGGCGCCCGTCTAGCCGTCGGCTGAACCAAAAACCAAACCAACGCATGCCCGGGTAGCGCTCGGCCCCGGAGGCGCTTTGTCCGCGTCGACCGCCCGGTAGTTGGACCGGGGTAACCGTTCTACCATTAATCCGGATTTCCGGGTTGCGACCGTGCCTTTTCTTAGTAATATGGATCACCTCTGTCTTTTCCGCTGCAAAATGGATCTTCTCTTCCGCCGCAATTTCGTGCATATCCCGGAGTTTATCTTCCAGCTAACGTACGTTTTCCTCCAACGAGGGTGACGATTTCCATGTAAGCACGTCGTCTGCGTATGCCAACCGCCACTTCGTACCGTTTTTGACGAGATACGCCAAATATAGCATATATAGGATCGGGGAAAGGGGAGACCCTTGCGGGGTGCCGCACCCAAACCGCCTAAAGCCCGTGGTCGTACCCTCCAGCCGGACTCGGGCCTGGCGGTCGTTTAAAAAGTTAATCACGAACCTGAGGAGCATTTTACTAAACCCAAGGCTCCGCATTTTCCGTATTAATCGCCCATGGAGGAGGGCGTCGAAAGCGCCTTGGACGTCGCATGCGACAAGGGTAACTTCCTCCCCGCGAGCTAAAACCTGCTCGATATCGTGGGCGAGGGCACAAACCAGATCCGTCGCCGATCGTTTGGGTAGGGCACCGCCGTGGGTGCAGCTAAGGAGCCCGTTGTCGTGTATGGCCCAAGCTATCCGGCGTGCAACGAGCCTCTCGAGGCCTTTTCCGATGCAGGAGAGGAGGGCTATAGGCCGCCAGAATCGAACGCTGCTCCGGTCTTTCTTCCCCGTTTTCGGTAGCATCGCGACTTCGGCCTTCTTCCAAGGCGCTGGGAAATGTCCGAGTTCCAGGCAACGTTGGTAGAGCCTGCGCACCGGCTCGGCCAACGAAGCCCATCCGGCTTTTAGTAGCCGGACGGTCATTCCGTCGATACCCGGGGACGTGCTCGTAACCCCAATGCAGGAGCGCTCCGCCTCTTCCGCACTAACCTGGGTGTCCCAAGGGATTTTAGCCTCGTCCGCCGACCAGGCCTCCAAGGGGTCTCCCTGCAGGTTATCCTCCGCCGAAAATCGGCCAAACACCTCCCGTTGCAGTGCTTCCGCTTTTGCTAAAGGCTCGCTCACTTGCTCGCCGTTAATAACCAGCGGCGGGGACCGGAGGCGTGGTCCGGCTCCCAGCCAGCCCACCATATTCCACAAATCCTTATCGTCGCGCAGTTGGTCGATCCGGTGCCTCCAATACTCCCGCTTCGCGGCCCGCACCCCTTTCGTATAGGCTTTTTCCTCGGCAGAGGCGTCTGCCCTATTTACAGCGCTCCGTTTAACCCGCTGGAATTCGGACCAGAGCCGCTGGCAGTTTTCGGTCCACCAGGGAGCCGAGCTGTCCCTTTTTCCCGCCGGCGTACCCACGACCCACGTCACTTGCTCCCATAAAGTTGTAAATTCAGCTACCCACGCGTCCAATGCGTAGCCATCGGCCGCGGATCCCGGGTCCGGCATGTCTTGCATGCCAAAAGCAAGTAGCTCCGCGAACTTTGGTAACCGGTCGTCCCTAACCGAAACGTTGATCGCCTCCGGGCGGGGGGCGCCGCGCGTCCGCAGCGTGGTATAAAGGGATTCGTGGTCGGAGCCTGTGTAAAGACTGCTGTCAACCACAGTTATTGTGCTGGGGAGGTTGGAAAAGACCATATCCAGTAAACCCCCGTCGCGGTGGGTGGGCACGCCGATATTTCCTGTAAAACTCATCCCCTGGGCTTGCGCCCATGCCGTCAGTTGGTCCCCTCCGCGTACGTTTGCGCGGCCCGGCTGGTATGCAGCAGCCGCTACGTTAAAATCGCCGCCTAGCACCGTGGGTCCATTTGGCACGGTATTGCATACCATTTCCAGCGCGGCTTCAGTGCCCGGAGCCCTATATACGTTAACAAACAATATTCCGTTAATTTCGAGCCAGAGTATGTCCCGCGTATTTTGGCCCTGCGGTAGCCGTCGTTGTGCGGCCCTTAGGGCTGCCCCCTTCTTGACGTAGGTGAGCACCCGGGGCCGGAGCCCAGTCATGGCTTCGTAAGTGTTGGCGTGCCATTCGTCCACTGGCGCAAAAACATCATAGCCCGGGTGCGTTTGTGTAATTGTATTTAGCCCGCACCATGGCTCTTGAACGTTAACCAGGTCCACCTTTCTCTGGTGGCACAACTCCAATAGGCTCAGATGCACACCCATCCTTTTACCTACATTGGCCCAAACTACGTCGAGGCATTCCCGCTGCATATTGCCGAGCGAGTATTTCGTCATATTAATCGACGGGTTGCTTCCAAGTCTATCCCATTAGCGGGGCAAGGTTCGGCAGCCGCTGCGTCCTCCTCCATTTCGGCTGCCCAAACGATTTCGTCGTGCACGCGTTCCTGTTCAACCTGCAGGAAGTTACGGATGTCCGCCCCTGCCGCCTCGCATGGCCGCGCTCTTTTGTTTGAAATGCTCGATCGGGAGCTCGAGGTTTGCGAATGCTGCGATAAGGTGCTTAGGACCGGGATTGCAGGTGCTGGCTCTCGGCGGGCCGTTTCGGCCCGGTCGTTGATAATCGCGGCACGGTTGGCACGTCCGATTCTGCGAATCCCCTTAAGTTTACGCTGTGAAGGTCGTTCAAGCTTCCCATTTACCACCAAAGGTCGGGCAGGGCAATTCTCATGTCCGGATGGGAAATGGTCGTGGCAATTAACGCATTTGGGGGCTGCCTTGCACGGCTCTTCCTCTGTCGCATGTTTTGCTTCACCACATATGCCGCAACGCGCTTGCCGTACGCAGCGACGTATTTCGCAATATCCCTGGCAACCGTCGTGGTGGTGTGTAATTTTGCGTGATTTTTCAACCTTCCGCGCACGTCTCGACACTCCAAAAAGCTGAAAGGGCTTTACGGGTTGAAGGAAGGACACTATCCACGTGCCCTCAGCCGTATGTGGGTCGTAACCATGTTTGGAAATATGCCAGTTGACTGGCTGCTGGCCTGCTGCCACGGTAATCTCCTCCTGGATTACCTCATGTACGTCCTTTCTTCCGTCCAGGCAATTGAGCGTTCGGGGCACTCCAGAGACGGCGTATGTGTGCCAGGTTGTCGGGACAGTAACTTCCCGCGCGTCCAATGCGTCCATAATGGCCTTGACCGCGCTGGGGTTGAGGAGTTTTTGCCGTGTTTCCTCAGAGGCCACCGTAACACCCCAGCCCGTGGGGGTACGCTTGGCGTTTGGGATTTCACTGTGTGGCACCGAGACCAATTCGGCCAGTTTGGTCGTTACCGCGTATGGCTCCTTCGTCACCATCCGCAATTTGTCATTTACGCGGATCAGGATGCGGTTGGACGGCTGTTCTGTCAAACGTTTCGGGGCTTGGGAGCGGTCCCGGCCCGATTGGGAGGGAGTTGCGGAGCTGTCAGGTGCATTGCCGGGCGTCGTACGTATCGGGTACGAGCGCGTGGCCGGGGTTAAAATTCGCGTTGGGGCCGCCGCTGGTGGCGTGGCGGCTCGCTCGGCCCATGTGACCGATTTGTTAGTGGGCGTGCCTCTGCCTTTAGAGGCCGACGACGCCGTGCCCGTCCTCGTAATTAAAATGCTGCGCCTTTCGCTGGAACTGGTCGGCGAACGCGACGGGGAGCGCGAACGCTCTTTTTCAGGGAGGGTGCGACTGAGGAACCAGCCGCTGATCACGTCGTCAAGTTCAAGAACAATTCTCCTAAGCGCGGCGTCCTCCGGGGCCTGTAAACTTTCGAGCTTGGCTGCAAAGACCTCTTCGAGCCAGCTGCCGACTGTTTCCACGTTTTCCAACTCCTGCTGCAGTGTTTTGATGGCCAGGGCCGGGAGGCTGGAGTACCTTCCGCGGCCAGCCGGCTCAGGCGCGTTAGCGGTGCGCGTGTCGAGAGATACGTGTCCCGACTCGGCCTGGCCCTGCGGCAAAGCCTGCGGCGTGCTCTGCGGGCGCGCGCGGCGGTTTGAGACCTCTGGTGAGGCCATGACGACCAGCGCCCGGAGGGCGAAAATTCTTCAGCTGTTAAGCTTATTGGTGTGTTTGGGTGTGAATCGCTAACAAAGGTGGGTCTGACCCATGAATGGTGGAGGATGCTTGTGTACAAAAGCAAAGGCCAGCGTCTGCTTGAGTATTGACTATGCGTGTGATAACAACATACTTTAGAACTCTAAATACCAGAAGTGTTGCTTCAGAGGGCGCCTTTATAGTCGCTGGAGTGTCTGACTGCCCTATCCTGCCTGTTTGTACACTGGTCAGGACTCACCCAGACTCGGGCGAGATGGCTAAACAAATACTGTTCATTTGTGGTTTGCCTCACTGAACTGACAGTCTGACAGATATTACACGCTATGATTGTTCCATGTTATCTTTATGACAAACATGCGCTCGAGAACCCAGCGCTGCTGAATCATTCAGACACAAACAAGCACGCCTGGTGACATTACAAGCTTGCGCCCTTGTCCTTTGAGCCAGGCTTCCTCCCAAAAGTGATGATGGCATACATCTTTGCGTTCCACCTCCCGCCGGCCGTGTCCTCGAGGTGCCTCTGCATGGCGCCGGCAATCAGGGCCGCGAACTGCTCATTCTGCTCGGGCGACCACTTGAACTTGATAAAAGCCTTGACCAGGCCCGAGCAGGCCGTGCAAAACTCGGCCGCCGGCAGGTCGGGCGCAAACACAAAGTCCCGCGACTCGACGTCCACGAACCCAGCAGCAGTCAGCCTCGCCTCGGCGGTGGTGTTGTCGCCCCAGCCGCGGTCCGGGAAGATGGCGCCGAGGCCCGGCAGCGGCGGGGCGTCGGGGATGTAGTTCCTGACGGCGGGGACGGCGACGGCGTCCCACCAGGCGGGGTTCCTCCAGGTCGTGAAGCCCGCGACGCCGCCCGGGCGGAGCAGGCGGAGGGTCTCGCGGAGGGTGGCGTCGTCGTCGGGCGCCGAGACGGCAAAGTTGTTGAAGGCGTGCGAAAAGGCCCCGTCGGGCAGCGGCAGCGGGTGCTGGCCCGCGCGCAGCACCTCGACCTTGCCGGCCCAGCCGGGCTCCTCGGCCGCGCGCTGCGACGTGAAGGCCACGACGCCCGGGTCCAGGTCCACGGCGACGACGCGCGACAGCTGCGCGCTGGCAAACTCGGGCTTGAACAGCTGCGCCGTCACGACGCCGCCGCTGCAGGGGTTGTCCAGCACGGCCTGCAGGGGAGGGGCGCCGGGCAGCGCCGCAGCATCTCGGCCGCCGGGATGCCCTTGACCTGCTCGTTGACCACGAGGGCGCCCGGGTCGGTCGGGTTGGTGTTGATCTTTCTCTGTGGTTGCGCCATTTTTTTTCTTTTTGGGACTAGCGGGCAAAACTGGGGGTTTTGGGGTAGGGCTGACGGGAGACGGGAGACGGGAGACGGGAGTAAATTTCCCCTAGTCTGGTGTGCGGGATGACGATGATGGGATGAATGTTGCTAGCTTCAGGGGTAATCCTTTTCTTTCCGAAAAAAGCTTATCCGGATTGCCCACGGCGTTTAATCTGGGCTATAACAAAAAGGTTCTTGGGAAGGAGGTCGACGTGTCCTGGAACAGGGTCTTGAAGGAATGGGGAAACGGCGAGTTTGTAGCTGAGAGGTCGGGAATGCGCCGCGAGTCAAGACCAACGACTTGACGGGCAAATTCGTACAGCTTGAGCCGAGGCATCACCCCACGTCTGTAAAAACCCTGGAACCCCGGAGTTTTCCAATGGATTCGGTTCGGTGTCGGTCGGACTCGGCATTCCCCAATTAAGCATTGCCAACTGCGGGTGTAAAAGCTTGACGGGCGACTTGCGCATACGTCAAGTCCCAGATTACGGAACTCGACGGAGGCCATTTCGAGCAACAGTGGCCAGTGAATAGCACTACGATTGGATCAGATATGTTGGGTTAAATCAAACCGATGAACGCTTCAATTGCAACAAGTAAAAATACTACAGTCAAGTAAACATGTTGCCATGACCATTTAGATGCTCCCCCATACATAAACCTTTACCTGACCATAAATCCGACTTTTCCCTTGTCCCGTTACATGCTGCCCTAAAGAGAAGCCAAGACACGCCCAATGAAAACCAAGCTCCGCCGCTGCCATGTACCATCAAATGAAAGAAGACCAGACGTAAACTCGAAAGGATAAAGGAAAGCGAATAAAAGAGATACAGAAAAAACAAAAAAAAAAAGAAAATCATAATATGCAATCATCTTCTACTCGTCCTTGGCGCTAGGAGTGCGGCTCGAACTCCTGGAGCTCTTGAGCTCGCTCTTCTTGACGACCTGCATGCGCCCCCTGTCCTGCGAGGTCCTGACAAAGAAAAAGTCCGCCTTGGTCTTGACCGTCTTGGTGCTCTTGACCGCGGCGGCGGCCGACGCGGCGGCGGTGGTGGGCACGGTCTTTTTGTTCTTGGAGGCCTCGACCTTGGCCTTGAGCTGCGTGACGTGCAGCGACAGCCGCGCCGCCTCGGCCGCCGCCGCCGCGCGCGCCTCCTCGAGCTCGTTGCGCTCCGACTCCACCGCCGCCCGGTCCGCCTCCAGCGCCGCCTTCTCCGTCGCAAACGTCGTCACCATGTCGTTGGCCTCGGCCGCGCGGCTCTCCACCTCGGCCTGCAGCGCGGCGACCCTGCCCGCCAGCTCGTCCTTTTCCCGCGCCGCCGTCGCGAGGGATGCCGCGTGGTCCTCGGGCGTCCTGCCCTCGAGGTTCTGGATCTCGGCCTCTGCTTTGGTGGTTTCTGCTTGTGCGGCCGCGAGCTGGTCGTGGAGGGCGGCCAGCTCGGCTTCCTTTTCGGCCGTGGCGGCGGCGAGCTTGTCGTTGAGGCTGGCGAGCTCCGACTCCTTTGCTGCTGCGGCGGCGGTGAGCTTGTCGTTGAGGGCGGCGATCTCGGCTTCTTTCTCGGCTGTGGCTGTCGCCATGTTTGTCTCGGCGGTTGCTAGCGCTGTTGCAGCGGCAGTCTCGGCTGCTGCCAGTTTCTCCTGCAGGTTGGAGATCTCTTTTGTCTTTTCTTCCGTGGTTGTTGCCAGGCTGGCCTCGAGTGTGGCAAGGCTCGATTGCGATGTGGCCAGTGTCGACTCTGCTTCGGCCAGCTTGGCAGTAACTTCGACCAACTCCTGGTCCTTGGTGGCACTCGCGGCAGCCAGCTGCTCGACCTCCTTCCTGAGCTCGTCGTTGCTGGCCTTGGCCTCGTCGCCATCCTTCTTCAGCTGCTCGATGCAGCCCTCCTTGTCCTTGACCACGCCCTCCAGCTCGGCCAGCTTTGCGTGCGCGGTGCCCAAGTCCCCCTGCAGCCCCGCGACCTTGCCCTCCAGCTCGGCCTTGTCCTTCTCCAAAGCCTCGGCGGCGGCCCTGGCGTTGACCAGCTCCTCCTTGAGCGCGAGCATGTCCCCGTGGGCCCTCTCGCGATCCTCGTCGAGCATCCGGGACCTCTCGCTCAGGACGGCCACCTCGGCGGCCGAGGCCTCGAGCGCGACGGCCAACCTGTCCCGCTCGGCCGAGAGGCCCTCGATGACCATGGCCTTGGTCTTGACCTCGCTCTCGAAGCCCTCGACCTTGACGCGGAGCAGGTCGCGCACCAGCTCGCAGGCCGCCAGCTTGGCGATGGTGACCTCCTCCGACTGCGACACCGCCGCCCGCACCGTGCGCACATCGGCCTCCAGCGTCTGGCACTGCTCCGACAGCGTCGTCATGCCCGTCTTGTTCTCGTCGCGCTCCGCCTCGGCCGCCGCGAGCGCCGTGCGGAGCGACGCGAGCTGTGCCGCCTGCGCCTCCAGCTGCTGCTGGAGCGTGGCGTCGACCGCGCCGGCCTGCTGCGCCATGGCGGGCGGCTGCTGCACCATGGGCATGGGGAGGGGCGCTGGCATCGGCATGGCCGGCACCGCCTGCTGCAGGAACGGCGGCATCATGTCCAGGCTCGGCATCTGCGGGACGTGGCTCATCGGCGGCACCACGGGGCCCATGTTAGCGGTCATGGACAGCGGCCTGGGGGACGGCCTGGGGGACGGCTGGAACGGCCTGGCCTGGGCGTTGAGCTGGGGAGACGCAGGGGTGGACTCGGTGCGGCCGGTCGACAGGCGGCTTATGGGCGGCACGGGCGCTTGTCTGGAGGGGGCCGGCGGCGCCGGGGTTGTCGGGGCCGATGCCGGCGCCTGCCGCTCCTTTTGCTTGGCCGCCACGCTGGCAATCTGGCGCTGCACCTGCTGCTGCTGCCGGGCATTGTCCTCGGCCTCGGCCTGCATCCGCTTCTCCAGGCCCGCGATCTTGCTGCGGAGGTCCGCCTCGATCCGCTCGCGCCGGCGCTTCTCCTCCTCGCGCTTGCGGACCTCCTCCTCGGTCTCGCGCGCCGGGTGCACCTCGATGGTGAGCTTGCGGCCGGCCGGCTTGGTGGGGGCCGGGGCGGAGCTGCCGACGGAGGGTGCCGAGGTCGGGGGAGCCTGCTGGCGGGTCTGGACGACGGGCACGCTGGTGGTGACGGTCGTCGTCTGCCTCTTCTGCACCTTGGGACTCCCGACGGTGGCGTCGGACATGACGGTGGTAGCGTGCGTGTCGTCGGACAGCTCGGAGTCGGTGTAGTCCGTGTCGGACCCGAACGAGTCGTGGCGGGAAAACGGCTCCCGGCGCATCAGCGCGTTGGCGTTGGTCACCTGCGGCAGGAACCTCTCGGCCCAGCTGCTGCCCGGCACGGAGCGGCGCTTGTCCTGGGTCGTGGTCGTGGTCGTGGTCGACGGCTCCTTGAAGGACAGCCGCCGGCGGGGCCGGATGGAGCGCCGAGACGACTCCTGCGAGTCGGACAGCGAGGCGAACGAGGGCCCGGTGGTCGAGTCGGCCGGCAGAGGAGGCGTCGAGGGCCGCTGGGGCGTCTTCATGGCCGACTTGAGCGACTGCCGCTCCGTCCTCTGCCGCAAAAAGTCGAGACTGTTGTCGCTGACCGACCCGGTCGACTGCTGGCTGCCGTTGCTGGGGAAGCTGACCTTTGGCCGCCGGTTCCGGCCCGACCTGGCGACGCGCGACGAGCCCAGGTGAGATCCGGAGCCGACGGTGGGAGCGTTGGAGGACATGGACACCTGGGACGAAGTATCGTCCAGACTCCCGCTCCGACGACGCGAGGGCTGTGCAGGCCTGGTAGGCACGATACCTCCTGCCCCCGATAGTCTGTTCCGCAGCCTGTCGGAGCGCTCCCTCTCTTGTGCCCTGTCCATGTTGGTGGCTGTCAGGTTTGAAGTTGCCATCATTTGGTTGGATTCTTTTTCTTCTTCTTTCTCTCTTTTGGTTGTGGATGTATTATATGTATTGTTCAAGTATAATTTGACCGTCTTGTCAAAAAGTCAAAGCAGGCTATTGTTTTCTCAGTTTTGCAGTCAATGATATTTTACTACTAGATCATGTGTCGCTTCCAAGGCGTGAAAATCGTCGGTGAATGAAGCACGGTCGTCCGGCTTTCCATGGATGAATAGAAGAAAAAGCAAGTTTCGTTTGTTCTAGCATTTTACAGTGAAAAAAAGGTTTTGTTTGTCGGATGTCCTTGAAACAGAATCGACAGAAAAAAAAAAGAGAAGGGAAACACAACATCGACGCCCGATGGGCTTTGTTGCTATTATACACATGCAAAAAGGGGGCTATGCGGAAGTGGCTTTTCCTATTTTGGCCTTGGCAATGCTCAAAATCCGGTACTGACTCATAAACAGGCTTTGTCTGGTGCTTTAGGGCATGAAGCTCGACCCGCTGGTGCTATGCCACGCCTCCAGGGGTTGGTCCGAGCAGCCAGTCACACGTCACCGACAGGGTCGATCGCGCGAGCCCAACTGCGACCGTTGATACCCAACCCAATTCACCAGTGTGTGATAGGCCCGTTGTTTGTTTTTCTATGCATTTCCGGTGTCGACATGGGCAAACTGACAATTATACAACGCAAACTATACATTTCGGTGGCTGGGGCTTTTTGTTTTGTCTCTTTTTTTTTCCTTTCCGTTAACCACGTAGGGAAAAAAACAAATTAACCGTACTCCGTACCAAGTTTCGATGCCCAACACAGCTAGGGTTTGGCAGGGTCAAAGGCGGATGGGATGAAAGCATGCCACGTTTTCGACCGTGGTCTGTCTCATTTTGTCCCATGGGGAAATACAGCGCCTCCTTTTTTTTGATTTCAACTCCTTGCCCAATCTGGTTCGCAACAGCCCATTTCGGCACCTCAAACGGGATGCCGGGTGCATCATGTTCGGATCGACACATAGCACCTAGCCCGACCACCACCCCCATTTCTCACTGCCCCAAAGCCCAATACCTCGATGCGCAATCGTTTTGCAATTAATCGTGTCTCACCATTTTGTGCGCTGAAAAGAAAGAGAAAAAAGAAAAAAAGCAATTCAAGTAAACAAAAAGCCGATACGTCATGTGTTACCCCCCCTCGTCCAACCACACACGAGCCCCCGGCCCCCAAGACATGCACGACCAACCGGTTCACCGCTGCCGTCGTATGCACCATGCACGCTTTACCCGCCCGGCTGCACCAAGTGACAGGGCCAAGATTCCACGTGTACCACTCAGCAAAGCCATGGGTGGTTTTTGGTAAAACACGACAATTTTGTCAATTTGTCGACTCGTCAAAAATAACATGCCAGCGCAGGCTGATGACGCTTCATCACCATTGACAAGTGTCGTATTTTCTTTCTCAGAAACACCACGTACAAAGTGCAGCGACTGGTATTACACATTGGCGATATCGCCTCGCGATTCTCGTATTCTGTCTCACCAGCCCAGCCTTACTGTGGGATGGCAGGTTTGATCTGATTAGATATTGGCTTCTTCCGTGATCCACTTTGGCAGACTGGCTTGGCAAGACTGGCTTGACGGGGAATTCGCAAGTGGACCCGAGACGACCTCCCATGTAGTAGTCCAACGACAATCACTAGAATAGTTCTAGTCTAGGTAGTACAAACAAGATTGACAGTCGTGGTTGATAGGCCAGACAACCCCAGACCAGAAGTTGCTGCAGTCCCTCGTCAGAGGCTTGATGCGATGTGAACGGGGGTGGCAAAAAAGCACAGTCTTGCAAATACCCAGTGAAAATAAATCTAAAAAAGAAAATCCGTTGATGGTCTGACGGAAGATAGGCTGATGGAACTGCACTCTTTGATTGTGTGTCGCCCTAAGCACGCCAGATTCTTATTAAACTAAAAAAAAAACACTAAGCCAGAGTCCCAGACACGCATCAAGTCGACACTGGCTTGTCTTTCACAAGACCGTTACGGCATATGGCCCTGCGGGCCTGTGGCACATCCTGCTTCGTGTATGCTTTGGTGTCCAATACTTTGTGCCGCGAGCCTGCTTGCTGACTACGCGGATCCGGGCCACTTCACGCCCTTGGTGGTTCGGTTATTGTGCAGCTCCTTTTTTTCTGGCTGACGTACTCGGCGCATTTTTCAGCCGGACATTTTGGCTAATATTTGGATAAATGAACCAGCGCCTAACCCTCCAGCTCATATCTTGCATTGGGATGCAGCGTTGACGTTGGCCAGAACCACACAGCTTATTTACTCGGCTCCACCTTGCAACAATCGTAGAGGTGAGCATATGAGTGACCAGGGTCTACTATGAGGCTAGTCTGAGTTATTCATGGGAATGCTTGTAACGTATTGTAAGAGTGTGGGAACAGTTGGGAGCGCTGATTTTGTTTGACATCAAGATGCTATCCATTTTTTCTCCTTTTTTCTTTTAAAAAAAACATAATGTTATTGGCTGTCTCATATTCTACAATTATTTCTCCTTTGCTCCTCATAGAGGCTATATCCCGAAGAAGCTGCTAGCCAGAATGTCGAGATCTAAAAGGCTTCAAAAGGGCTAATCCTAACTTCCCAGACTTATGGCCCATCTTGCCTGGCTAGCCATCTGTACAAAACCTCATTTAAGCAGCCTTTAGTACTCAGCTTCTCAGGGATTTATTGTTTTTTTTTCTTCTTTTTTACGCTTATTCTTTTGTGGCAGGATGCCAATTCACAGAAGGTTAATTTTGTCGGCCGGGAGGGGGCGGGGGTCTTCTCGCGGGCGGCATTCCCGGGGTGGGGTGCCAGGGGGGAAAGTGATGTTCGGGCAACATGGAGCTGGGACCGGCGACATATCCAATCTCCTCGCTGTAGGGTCTGGCAGACGCCGGGCGCCTAGCCGGCGCCCGACTGGAGGAGGGCACATCAGCCTCGTGCTGCGGGGGAGGAGCGCGAGACGGGGGTCTGCCGCCTCGACTGGGGGGAGCGTCTCGGCTTGACGAAGGGCCATAGTCTGGCACCAGTCCATGTGTCTGGCCGACAGAGCGGCCCGGAGCCGGGGCCTGCGCGGGGGTTCGGCTTGATGAAGGGGCAGAGTCTGGGGCCCGTTCGGGTGCAACATATTCTCCGGGCGGGTGTTTCTTCTCCCAGTTCGTTTTCCGAACAAAGACGTTCGGCCACGGGGAGGGGGGGTTTCTCGTCCACCCCTTGATCATCTCCCAAGGTATGCGGTGGGCCCCGAAAATCCGCGTCCACGGCTCAGTTTTATATCTGTCGTCGTACGTGTCCTGGTTTTTAATAAGAACAAAGTTATCCTCGCGATTCTTTGTGTCGATGTGGTAGTAGTAAAACGTTTCCCTGTTTGTATTTCCGCCGGCCTTTTCTTCGGCTCTCTTGAGTCCTTCGCTGTATGCCACCTCTTTATCGGCATAGGCGAGCGCAAGAGCGTTTCTGCCCTCCCGTACGAAGCCATTGTTCTGCCTGACCTCTTGAGGGGGCAGTAGTGAAGGTACATAAAGCTTGTTATTATAAATGAACCCGGCGGGGACGCCAGCTACGAGGCTGGGCGTCAGCGACAAGAGGGTAAAAGCAAGAACAAACACCGAGTAAAACATGTTGACTCTTCAAGGTGAAAAGTCGATGCGATGGCAACGATGGCATAAAAGCCAAGAAGTACCACAGAAGTATGGAAAATAAATACTGCAGTGGATCGGAGAATTACGAAATATATTTGGCACTAGACATGTATTTATATTCATGTGTATTTTACAATTGTATTCATGAATCTCTCAAAAGCCGGCGCATGACAGGACGAGTCAGTGTCTAGATACATGATGTATGCCTGAAAAGAGGCATGATGGACTTTGAGCAGGGCGGCGGTTATAACTTATGCATCGTGATCGGTCTCGTCCATCTTCAAAATTCAAGATCCAAAGAATTATTAAAATCACACAACCAAAGCCGACTCGATGCGTTTTCTTCAGTTTGCAGAAACACAATAAAGTTTGCATCGCCTGGAAACAACTTTGGGGTGCTGTCAAATACTTTTAATGTTTTAATGTTTTGTGCTTTTGACCTTCGCCTAACCCGGATATGGATTCTACCCTGGTGGTAAGAGTAAAATTTCCTCTCCTGACCCTTTCGTCCAGTTGCCGACATTGGCAGTAATTTTGGAAAAAGAAAATTTTTAGACACTCGGTTCCTCCGCAAACATTAACATATAAAGTCATGGGAAAGGGAACCAGGCCAGCCAATGCGTTGACTTTACTCGTGTTCAGGTGCATTCCTTGCCTTTCTGGCAGTATTTATAGACCACGAGAGGGTAGGTAAGGTAGGTACCTTTCAATGGCTAGGGATGAGGTCGACTTGGTTTACACGTTGTCGACACTTACGAGTCGTGCACTTGGACGATTTCAGGATTGTAAAGTCCGATTAGCGAGGCAAGTTATTTATAGCACATGGCTTGTATTTCGGAGAAAAGCTATCCTCCTAATAATACCTCTCTGCTCCATGTTAATTTCTTTTTGATATGCGCATACAAGCAAAGGCATCGCTTCGTATTTCCTCGAGGGAGTCCAGCCTCTGGGCTCCCACAAACTCAAAACAGCATGATAATGGGAAATACACATTGAGAATTTAATTCAGTAATGCTGGAATACGACGACTCCTATAGCTTTCAAAGCACATGGAAAAGACTGAATTGGGTTCGAAAGATGGCAGGCAATGTTAATCCGTAATTCAATAGTCAAGTAGCCTAATCGTCCATCTCCATTAAATGTGAGCAAGTACACCAACAAGCAGAGGCGGAGGAGAAAATCATTACAGGAGAATATTAATCATCATGTGAAAATATGTTGTATCGATAAGAAAGCACTTTATCAACTACATGTCGAAATAAAAGACAGAGCACTAACCTCAAAACTGCACCCTGCTCAATCTATAGGCTTCTCTACCTGCAAAGTCCAATGACGCAAATGTCGCTAGCGCACTCCTGCCCCGTCTGGCAAGGCGCTCCCGGCCCGCCAGCGGCAGGACGGGGGCGGACGGCAGGCTGGGCGTTGGCGGCGCCTGCGTCCCGGGCGGGCATTGCGATTGCCGCAAGGGCGAAACTGAAGATGAAGGTGGCCACTGTAGAGAACTGCATTATGTTGATGGATATAGCTTTGTGAAAGATGGCCAGGCTGTGATGAGACTGAAATATGTTTAGGTGACTTTTTGTGACAATCCTTTATATGATATGTACAAAGCGGTGCAGGATGTTGAAAAGAGTGATTTCAAGACAGATTTGAAAAGAAGAGTCAAGATTCTTCAGGTGGAGGGGAAGGGATTGAGCCATTTATACATTCATTACCTCGGGTATCAACAGTAAAACGTTCAAAGTCCAAGAAAACGAGAAAAGGGAAAGTTAGTTCGGTACAGCTTTCGCGCGACATGCATGACATCCATCGCCGGTGATTGCGGTGGGCGCCTGGCAAGGTGCGAAACTCGAACGGCAACGCGTGTCGGCAACCCACAATGACAGACTAGCGAATGCAATTCTGTATCGTATCCGAGGCATGTGCATTGCACGTCTTTCCCCACGCCAAAGCAAAAGCTCGAACTAGCTCTGGTCTTGGCTTCCAGTTGTTCAATTGCCGGAGGATTCTTTTTAAGGTGATCGAAACAATAAGAGGGTCATTGGCGCCGGATGAGTGCGGAAAAGGGAAACGATACAAGGGGCGGCGAATCTGGTTCGCACCATGGACCAATATGAAACTCTGAAACCTTGAAACACTACTGCCCACAACAACTGTTTGCGGTCCAGGCTGGCGGGTCCTTGGGCAAACACAATATCAGTCCATTCTCCCCGGCGAGACGATACCTACTACTTATTGTCGATAGTGACTTCGCGGAAGGAGAAAAGCGTGGCTTGACAAACTTACCAAGGGAAGGACTCGCCACATGTCTGTGCGACTTCACGACAACATGCAAGATACGTCACTCACATACTTGCTTACCCGTATTGCCGAACTTCTTTTAGGGTTCGATTCTCTTGTCAATCGATGTATGTCCCATTTACTCAGATTCAGAGATGCTCCTTCTTCTCGCCAAGCTTTGAACATCGATGAGACGCATTAGACCTCAGAGACCACACGTCAAACGCATAGCTGACACGTGCCAGCCAATACACAACAGTTGAAACGCATATGGGCCCGCACCTCGAGCAAATGTCTTGAGCTATCGCATCGCATGTTTTTGGCACTTGGCACAAAATGGATCTAGGCGGCCAGAATGCAGCCAAATTTAAGAATTATATGCATATAACGCTAACAGTCCAGCCATCCAGATAAACTCAACCCCGAAAGGGTGCCCTAACCTACTATGTACATCGCCCAACCCACATGGCCCAAATCTTAAAATAAAATAACGAAAAAAAAGAGAAGAATAAAACCAAGTCAAAACTCATGGCATCGAGAGAACCCTCAGAACCCCTCTCCTGTTGGCAATGTGCTCGTTCAAGTCCACGACCTGGGTCCCCGCAGGCGCATCATAGCACCAGCAGGAGAGGTAGCGGCCCTCGAGCAGCTCGCATTTGCACGAGCCGATAAAGCCGCCACAGGGTAGACCTGGCGCCGCCCACTAGAGGCAGAAAAGAGGAAGAAGAAAAAAAAGTTAGCTGGTAGCTTGCAGAAACAAGGGTGTGGCGGGCAGAGGAGTCACAAAAAAGTCAAAACTTGCCGTCAGCTTCCCTTGCACGTTGCCCAGCCAGTCGTTCAGGTTGACGACCGACTCCCTCCGCCGAAACCCGCCCGGCCTCCCCGGGTAGTCGCAGTCGCAGCGCAAAAGACCCCCGCCGCCCTCCTTGGGCTTGCCGCCCTCGTACTTGGAAAAGAGCCGGCAGTCGGTGCAGCTTTCGAAATACCCGCCCGCGCCCTTCTTGGTCTGGTTCCCGCCGGAGCTGGGAGGCCACCGCTGGCTCGTCGGCTGGATTGTGGTGTTGAGGGCGGCGAGAGTGGTCGAATCTGGGTTGGTTGTCGCCGGCGAGGACCAAGAGGTCTCGTTATCTGGGGCATCGCTGCTCGCCGCAAGTGTGCGGGCCGAGCATGGCGAGTTGAGAAAGCCCACGAGGAGGAATAGAAGGGCCGCCAGGAAGTGCATCGGGGTGTCTTGTTTTTCGAAAATTTCTTGGTGTCGAAAAAGTGGTGTGGAAACTCGAGGGCATTTATAGCTGGGCAAAAGGACTAAAAAGGTGACCTAGCTGCAGCTCTTTCTTCGTGTACATGATAGGGTTTGCATCATGTGCTTAATTGCAGTGGCTGGACGAGCCATGGTGCGGAAAGGTGGCAATTATACATGTGACATGCAGCTGCAGAGTGCAGACTATAAAAGTGTAAATTTGTGCCCACCAACTGGTTATTGCACAATCACCAGCACAATTTACACAATTCCCAGTCGTATACTATCGGGGTGGAATACTACCTACCTTGCCTACCTAGGTGCTTCCGAACTTGGATAGGCATCTGTTGATTTCAAAATGCCAGAGAACAGAGTGCATACAAAACACCATGGAACAACTCAGTACAGACAGCGGCCACAATACCCGCACGGCCCAGCCGAGCAGGCAGCATAATCTGCCTCCTCTCCATCGTCACAATCGATTCCAGCACCCGAGATCTCACCACCAGAGCTGCTGTCCTCGGATGGCATAGCTCCAACTTGCCGTCCGGCCGACCGCGAGCCATGTCGCCGGCGTGGTGAATGAGCCCTGCCGGGTACAAGAATAGTAGAATTGTCACCATGAGCCAGTTGAATGAAGCTACAAGTGATCGATTAGTGATGCTTGCAACAAGCATCCTCCACCATTCATGGGTCAGACCCACCTTTGTTAGCGATTCACACCCAAACACACCAATAAGCTTAACAGCTGAAGAATTTTCGCCCTCCGGGCGCTGGTCGTCATGGCCTCACCAGAGGTCTCAAACCGCCGCGCGCGCCCGCAGAGCACGCCGCAGGCTTTGCCGCAGGGCCAGGCCGAGTCGGGACACGTATCTCTCGACACGCGCACCGCTAACGCGCCTCAGCCGGCTGGCCGCGGAAGGTACTCCAGCCTCCCGGCCCTGGCCATCAAAACACTGCAGCAGGAGTTGGAAAACGTGGAAACAGTCGGCAGCTGGCTCGAAGAGGTCTTTGCAGCCAAGCTCGAAAGTTTACAGGCCCCGGAGGACGCCGCGCTTAGGAGAATTGTTCTTGAACTTGACGACGTGATCAGCGGCTGGTTCCTCAGTCGCACCCTCCCTGAAAAAGAGCGTTCGCGCTCCCCGTCGCGTTCGCCGACCAGTTCCAGCGAAAGGCGCAGCATTTTAATTACGAGGACGGGCACGGCGTCGTCGGCCTCTAAAGGCAGAGGCACGCCCACTAACAAATCGGTCACATGGGCCGAGCGAGCCGCCACGCCACCAGCGGCGGCCCCAACGCGAATTTTAACCCCGGCCACGCGCTCGTACCCGATACGTACGACGCCCGGCAATGCACCTGACAGCTCCGCAACTCCCTCCCAATCGGGCCGGGACCGCTCCCAAGCCCCGAAACGTTTGACAGAACAGCCGTCCAACCGCATCCTGATCCGCGTAAATAACAAATTGCGGATGGTGACGAGGGAGCCATACGCGGTAACGACCAAACTGGCCGAATTGGTCTCGGTGCCACACAGTGAAATCCCAAACGCCAAGCGTACCCCCACGGGCTGGGGTGTTACGGTGGCCTCTGAGGAAACACGGCAAAAACTCCTCAACCCCAGCGCGGTCAAGGCCATTATGGACGCATTGGACGCGCGGGAAGTTACTGTCCCGACAACCTGGCACACATACGCCGTCTCTGGAGTGCCCCGAACGCTCAATTGCCTGGACGGAAGAAAGGACGTACATGAGGTAATCCAGGAGGAGATTACCGTGGCAGCAGGCCAGCAGCCAGTCAACTGGCATATTTCCAAACATGGTTACGACCCACATACGGCTGAGGGCACGTGGATAGTGTCCTTCCTTCAACCCGTAAAGCCCTTTCAGCTTTTTGGAGTGTCGAGACGTGCGCGGAAGGTTGAAAAATCACGCAAAATTACACACCACCACGACGGTTGCCAGGGATATTGCGAAATACGTCGCTGCGTACGGCAAGCGCGTTGCGGCATATGTGGTGAAGCAAAACATGCGACAGAGGAAGAGCCGTGCAAGGCAGCCCCCAAATGCGTTAATTGCCACGACCATTTCCCATCCGGACATGAGAATTGCCCTGCCCGACCTTTGGTGGTAAATGGGAAGCTTGAACGACCTTCACAGCGTAAACTTAAGGGGATTCGCAGAATCGGACGTGCCAACCGTGCCGCGATTATCAACGACCGGGCCGAAACGGCCCGCCGAGAGCCAGCACCTGCAATCCCGGTCCTAAGCACCTTATCGCAGCATTCGCAAACCTCGAGCTCCCGATCGAGCATTTCAAACAAAAGAGCGCGGCCATGCGAGGCGGCAGGGGCGGACATCCGTAACTTCCTGCAGGTTGAACAGGAACGCGTGCACGACGAAATCGTTTGGGCAGCCGAAATGGAGGAGGACGCAGCGGCTGCCGAACCTTGCCCCGCTAATGGGATAGACTTGGAAGCAACCCGTCGATTAATATGACGAAATACTCGCTCGGCAATATGCAGCGGGAATGCCTCGACGTAGTTTGGGCCAATGTAGGTAAAAGGATGGGTGTGCATCTGAGCCTATTGGAGTTGTGCCACCAGAGAAAGGTGGACCTGGTTAACGTTCAAGAGCCATGGTGCGGGCTAAATACAATTACACAAACGCACCCGGGCTATGATGTTTTTGCGCCAGTGGACGAATGGCACGCCAACACTTACGAAGCCATGACTGGGCTCCGGCCCCGGGTGCTCACCTACGTCAAGAAGGGGGCAGCCCTAAGGGCCGCACAACGACGGCTACCGCAGGGCCAAAATACGCGGGACATACTCTGGCTCGAAATTAACGGAATATTGTTTGTTAACGTATATAGGGCTCCGGGCACTGAAGCCGCGCTGGAAATGGTATGCAATACCGTGCCAAATGGACCCACGGTGCTAGGCGGCGATTTTAACGTAGCGGCTGCTGCATACCAGCCGGGCCGCGCAAACGCACGCGGAGGGGACCAACTGACGGCATGGGCGCAAGCCCAGGGGATGAGTTTTACAGGAAATATCGGCGTGCCCACCCACCGCGACGGGGGTTTACTGGATATGGTCTTTTCCAACCTCCCCAGCACAATAACTGTGGTTGACAGCAGTCTTTACACAGGCTCCGACCACGAATCCCTTTATACCACGCTGCGGACGCGCGGCGCCCCCCGCCCGGAGGCGATCAACGTTTCGGTTAGGGACGACCGGTTACCAAAGTTCGCGGAGCTACTTGCTTTTGGCATGCAAGACATGCCGGACCCGGGATCCGCGGCCGATGGCTACGCATTGGACGCGTGGGTAGCTGAATTTACAACTTTATGGGAGCAAGTGACGTGGGTCGTGGGTACGCCGGCGGGAAAAAGGGACAGCTCGGCTCCCTGGTGGACCGAAAACTGCCAGCGGCTCTGGTCCGAATTCCAGCGGGTTAAACGGAGCGCTGTAAATAGGGCAGACGCCTCTGCCGAGGAAAAAGCCTATACGAAAGGGGTGCGGGCCGCGAAGCGGGAGTACTGGAGGCACCGGATCGACCAACTGCGCGACGATAAGGATTTGTGGAACATGGTGGGCTGGCTGGGAGCCGGACCACGCCTCCGGTCCCCGCCGCTGGTTATTAACGGCGAGCAAGTGAGCGAGCCTTTAGCAAAAGCGGAAGCACTGCAACGGGAGGTGCTTGGCCGATTTTCGGCGGAGGATGACCTGCAGGGAGACCCCTTGGAGGCCTGGTCGCCGGACGAGGCTAAAATCCCTTGGGACACCCAGGTTAGTGCGGAAGAGGCGGAGCGCTCCTGCATTGGGGTTACGAGCACGTCCCCGGGCATCGACGGAATGACCGTCCGGCTACTAAAAACCGGATGGGTTTCGTTGGCCGAGCCGGTGCGCAGGCTCTACCAACGTTGCCTGGAACTCGGACATTTCCCAGCGCCTTGGAAGAAGGTCGAAGTCGCGATGCTACCGAAAACGGGGAAGAAAGACCGGAGCAGCGTTCGATCCTGGCGGCCTATAGCCCTCCTCTCCTGCATCGGAAAAGGCCTCGAGAGGCTCGTTGCACGCCGGATAGCTTGGGCCATATACGACAACGGGCTCCTTAGCTGCACCCACGGCGGTGCCCTACCCAAACGATCGGCGACGGATCTGGTTTGTGCCCTCGCCCACGATATCGAGCAGGCTCTAGCTCGCGGGGAGGAAGTCACCCTTGTCGCATGCGACGTCCAAGGCGCCTTCGATGCCCTCCTCCATAGGCGATTAATACGGAAAATGCGGAGCCTCGGGTTTAGTAAAATGCTCCTCAGGTTCGTGATTAACTTTTTAAGCGGCCGCCAGGCCCGAGTCCGGCTGGAGGGTACGACCACGGGCTTTAGGCGGCTTGGGTGCGGCACCCCGCAAGGGTCTCCCCTTTCCCCGATCCTATATATGCTATATTTGGCGTATCTCGTCAAAAACGGTACGAAGTGGCGGTTGGCATACGCAGACGACGTGCTTACATGGAAATCGTCACCCTCGTTGGAGGAAAACGTACGTTGGCTGGAAGATAAACTCCGGGATATGCACGAAATTGCGGCGGAAGAGAAGATCCATTTTGCAGCGGAAAAGACAGAGGTGATCCATATCACTAAGAAAAGGCACGGTCGCAACCCGGAAATCCGGATTAATGGTAGAACGGTTACCCCGGTCCAACTACCGGGCGGTCGACGCGGACAAAGCGCCTCCGGGGCCGAGCGCTACCCGGGCATGCGTTGGTTTGGTTTTTGGTTCAGCCGACGGCTAGACGGGCGCCGCCACGTGGCCGAAAGGGCTGCCAAAGCAATGGCGGTCGCTGCCCACTTTAAGAGTTTTGGGGCAGTAAGATACGGACCGCCTGCGGCTGCACTTCGCAAGGCAGCGGTGGCATGCGTGGGTTCCTCGGCCACCTACGCAGCCGAGGCATGGTACAACCCAGCGCACAAGCAAAGAGGACTCCTCAAAGCATTGAACAAACCGCTGGTTTTAGCGGCACGGGCAATCCTCCCGGCGTATAAAACCACCCCCTCGTCCACTGTTCTCAGGGACGCAGGACTACCCTCGGCCCGCGTCGCGCTGGCCTACACCCGCCTGAAATACGGCGCCCGACTAAGGCTCGCGGACAAGGGGCACCCCCTTGTCAGCCGCCTGCGTGAAACACCTCGTGCCCGCAACTCGGGCCATTCGGCCACGACCCTGCAAACGGCTGCACAACTTCTCCCGCGGATCCGGAGACTAGAGTTGCGCGCACCTCGCAATGCCCCGGATTCTCGCACTGACCCCACCGGAGGAGTCCCGAAAGAGGAAGCGGCCCGCCGCTTTATCGAATGGCTGGACATGGTATTACCTGACGATATCGTGGTATATACGGATGGTTCGGAAAAACACGAAAACAACTGCGTCCAAATAGGGTACGGATGGGCCGCTTTTAGGGCGGGCCTGGAATTTGCCGCAGGCTCCGCATCTATTACGCCGGAAAGCCACGTTTTCGACGCCGAGGCGATTGGCGCCCTAAAAGGGCTACAGGCGGCAGCCAAGGCCCAACCAGGCGCCCGGATCTGGATTTGTGTGGACAGCACCTCGGTTATTTGGGGTCTTAGAGGCGACGCGCCGCGTTCGTCCCAATGGGCCTTTCTGGAGTTCCATAACCTTGTCGATTTACTCCGAAAACAAGGTACCGAGGTTCGGGTCCGTTGGTGCCCTGGGCACCAGGGAATCCCGGGAAACGACCGGGCTGACGAGCTGGCCAAGGCCGGCTCCGCCGGACCGCCGGACCCAGACCCGAGGGCTCAGCAAACCACGTATAGCGGTGCCGGCACGGTCCTCAGAGCCATTCTTTCGAATATAGAGAAGGACTGGTGGCGTAAAGAACTTTGTGAACGGTCCCCCGCATATAGGGAATGGAAATTCCAATACACACCGAGAAAGGAGCCCGAGGAACTGCGTTTGCCAAGACCCCTACTGGGCCATTATTTGGCCATGAGGACCGGCCACGGCGATTTCAAGGCCTACCATGACCGTTTCAACCACCAGGATGCAAACACCTCGTGTGCCTGGTGCTGGAAGCGGACCTCCCCTGAGCACCCGGTGCACTGCCGCTATTCGCGGGCGGTGTGGAGAAACTGGCCGTGGCCTAATAACGACCGGCCGGCCGGGCCGCCAAATCGCGCCCAACGCTGGAAATTCTTCCAGACAAGCTTCGGGCAACCGAAAAGCTTTGAGGCGTTTTCGATAGCCACCAACTACTTCAGCGCCCGCCCCAGAGCGGCCCGCCAGCGCCCCGCGCGCCACGAACGCACTTTACGCCTAGGGACACCGATCGTAAACGACTCGAACTCTGACGAGGAATAGACTTACTGCCTTTTCACCCACACTTCACGGCACAAGCCGTCAGACGAACCCTCCGTGCACCTTAGGCACGGGGTCGCGTCAGTGAACTAACCCCCTAAGCAGGACCGGGCCCGAACCCGGTCAGGCACGATCCGCCTCTGCCCTCCTTGTTTTCCCCCTGTGTAAATAAAGAAGATAGAACGCGCGCCGAGATACCCCTCGGGAGGTTGCTAACGGCCGGCTAACAAGCCGGGCCGAGCCCGGCGTTAACTAATACTACTACTACTACTACTACAACTAGTGATGCTTGCAACGGGCTCAAGACCCCCAGAGACGTCTTTGAGGTCCTCGGACTTGAAGTCCAGGATTAGGCTCCCCAGTGATGGCGCCGGAGTACCGAGTTTCTCGGGTGGTGCAATAAATCTGCCCTGCGCCCAGCTTCCATGGCCTCCTCGTCTGTACGCTGCACCGCCTCTGCCTCTGGACTGCCATCTGAGATCAGACTTGTGGGACATGTTTGATGCAAATGTACCGGCTGCCAGGCGATGAAATTAAGTCGCAGACTTGATCGAGAGTGAAATCTATGGCAAATAGTAGCTGCTGAAGCAAGTTGATCAGTAGAAAGACGTAAGCATGCATGGTCGAATCGCCTAGACGGGTATCTGCCTCTTGTACTTCCCCAAACCGACCACCGACTGGATGAAGAAAGGCCGCAATTGGCCGTGTTTTGAGGGCATGGCGGCCTCCCGCAGCGTTTCTAGAAGGTCAACTTGCACAGCCATTGGGCGGCGGCCAGGCAGCTTTAACCGCCAACAAACAACGGAAGTTTCGAGCAGCCGGGGGGCTCAAAACGATAAACCTATGTAGGGAAGATTTTAGTCTCAGTTTGTCTTATCTTCCTTGGTAGAGAGCGTATTCTTTTTCTTTCATACATGCCGTCATCAAAGTCTGATCTGCTAATCTCCCACACGCGCTTGCCTTCCTTTGCCCAAACCCCATTTTCCCCATCAGAAGCGTCCAGGCTGTGTGAAGCTGTACATTTTGCCCAGTTGTGAAAGCATCTCTCACTGAAAAGCCTTTTTGTCGTTCGTGCAGCGAGGTCTTTGCCGATGGCTGCGGGGAAGCCGCCGGCTACGACCTCTCTCCGCCGCCCACCTCGTCGTCTGGGATATAAAAAACTGAGCTTCATCGAGAGCGCCTGGCCAGTCGGATCAAGGCCACAACTACGGAGAGCTCCGAGAGGGTCACAGAGCTCGTCAGCGCCGGATGCACCCGGACCTGTCCCTGTGTCCCCGAATGTTCACATATCCAAACCTCCTGGATGGATCCAAGACCACCGCGCGCCCAGCGATCAAAGGGCCTTGGAGACAGCCTTGGTTAAACATCTAGCCCTGCAGGGATACGGGACGGACAACATGGTGGCTCTGATACCATATTTGGACTGTTGCATCTATTGCATGACTCGATTCGTCGGCATTGCTGAGCGCCGGACTGACGAATTTCGCCGCGTCCAAGGTGAAGAAGCGCCCGCTCCGGATTTCAATCATTGGTAAGTTTGATCCAATTCTGGACGTCACACCACTGTATGTGTAAGACAACGGAGACTAACAAACAAACCGCTATAGACAACTACCAGGGCGACGACATCTTCATCGCTTCCTTGACCCGCAGCAGCTTCCAAGGGGACATTGGCTTCATGGCCGCTCAGGAGCGCTTCAATGTCCTGATCTCTCGAACGAGAACAGCCGCCGATTGAGTACCCCCTCAACAAGGTGTTTCTGGGAAGTCCGGGATCGGGAAAGACCACGGTTGCCAAGCTGTATGAGCGCAATCCTGGTCGATCTGGGCATTCTTACAAAAGGCAGAGGTTTGTTTTGCGCCCATTCAAATTCACGGTATCATCAAGGCCTGTTTGAGTCTGACCCTGTGCAATAGTTGTTGTCAAAAACCCATCAGACTTTGTCGGCGCAGCCCTTGGGCGGTCCGAAGAAAGGAGAAAGGGCATCCTAGCCACGACGGCCGGCAAAGTTCTCGTCGTCGACGAAGCCTTCGAACTGTACGGCGGCAGCGCCCAAGGCCCTTTACAATACCGCCGTCAGCGACACCATCGCGGCCGAGGTGCATAACCTCCCAGGTAACGACCGCTGCGTGCTCCTCCCGAGGTAAAAAGGGTTAAATGAAAAACATGTTCCGAAACGTCAACCCTGGCCTGACTCGCCGGTTTCCCATCGCATCTGCCTTTTTTTTCCTTTGAGGACTTCACCAACCAGGAGCTGAACTTGGACCCTAAAGAGAGTATTCCGCTCAACACTCTCTTCGGGGGTCCCCCTGAAACCGGCAAGACCACGACGGCGAAAAAGGCGGGCAAGGTATTTTACGACATGGCATTCGTCTTGACGGCCGACGTCATCAAATACTCCGCCACGGACCTGGTCGGTCAATACGTCGGTCAGACTGGAGCCAAGGTGCTGCAGCTCCTCAATAAGGCCCTGGGCTGGGTGCTGCTTATTGACGAGGTCTATGGCCTGGGTGAGGGTCATTTTGCCAAGTAGGCCATGGACGAGCTGCCATAAAGAAGAGGTGTCACAAGAAGCTCGTCATCATCTTGCACGACTACAAAATTAGAGCTCAAGGCGGAAGAGCAAGACCAACCGGCAAGCCCCAACGCCGCTACAACAATTAACTTTGACGACCTCAATGCGTCGTCTGTACTACACGCGGAGCAGGACGCGGGCGGGAGGTCGAGTACCAGTCGCTGAAAAGGAGGCCGAGGAGGCGCGCGACGTGGACCGGAACGCCATAGTCAACCAATTGCTACAAGGTGAGGATAGACAGAAGAAGGACTTGTCCGTCGAGGCGAAACTGGAAAGGTGGAAGGATGCCGATTGGATTTTCTCATGAATGTAACGTACCGTAAATACATCTGCACATCGAAAGTATGTTTGTACCAAAGATACAAGGGGTTTGTCGGGCATTTTGCAAAAGGATTTCCCTAATCCCTGCATTGATCTTCAGACAATCACTTCAGGAGTGCAAGGACATGATGACTGCAAATTTCTACATTGATGATTGTTGACAGCCATATTCAGGAGCCGGGGGTATTGAAGCGGGAGACTTGGGCTTCAGTTACCACAATAGGATATTCATTTGTATCCTGCTTCAAATCCATGTACTTGCCACTAATTTATAAAATTCCAAATTTTTCAAGCTTTTGCCATTATAGTAGCAACATCTCAAAGTTTCGTGGCCACCCAACAAATATTTCAAAAAAAATGCCGAAGCAAGCCTTGACTCAAGTCAGGGCCATAGCGCGTGTAAGTTCTGCGCACATAAAGGCTAAAGCATCCCTTTTCTCCGAGGCAGCTTGAACCGAAGAGCCGCCATGCGTTTCCCGCTGTTGATGTTTCCATCATCACCTCTGGCACCTTGCGACTTGCCAAAGGGCGACACAGTTGGGGATATACATTAGCTGGAGATGATTGTTGGCAGCGAGTCCAGCGACGAATCTCCTGCATCAACCACGTGATCCCCCCTGCGCATGCTGCCGTTTTGAATTTTCAACACAACACAGCCGAACAGCAACGACCATCTCCTATGAGTTTTGGCGACGCCAAGTGGACCATTGCTTTGCGCATCATGGGACCCTATGCTTTAAATTTCAAGTGCTAGCAGCTATGCACTTCCGGCGCCCAGTGGATCCCGGCAACGCACCTCTGCTACTCGCCAACGCAGCTCTGCTACTCGCCTTTTTTGGTACAAAAGGGGTTCTGGATTACAACTTGGGATCGTTAATGCGATAGGGGATTTTGTACTGGTGTCTTTTTTTTCGCAGCTTCTGTCCCACTTGATTGTAGTAGATAGCAAAGAGAAACGGTCAAACGGGTCATGCCAGTTCGTAAACTCACTAGTCATGAGATTGCCCACTTTGGAAATGATGGCGACACAACGCACTCTACCTCTTTTTTTCTTCATTTTTTTTTAAATGCTACCAGAGTAATTTTCTCAGTTAACCAGCCTTTTTGGTACGTACCTTGTTGAGCCGCTCCTGCTATCGGCGCCTGGAAAAAGACACCGACTACTACCTCGCCTATTAAGCGTAGTATCCTCAAACCCGGACGGCCGCTTCGTCTGGAACAGTAGCAGCAGTAGAGGAGAAGGAGCTTTGGGCGCCTCCAATGGTTCTAGTCCTAACAAGGTCCATCCCTGGAATGGAAATAGGGGTCGTGAGGTTACGCGATTGACTTTGACACTCGGAAGGAGACGAGCGAATGGATGGATTCAGTACAGGATACAGGACGAGGTCGCCGGGCTTTTTTTTTTTTCTTTTTTTTTTGTTTCACTCTGAGCAGATTTTTAAGCTTCTTTCCGGCGAACCTACACCATGCTCTCGGCTTAATGTCCCTTGCCATCGATCCTTTGCGCCCGATGCCGCAAGCCGGTGAAGCACTGAAGGAAAACTCGCAAAAGACATCAACTAAAAGGCATGAGTTTGGACATAGTTTAATTAGTTATAGTGCAAATCTTGGCCATGTCACAATTGAAATGTCGTTTTTCTCACCGGTTTCCTCCTTTGTACCAAGCCACGATCAAGTGGAATGGATTTATATCAGATAGTGCTGGTGCGACGTCTTGGGGCGAATTTCGATCGGCCTGCGAGGCGGGGCGTATTATGTGTCCCTGACTCGGAACCGGGCCGGTGGACCCATAGCACGGCAGATACCGTGGGCTGAGGAAGGGCTGTGTCTTGCCTCCGGTCTAGGCCGGCCTGGGCCCTGGTGATGATGAGTGGAGGTTGAAGAGTATAAAAGGGACCATGCGGCTCCCGTCAGTTGTTGGCTTTGGATCTTTTCCTCACCCACCAACATTCTCTTGTGTGTTCTTTCATTCCTTTGAACATTCTTTATCACAACCTGCCGCCACTCGTTTCAATATCTTGAACAGCCGCCAAGATCGGTTTTCAGCTCTCTTGACCAAAACCAAAACCAGAACAACAACAACAACAACAAGAACAAACAGCAACAGCAACAAACATTGCCAAAATGCACTTCACCACCGTCGCCTCCATCCTGGCCCTCCTCCCCGCCATCCTGGCCGCCCCGACACCCGTGCCCGGCATTTTCGATATCTTCAAAAAGCCGGTGCCCACCTCGTGCAAGCTGGCCCTGACCAATGGCAACAAGCGCGAGGTCGACGCCATGTTGCTCCCGCCCAGCGGCACCACCATCCTCTCCGACACCTCGGGCGCCGGCGTCTTCACCGCCAAGGTGAACTCCAAGTGCGAATTTACCAGCGTCAGCCCCGCCCTCCCCACCGGCTTCAAAATTGAGGGCTCCGTCGACAAGGAGGGCAAGCCGCCCAAGTCCAGCACCAAGCCTGACACCGCGGCTGGCACCAAGCCTAGCACCAAGCCTAGCACCAAGACTGGCTCCAAGACTGGCACCAAGACTGGCACCAAGGCCCAGGCTTGATCTGCAGAAACTTACAATGGTTTCTTTGACTACGTTTACTTAGCTATTACGACTGGGGGCGTCAACCTCTTTGCTTGTTTTGTATATGATGGACTGTTTGGCTGGTTCAGGGTTCTCTTTTCTTTGGACTGTACAAATTTTTTGTATTTAAAATATTTCAAAAGCACATAAATACACCCCTTTTATTATTTGGATCGGTACGAATAACCTTGCCTCTGTAACATTGCCGTTCGGCCGAATAAAACCTGCCCGGGGTCCTTGCAAAGGTACTTTACACCTAGTGAATCATAAATATCACGACGCGCCTATTGGGATAGTCTTTACGTAATTTGGCCAAGACTCGATCCTAGATAGGTACCCAAGGGCCAGTCGGGCTCGGGTGACCACCGTCTTGGATATATTACATTAATATGGGGCAATGCTTATGTGGGGCTTCCCGTGGTAATCAGTCCAAAACATACCATTCGGTTTACCATCATTCGATATTAAACTTGACAAAATTATACCAGAACCCTGCAAAATGCTCTTTACGCGGGTATCATCCAACTTCTTACAAACAACGGACCGAACTTTTGTTAACGGAGGGTACAACTGTCTAATACAGCCTTGCGAGCTTTTGCAAGAGAAGCATACAATAATGTACCGGCTCCTCTCAAAGAACGGAGCCGAGTTAACATTCTGGTATTGCGGGCCGCTCCAAGGGGACGGGCAAGGGCTGCGGTGATTTTCGGGGTCCTTTTGGGTAAAGAACGACATACAGTTTTGCATGCCGAAACTCTATCGAATGTTAGTCAACGCTGGCACAGTCGGCCACGGACGAGGGTATTTATGAAGGGTGGGGTTATTTCACAACAAGGTATCGCTAAATCACAACCATGTAGGTACCTTCTACAGTGCGTTTCGTCTGAAAATATAAAGTGCCTAGCAATTGTGAGATTCAGGCACGAAGGTCTCCGCGGTAACGATCCGGGATGCGCGTAATATGCGCAAATCCAACACGAAACTATTCACTTTTGCAAAACGTAATGCGTTTAAACAACCTTTTTATCTATAAATATACATTGCTAAATTATTATTGTGGACAATTGTATTTTGTCTGGTAAACAGACCGGCCCGGGACCAAACTTGTAATTGTGAGGGTGCGTGCGTGCGTGCGTGCGTACGTGCAAATCAAGATGGGCGTGCGCCTTACACGTGGATCTTCGTAAATAATATATATGGTTTCGCAGCTGGTAGGCATTTTTTACTGCAAAAGTAAACGGACTGTAACAGGGCCCACATGGTTGTAACTTAACAGAACTTTGTAAAATAGCCACACCATTGATAAAAAGCGCATAGATGTTATATTGAAGTAACGGGATGGCGGAGACCTAATCCATTAATATAATCTGCGGCGAGCCGCAAAGAAACTATGCAACCGTATTGAAAAACGATAGACTGTTCAAAATGGCAAACGACACTTTTACCAAAATAACAGCAACATGCGGCGTTTTGCACTACATGATTGATAACTTCAACGAAGCGGTCTTATGATGGGTCCGATTTGCGCAGATATCGCTGCAAGATTAAAGAGTGATAAATCGAAAAGCACAGCCAGGCAAATGTGAGCGGGCGACTGCGATTTACTGCAAGTTGGCTTGGGGGAGCAGACGGCATTACGGTACTGGGCCTCTGGCTTCAGGTGGAGATATCTTTTTGTTTTTCTTTTTTGCTATATCGGGCCCCTATTTACCCAGAGCCGGAACCAGCTCCCGCCCCTCTCACCACACCAAAGATGCTGTCTGCGTCCGCCGTCATGCTCGAGTGACACAGGAAACCACGTCGAAAAGAGATCAAGTTGTTTATAGTGTGCCAACGCACCCCAGTGCCAGCTAGCGGAGTCCAGTGCCGTTGCAAGTCGGGCAGGTCCGCCCCTTGGGCACGTCGTAGATGACGACGCCCGGGTGGTTGGCCCAGCATTTGTCGCGGCCGTTGCCGCCGCAGTTGCCATTGGAGGTCATGCTGGCCCCATTGCAGACGGAGCAGACCGCGTAGTCGTACGTCACAAGGCCGCTGCCGGCACAGATCCCGCAGTGGTCAGGCATTCGATGATGTTGTCGAGGGCTGCTCGAGTCAAACGTGGCTCGGCGAGTCTTTTGTTAGCCAACATGCTGCTGGAGGAGGTCGCCCCCGAAGAATTTGGCCAAAATAAATTGTCTGGCGGGGGATGCCTACTCTGTTCTGGAGCTGACAGTGGCTGGGCTGGGCCAAGTCTGAACGATTCTCGGTTCTATTGGAGAAGGGCTGTAGCTTGGAGCCAGCAAAGTCAATATTTCAATATTCGAGGCGACCAAGCAACCCTTTCAATAGCCGCGCTCTGGCCCCAGACATGCTCACCACCTAGGGCTTTTGGCCACTCATAGGCAGGCACGCCAGGGGTCACAGGCAATCATGGGAGGCTTCCAGAACAGGCATGGATCTCCCACACGCTGCACTTTGACATGGCACGTAGAGAGCATGGCAGACAGCTTGCTTGGTTAACCACCAGTGGACGTCGGTAAGCCTCGCATGAGTCTTTGGGTGGGCGTCCCAAAGGACCATCTTGGCATCTGCCATCGAGGCCCAGTGCTGGTCACTATTGGAGCTGGTGCGCTGTACTCAAACGAAGCGAAATGGTGAGGCTGCCGCAGAGTGTCGAATTGGGCATCAGTGAAATCAATATTTGGTAAGGCTGAAGAAGACTCCTATCCGGATACCGGGAGGCATATGACACAATCACAGCAAACCCATTACGTCAACCATGCATTGCAATCATTGGTCTGCATTGCCGTCTGTCCGAAATTGGTGGGCAGTGTGAGGGGTTTTTCAAGGCAACACCGTCTTAGCGCGTTATATGGCCTGCGTCATCCTTCGTTATACTAAAACTATTGGCGGGTGCCACTGTTGATGCGCACTGCATGTTTGCATTCAAATCTTAACACATATATTCGACAACGAAAAAGGGAAAAATCACACCCGCCCTGCAGGCAGGCGACGACACCGTGTCCGTGGTGCTGCCGCCGGCAACTCCCCACCATAACCCTGCTCTTAGGCGGGTGATAGAGTCCAGTCCGACCGTTTTCCGGACTCCCTACACCCCCCCACCTCCACGGAAGCCTGAAGCGATCGTACGGAGACGTCGGCCCGGTCGGCTGCACGCACCCGGAAGGACCGGCAGCTCCGTCCCACCCAGCTGCCGCTGCTCAGGCGGCAAACTTCCCCGGTATTAGCGCGTCCCGCCATGCGGGCAGCCGGGGTCTGAACCCCGCTAGATCAGCCGCGGCCGCTGCCGACCAGCTCATTGCGGGCTTTATGCGACGGCACAGCGACACGGCAACCATCTGCACCACGCTTTCTAGGTAACGCTTTTAACGAAGCACAAATGACCTTGGTTAAAATTGATAGCCGTAGAAATAATGCAGTTGGTTGTTTCATTTTCTTTTTTCTTTTGTTTTCTTTTTGGTATCACCGAATCTTGATGTTTGGTAACTACAGTCTACAGGCTAGCTTCCATTCCCAGAAGCCTAGTGCAAATCTGGCACAGTAGCCTTGCGACACCTCAAATTAATGCGTAGAAGGCACAGCCGTTAGCCACACAGGGGCTCGTTGTCCATTGACAAGTACAACTTTGCAGTTGGTGTCCTCTGCTTTAACTCCAATGGAGTCTCCCTTCCACGTCAACTCGTCTTGTCCGCCAATCTTAACCCAGCCAAGCAGCTGCCATCCTTCGGGTGTTTTGATGTAATATTCACAAAAGTTCGGCCGAGCTGCGCTAACTTGCATAGCACTTAGCGAAAGTGTAACAAACGCGGCCAGCAATCGCATTTTGAAAAATATCGACAACAGTGGTAGAAGGTTGTTTGAAATGTATCAAATAAAGCAGGACTGCTGAAATTGACGACAAAATGTGGAAGATGAGGGGGGCGGGTTAAAAGACCTGGCAAGTTGATAGACGATTAAACTAATGACAATAAATGCATAAACAAAAAGATTTGATGGAACAAGTAAACGTAATAGCACTTATGTAGAATTTGCACCGGAAGTTCTACGGTCTACCTGGCACCGGCTCATATGATGTACTAATTTTGGAAAGAAATAATACTCTAAGCAGCTGGTTCATGCACCTTCATTTTCAGCATTTTGTTGGAAACCAGATTTTCTCCGATGACTTGACTTGTTTTCCCTGGGAAATAATACTTCAGTATTAGGCGAAAAGAAAACCCTGTTGCCGTTTATATGTGTGAGGGCCGTTATTGATTCAACTGTGCGCGGTAACCACCAAATACCTGAATAATTTTTGTTTTGAACCATGACCAAAGTCGGCAGCACCCACAGGCCCACAGCATTAAACCATGTGCAATGGGGGGGGGGGGGGGGGGGGGGGGAAGGGGGACTTTACCCTTGTCACCACAGCACAAATAGACTTCAAAATGTAAAAATAATCCAGTATAGAGGCTGTACATGATCAATTGAAAATAGCACAAAATCCAATACCCATTTTAGTATGAAAGTTAGTTCAACGGCCCAGCCGCAAACTTCTATTTCATTTTAATCCGCTGTATTATAAATTCCTGCTAACTGCACGTATTTCAGGCTAGTTGTTCCGCAGTGGGGAGCGCGTGACTTGTATTATATCCATGAGAAGGGAGTAACAACACGCTTTTCCTTCCTCTTCCTCCTTCACGTTAATAGCAACTTCATTTAGGTATTGAAAAGCTCGAATGACATTGGCCTGCATTATTATATATAATACTTACGATTATGTTTGCACCCGGTTTTGGGAAGCTGCGATGTGGGTAAAATGGGTAAATAACCCACTCCAACTTTTCAATCGCAACTCCCCTATATAACAATTTGGCAAATAATCCATCAAATCCCCTTAAGATACAGTGGGCAAGCAAAAGTGACGAGCTTTCTAATTTTCCCATACTAAATTGAGCAAAAACAGAAAATTCGAACGTCAATCAAAACGTGAAATAAGATCAGAAAAATAAGCTTTTACATATATATGCGCATAAAATTAAGTTCTGCACAACAACTTTCCGATTTCTAATGGCTTGTTTAAAGCAAAAGCTATAATAGATATAAATTTGAACAAAAAAATATTTTGGTTATAGCGCTTATAAGCTAATTCTAATGGACCAATCCACTACATTATAGCGCATTTATGCACTAATATGCGCTAATTATTTTATCCTCAAAAACATGAGCATTTTACAGCATATTAAATCTTTTATAGTTTTTGCAGTTGTTGACCAATAACAGAATTTTAAAAATACACTATTACCTCTGAATAAATATGGATTTTATACCTGCGCAGGGGCCCTGGAAACCGGTAAGTGGTCCGTTTACGTTATTTTAAAATATTTAAAAATTATATATCTTGTTTAATTTCGAACTATAACGCCGTTTTAAACGCCTGTTTGCATTATTAAAAAATATATTCCTGGCGTTAACCCGTTATATTATGGTAATGTCACAGACCTGAAGGACAGCCACTGGGCTGTCGCTTAGTCATGACCCCTGTCACGTGAAGGCGCGAGGGCCGAGCGCCTCGCGCGCGTATATCTACGCGAAATCTCTGCAGTCTCCGATATGTAGCTCCTCGAGCTACGTCTTCGTCAACAACCACCTGCTACCCTGTACCTGGAAGACTAGATAGCCAATATACTCTGTCCTGTTACCTGATCGCCCGCACCTACCTGTCCGCCCTGCCTGCCCGTGACACCCATGCGCTGCGTCCTTCGCGTCGTTCCAATTTTCGCTCGTATAATTAATTGTTGATTTTAACCGTTAATTCCATATATTTTATTAATATATCGGGTTATTTTTTTTAACCAGTTCGTTTTTAACCTTTTTTTTAAATCCCGCATAAAAACGTGCTATTAGGGCCTTTTTACCCCATAGTAATTTGGCGGTAATTTGTCGAAATTTATTGGTATATTTGGATGCCGATTTGGTTTGGGTAAAACGCACCAATTTGTGAGGATCAGGCCCCTAGACCTACCCTCAGAATCACGACTCGGCTCCACACCGAGCCAGGGATCGGACAAGGATCCACTACCTCCGGATTTAAGCGCGTCTCTTGAGCGCGTCGTCGATTGTAATTTCTCTCTTCTCTTCAGTTTAGAATTTTCGTCGATAGCGCCTAATACACTGAGGTTCTCCAATGTATGCCTGGCCGTGACACAATTTACGTTTAACCGTGCGTTTTTCGTTTAAATTGCCGAATATTTCCCTAAAATATTTTTCGAAATTGTCGTAATTGTCGAAAATGCGGTTGGTTTTAATTTTACAGTTTTTTTCCTTATTATAATCCAAATAATTTCGCAAAATTGGTTCGAACCAGGCGAGCGCGTCGCTTTTTAGGAGCGAAATTGCGTAAATAATTTTATTTGCATTGTTATCGAAATTATCCTCGTTAAAATAAAAATATGCCCGGGTTTCTGTAAAAAATTTTGCAGGGTACTGTCACAGACCTGAAGGACAGCCACTGGGCTGTCGCTTAGTCATGACCCCTGTCACGTGAAGGCGCGAGGGCCGAGCGCCTCGCGCGCGTATATCTACGCGAAATCTCTGCAGTCTCCGATATGTAGCTCCTCGAGCTACGTCTTCGTCAACAACCACCTGCTACCCTGTGCCTGGAAGACTAGATAGCCAATATACTCTGTCCTGTTACCTGATCGCCCGCACCTACCTGTCCGCCCTGCCTGCCCGTGACATTACGTAGCTCCTTCATTAGGTGCCCGCGATGCCTGCGTCACTGCAACCCCCGATCTTAACCGATTCGACCGAGGAACTGATCGAACACCTACAAGGACACCCTGAACAATGGGTGTCTTACATCTCCGATTCCTACCAAAAGCTGCAACTATTGCACGATAGCAACGTCCGCCTGAACTCCTGCCTAGAAATGCAGGAAGCCGAGACCCAACGCGCCCGCGCCGAAACGGACCGTGTCCGCGACAAGGCGCAGGCCGACATTCTGGCCATGGCCATGGAAAAGGCCTCCGCCATAACCTCCCGGGATGCCGCTTTCGCCGAATTAGAGAAAACACGGTCCGAACTGAAGGAAGTTCGGACCGTAACGCTACCCACGGTACACATAACCACCCCCGCCCCAACTACCAACACGCCTGTTGAACCCCTTATGGTTACTCCTATGGGAACGACTCCGCCGCCTGCTTCCGAACATCCCGCCTCCGCCCGCCTTTCTGAACGACTTCCAGACCCCGATAAATTTACGGGCGCCCGCTCCGACCTCCGCCGCTTCGCCACCCAAATCCGGGGGAAAATGACCTCAAACAAAGACCGCTTCCCCAACCCCGAATCACGCCTGATTTATGTAGCCGGTCGACTGTCCGGTAAAGCGTACAACCTGATCCTGCCCAAAATGGTCGGAGGCACACCCCAATTCGGAGATTATACGGATCTCCTCCAATACCTAGAGGAGGCATTCGGGGACCCCGACCACGTCCAAAACGCACAAAACAAACTATATGCCCTGAAGCAGCGGAACGTAGATTTCGCCGAGTATCTGTCGGAGTTCCAACGCCTGTCTCTGGAAGGAGAAATGCCGGAGGATGCCCTCCCCCCTCTTCTATTCCAGGGAATATCGGAAGAGCTCCAGGACATGCTCCTCCACAACCCCGCCCCATCCCGCCAGTACCACGAATTTACCCGACACCTGCAAAGCTTGGATAACCGCTACCGCCAGCACCAGCAGTATAAAAACAGACAGACACGTACCCCTCGGGCCGCAGCGCCCCCCGCGCGCGCGGCTCCCCGAACCCAACCCGACATACCGCGGGCCGCCCCCAAGCCAAACGCGGAGCTCCCGCTTAACGACCCTATGGACCTGAGCAGCCAACGCCGCCACAACCGCAAGGAAAACATGCTATGTTACCGTTGTGGATCCCAAGAACATTTCGTTGCCAAATGCCCGGAACCGGATACCCGCCGCACGCGGCTGCACCAGGCCGGAATCGAACGATCCAGGTCCAGGTCCAGGTCCCCGCGCCAAATACAAACCAAACTCCCTAAAAACCCCCGCCGCGGCTCGGACGCCAGCCGCTCCAGCAGCCGAAGTTCGAAAAACGGAGCCCGCCTGGGATAAGTCGCCCCCAGGCCGCCAAGGCCGCGCATAGACCGCCGGCGATCCGCATCTCTGCCGCCGCCGTTCACGGGTTCCCCGTTGAAGAGGAATATAACCAACGATCCGACCTGATGATCCTGCCTGCCGAACTGACAGTGGGGGGCCAAAACCTCCCAACCTATGCCCTCACCGATTGCGGTGCGGAAGGAAAATGCTTCCTCGACCAAGGATGGGCCGAAGAACGCCAACTACAAATGTATCCGCTGCGAAACCCATTCGACATCGAAGTATTCGACGGAAGGACCGCCGAAAGTGGGAAGTGCACCCATTATGTCCGAGGACAATTGAGAATCAAGGACCACATCCAGAAAAACGCGCTGTTCTTCGTCACACAGCTAGCCCACTACCCCATTGTGCTAGGAATGCCTTGGCTAAAGCAGCACGATCCAACGATTGGATTCGCGTCACACGTTATTACGTTTGACAGCGACTATTGCCGCCGACACTGCAATATGCCCGACAAACCGGAGAAGGTTAAAGCTTTACACGCCGTACCAAAAAAAAGCCGCCCCCAGTACCAGGCTGACCGACCGCCGTCCCTCCGCGAAATGGATATCGCCCCTATCTCCCTGCAAGCCGCGAGCATGTACGCCCGCCGCCGATCCTGCCGACTGTACGCCGTAACCTTGAAACAGATTGATGAGGTCCTAGCCGCCGACCCCCAAAATAGGAACGGGCCGACCCTGCCCGAAACAATCCGGGAATTCGCGGACGTATTTTCCCCGCAAGAAGCCGAGAAGCTGCCCCCACACCGACCGTCCGACCACCATATCCCGCTTATAGAAGGAAAAACGCCGCCGTTCGGCCCCCTGTACGCCATGTCCCGCGAAGAGCTGATAGCCCTTAAGGAATGGCTGACCGCAGAGTTGAGAAAAGGGTTTATCAGACCCAGTTCGTCATCCGTCGCCTCGCCCGTTTTGTTCGTGAAGAAGCAGGGAGGAGGGTTGAGGTTTTGCGTGGATTACCGCGCGCTGAATAACATTACCGTAAAAGACCGTTACCCGCTGCCGCTAGTCCGAGAGACCCTGAACAACCTGGCCGGCATGAAATTCTTCTCGAAAATCGATATCGTTTCCGCTTTTAACAATATTCGGATTAAAAAGGGGGAAGAATACCTGACGGCATTCCGCACGAGATTCGGCTTATACGAGAGCCTAGTCATGCCTTTCGGGCTAACGGGAGCCCCCGCGACGTTCCAGAGATATATAAACGACTCCCTGCGCGAATACTTAGACGTATTTTGTACAGCCTACCTGGACGACATTTTGATTTATAGCCGCACCCGAACAGAACACGAAGAACATTTGAAACTCGTACTGGAAGCCCTGAGGAAAGCCGGGCTATACGCCAACGCCGCGAAGTGCGAATTCTTCGTGACGGAAACCAAGTTCCTGGGCCTGCTGGTCGGCGTCGAAGGCGTAAAAATGGACCCTGAAAAAATCACCGCTGTCCTGGACTGGCAAACACCCAAAAAGCTTACTGACGTACAAGCATTTTTGGGGTTTGGCAACTTTTACCGGCGCTTTATCCGAGATTTCTCAAAGATCGTAGCCCCTTTGACGAGATTGACCAAGAAAGACGTCGCATTCGAATGGAATAGCGCCTGCGAAACCGCCTTCCGACTGCTGAAGAGAAAGTTTACCGAAGCCCCCGTACTGGCGCACTTCGATTGGGAAAAGGATGTGATCCTGGAGACCGACGCTTCCGATTATGTTTCTGCGGGAATATTGTCACAATACGGCGACGACGGAATACTCCGCCCCGTCGCGTTCTTTTCGAAAAAACACACAGCTACCGAATGCAATTACGAGATTTACGACAAAGAATTGCTAGCCATTATCCGCTGTTTTGAAGAATGGCGCCCGGAACTCGAAGGGACGTCGTCCCCGGTCCAAGTAATTACGGACCACCGCAACCTGGAATATTTCACGACGACGAAAATGCTCAACCGCCGACAAGCCCGATGGGCCGAATTCCTGTCAAGATTTAATTTCCGTATCACCTACCGACCCGGGAAACAAGGAGCGAAGCCCGACGCACTAACCAGGAGGTCAGAGGATATGCCTGAGGAGGGGGATGAACGACTTAAGCACCAAACACAAGTCGTACTGAAAGAACACAATTTACCTGCCCGCCCCACCCGGTTACAACCCATAATCCGCCAAAACAAACCCCTATTGCCAAGACACCTGATAGAGCTACTAGACGCCGGATACGAATCCGACCCGATAACGCAATCTGCCCTAGAAGCGTTGAGGACAGGCGCCGACCGCCACCCCAAGCTGCAATTGGCCGAATGCGAAGAACGATCCGGCTATTTGTATTACCGCAATAGACTGTACGTACCCGATTCGAATAATCTGAAAGCCGAGATCCTGCGCCGCTGCCACGACTCCCCCGTCGCCGGTCACCCCGGCAAAGCAAAAACCTACGACCTGCTGTCCCGAGAATATTACTGGCCCGGAATGCTACATTACGTATCATTATGGGTAAAGAAATGCCAGACCTGCCGCCGAATCAACCCGTCCCGCGAAGGCCACCAGGGCCTCCTGCGACCCCTGCCCACTCCTGAACGCTCATGGCAACACCTGTCGATGGATTTTATCACACATTTGCCGCAAAGCAACGGCCACGACGCCATCCTAGTGGTCGTAGACCGCCTGACTAAGATGAGACACTTCGTCCCTTGTAAAGGGACCTGCAATGCCGAGGACACCGCCAACCTGTACCTACACCACGTATGGAAACTACACGGGTTGCCCCTGACGATAGTTTCGGATAGAGTGTCACGGGCAGGCAGGGCGGACAGGTAGGTGCGGGCGATCAGGTAACAGGACAGAGTATATTGGCTATCTAGTCTTCCAGGCACAGGGTAGCAGGTGGTTGTTGACGAAGACGTAGCTCGAGGAGCTACATATCGGAGACTGCAGAGATTTCGCGTAGATATACGCGCGCGAGGCGCTCGGCCCTCGCGCCTTCACGTGACAGGGGTCATGACTAAGCGACAGCCCAGTGGCTGTCCTTCAGGTCTGTGACAGTATTCCCCCCTTCCAGGCCGAGCTCCGTCACGGCCGGGGCCCGGGCTTATGGGGGTATCGACGGTGGAAATTCTTTACCAATTGAGCAGCGTTTTCCAGGTAATCGGCAGGTTCAGTCGTGGGTTCGCTATATCCAGCCCAACGGACGATATATTTCAGCCGGCGGCCTCCTCGGCCGCGGGTTTCCCAAAAGGAGTCGAGGATCTCTTCGACTTCGTATTCTCTCTCACCTTCCACTTCCAAATGGGGTGGCGGTGCAGGTTGTTGGCCCGGCAGGGGCTCAACGTCAGCAGGTTTTAGTCGGTTTATATTGAAAACAGGGTGTACTCTCATAGACGACGGCAGGTCCAAACGGTAGGCGTACGGGCTAATCACTTCAGAAATTCGGAAGGGTCCCAAGTTCTTCCAATCCAGTTTCTTCTGCGGGCGGGCGGTCTGGATATTCCGTGCGTCTAACCATACATATTGGCCGACGGTAAGCCGGCGGGCCGGGGTACGGTGTCGGTTCGCCTGTTCTTCGTAACGGGCTTGGGCGGCGGTCATTTCGGCGCGGGCTTGTTCCAGAATGGCTTCCATTCGGGCGGCTAGCTTTTCGGCATCCCGCTGGGCGGGCAAAGGCTGGTTCAGGGGTACCGGCTCGAATCCCATGCGGGGATGGAATCCGTAAGTCGCGTAAAACGGGGAGGTTCCGGTGGTCTCGGACTTGTGGGAGTTGGCTGTGAATTCGGCGAGGGGAAGCCAACTTTCCCAATCATCTTGCAGGTAGGCCACATAAGCTCTCAAATATTGTTCCAGGGACGCGTTAAAACGCTCGGTCTGTCCGTCAGTCTCGGGGTGGTGAGCAGTGGATAGCAGGCTGTCGATTTTCAAACGGGTTGTCAGGTGTTTCCAAAACTTCGACACGAATTGGGTGCCTCTATCCGAAACTATCGTCAGGGGCAACCCGTGTAGTTTCCATACGTGGTGTAGGTACAGGTTGGCGGTGTCCTCGGCATTGCAGGTCCCTTTACAAGGGACGAAGTGTCTCATCTTAGTCAGGCGGTCTACGACCACTAGGATGGCGTCGTGGCCGTTGCTTTGCGGCAAATGTGTGATAAAATCCATCGACAGGTGTTGCCATGAGCGTTCAGGAGTGGGCAGGGGTCGCAGGAGGCCCTGGTGGCCTTCGCGGGACGGGTTGATTCGGCGGCAGGTCTGGCATTTCTTTACCCATAATGATACGTAATGTAGCATTCCGGGCCAGTAATATTCTCGGGACAGCAGGTCGTAGGTTTTTGCTTTGCCGGGGTGACCGGCGACGGGGGAGTCGTGGCAGCGGCGCAGGATCTCGGCTTTCAGATTATTCGAATCGGGTACGTATAGTCTATTGCGGTAATACAAATAGCCGGATCGTTCTTCGCATTCGGCCAATTGCAGCTTGGGGTGGCGGTCGGCGCCTGTCCTCAACGCTTCTAGGGCAGATTGCGTTATCGGGTCGGATTCGTATCCGGCGTCTAGTAGCTCTATCAGGTGTCTTGGCAATAGGGGTTTGTTTTGGCGGATTATGGGTTGTAACCGGGTGGGGCGGGCAGGTAAATTGTGTTCTTTCAGTACGACTTGTGTTTGGTGCTTAAGTCGTTCATCCCCCTCCTCAGGCATATCCTCTGACCTCCTGGTTAGTGCGTCGGGTTTCGCTCCTTGTTTCCCGGGTCGGTAGGTGATACGGAAATTAAATCTTGACAGGAATTCGGCCCATCGGGCTTGTCGGCGGTTGAGCATTTTCGTCGTCGTGAAATATTCCAGGTTGCGGTGGTCCGTAATTACTTGGACCGGGGACGACGTCCCTTCGAGTTCCGGGCGCCATTCTTCAAAACAGCGGATAATGGCTAGCAATTCTTTGTCGTAAATCTCGTAATTGCATTCGGTAGCTGTGTGTTTTTTCGAAAAGAACGCGACGGGGCGGAGTATTCCGTCGTCGCCGTATTGTGACAATATTCCCGCAGAAACATAATCGGAAGCGTCGGTCTCCAGGATCACATCCTTTTCCCAATCGAAGTGCGCCAGTACGGGGGCTTCGGTAAACTTTCTCTTCAGCAGTCGGAAGGCGGTTTCGCAGGCGCTATTCCATTCGAATGCGACGTCTTTCTTGGTCAATCTCGTCAAAGGGGCTACGATCTTTGAGAAATCTCGGATAAAGCGCCGGTAAAAGTTGCCAAACCCCAAAAATGCTTGTACGTCAGTAAGCTTTTTGGGTGTTTGCCAGTCCAGGACAGCGGTGATTTTTTCAGGGTCCATTTTTACGCCTTCGACGCCGACCAGCAGGCCCAGGAACTTGGTTTCCGTCACGAAGAATTCGCACTTCGCGGCGTTGGCGTATAGCCCGGCTTTCCTCAGGGCTTCCAGTACGAGTTTCAAATGTTCTTCGTGTTCTGTTCGGGTGCGGCTATAAATCAAAATGTCGTCCAGGTAGGCTGTACAAAATACGTCTAAGTATTCGCGCAGGGAGTCGTTTATATATCTCTGGAACGTCGCGGGGGCTCCCGTTAGCCCGAAAGGCATGACTAGGCTCTCGTATAAGCCGAATCTCGTGCGGAATGCCGTCAGGTATTCTTCCCCCTTTTTAATCCGAATATTGTTAAAAGCGGAAACGATATCGATTTTCGAGAAGAATTTCATGCCGGCCAGGTTGTTCAGGGTCTCTCGGACTAGCGGCAGCGGGTAACGGTCTTTTACGGTAATGTTATTCAGCGCGCGGTAATCCACGCAAAACCTCAACCCTCCTCCCTGCTTCTTCACGAACAAAACGGGCGAGGCGACGGATGACGAACTGGGTCTGATAAACCCTTTTTTCAACTCTGCGGTCAGCCATTCCTTAAGGGCTATCAGCTCTTCGCGGGACATGGCGTACAGGGGGCCGAACGGCGGCGTTTTTCCTTCTATAAGCGGGATATGGTGGTCGGACGGTCGGTGTGGGGGCAGCTTCTCGGCTTCTTGCGGGGAAAATACGTCCGCGAATTCCCGGATTGTTTCGGGCAGGGTCGGCCCGTTCCTATTTTGGGGGTCGGCGGCTAGGACCTCATCAATCTGTTTCAAGGTTACGGCGTACAGTCGGCAGGATCGGCGGCGGGCGTACATGCTCGCGGCTTGCAGGGAGATAGGGGCGATATCCATTTCGCGGAGGGACGGCGGTCGGTCAGCCTGGTACTGGGGGCGGCTTTTTTTTGGTACGGCGTGTAAAGCTTTAACCTTCTCCGGTTTGTCGGGCATATTGCAGTGTCGGCGGCAATAGTCGCTGTCAAACGTAATAACGTGTGACGCGAATCCAATCGTTGGATCGTGCTGCTTTAGCCAAGGCATTCCTAGCACAATGGGGTAGTGGGCTAGCTGTGTGACGAAGAACAGCGCGTTTTTCTGGATGTGGTCCTTGATTCTCAATTGTCCTCGGACATAATGGGTGCACTTCCCACTTTCGGCGGTCCTTCCGTCGAATACTTCGATGTCGAATGGGTTTCGCAGCGGATACATTTGTAGTTGGCGTTCTTCGGCCCATCCTTGGTCGAGGAAGCATTTTCCTTCCGCACCGCAATCGGTGAGGGCATAGGTTGGGAGGTTTTGGCCCCCCACTGTCAGTTCGGCAGGCAGGATCATCAGGTCGGATCGTTGGTTATATTCCTCTTCAACGGGGAACCCGTGAACGGCGGCGGCAGAGATGCGGATCGCCGGCGGTCTATGCGCGGCCTTGGCGGCCTGGGGGCGACTTATCCCAGGCGGGCTCCGTTTTTCGAACTTCGGCTGCTGGAGCGGCTGGCGTCCGAGCCGCGGCGGGGGTTTTTAGGGAGTTTGGTTTGTATTTGGCGCGGGGACCTGGACCTGGACCTGGATCGTTCGATTCCGGCCTGGTGCAGCCGCGTGCGGCGGGTATCCGGTTCCGGGCATTTGGCAACGAAATGTTCTTGGGATCCACAACGGTAACATAGCATGTTTTCCTTGCGGTTGTGGCGGCGTTGGCTGCTCAGGTCCATAGGGTCGTTAAGCGGGAGCTCCGCGTTTGGCTTGGGGGCGGCCCGCGGTATGTCGGGTTGGGTTCGGGGAGCCGCGCGCGCGGGGGGCGCTGCGGCCCGAGGGGTACGTGTCTGTCTATTTTTATACTGCTGGTGCTGGCGGTAGCGGTTATCCAAGCTTTGCAGGTGTCGGGTAAATTCGTGGTACTGGCGGGATGGGGCGGGGTTGTGGAGGAGCATGTCCTGGAGCTCTTCCGATATTCCCTGGAATAGAAGAGGGGGGAGGGCATCCTCCGGCATTTCTCCTTCCAGAGACAGGCGTTGGAACTCCGACAGATACTCGGCGAAATCTACGTTCCGCTGCTTCAGGGCATATAGTTTGTTTTGTGCGTTTTGGACGTGGTCGGGGTCCCCGAATGCCTCCTCTAGGTATTGGAGGAGATCCGTATAATCTCCGAATTGGGGTGTGCCTCCGACCATTTTGGGCAGGATCAGGTTGTACGCTTTACCGGACAGTCGACCGGCTACATAAATCAGGCGTGATTCGGGGTTGGGGAAGCGGTCTTTGTTTGAGGTCATTTTCCCCCGGATTTGGGTGGCGAAGCGGCGGAGGTCGGAGCGGGCGCCCGTAAATTTATCGGGGTCTGGAAGTCGTTCAGAAAGGCGGGCGGAGGCGGGATGTTCGGAAGCAGGCGGCGGAGTCGTTCCCATAGGAGTAACCATAAGGGGTTCAACAGGCGTGTTGGTAGTTGGGGCGGGGGTGGTTATGTGTACCGTGGGTAGCGTTACGGTCCGAACTTCCTTCAGTTCGGACCGTGTTTTCTCTAATTCGGCGAAAGCGGCATCCCGGGAGGTTATGGCGGAGGCCTTTTCCATGGCCATGGCCAGAATGTCGGCCTGCGCCTTGTCGCGGACACGGTCCGTTTCGGCGCGGGCGCGTTGGGTCTCGGCTTCCTGCATTTCTAGGCAGGAGTTCAGGCGGACGTTGCTATCGTGCAATAGTTGCAGCTTTTGGTAGGAATCGGAGATGTAAGACACCCATTGTTCAGGGTGTCCTTGTAGGTGTTCGATCAGTTCCTCGGTCGAATCGGTTAAGATCGGGGGTTGCAGTGACGCAGGCATCGCGGGCACCTAATGAAGGAGCTACGTAATGTCACGGGCAGGCAGGGCGGACAGGTAGGTGCGGGCGATCAGGTAACAGGACAGAGTATATTGGCTATCTAGTCTTCCAGGCACAGGGTAGCAGGTGGTTGTTGACGAAGACGTAGCTCGAGGAGCTACATATCGGAGACTGCAGAGATTTCGCGTAGATATACGCGCGCGAGGCGCTCGGCCCTCGCGCCTTCACGTGACAGGGGTCATGACTAAGCGACAGCCCAGTGGCTGTCCTTCAGGTCTGTGACATAGAGGCACCCAATTCGTGTCGAAGTTTTGGAAACACCTGACAACCCGTTTGAAAATCGACAGCCTGCTATCCACTGCTCACCACCCCGAGACTGACGGACAGACCGAGCGTTTTAACGCGTCCCTGGAACAATATTTGAGAGCTTATGTGGCCTACCTGCAAGATGATTGGGAAAGTTGGCTTCCCCTCGCCGAATTCACAGCCAACTCCCACAAGTCCGAGACCACCGGAACCTCCCCGTTTTACGCGACTTACGGATTCCATCCCCGCATGGGATTCGAGCCGGTACCCCTGAACCAGCCTTTGCCCGCCCAGCGGGATGCCGAAAAGCTAGCCGCCCGAATGGAAGCCATTCTGGAACAAGCCCGCGCCGAAATGACCGCCGCCCAAGCCCGTTACGAAGAACAGGCGAACCGACACCGTACCCCGGCCCGCCGGCTTACCGTCGGCCAATATGTATGGTTAGACGCACGGAACATCCAGACCGCCCGCCCGCAGAAGAAACTGGATTGGAAGAACTTGGGACCCTTCCGAATTTCTGAAGTGATTAGCCCGTACGCCTACCGTTTGGACCTGCCGTCGTCTATGAGAGTACACCCTGTTTTCAATATAAACCGACTAAAACCTGCTGACGTTGAGCCCCTGCCGGGCCAACAACCTGCACCGCCACCCCATTTGGAAGTGGAAGGTGAGAGAGAATACGAAGTCGAAGAGATCCTCGACTCCTTTTGGGAAACCCGCGGCCGAGGAGGCCGCCGGCTGAAATATATCGTCCGTTGGGCTGGATATAGCGAACCCACGACTGAACCTGCCGATTACCTGGAAAACGCTGCTCAATTGGTAAAGAATTTCCACCGTCGATACCCCCATAAGCCCGGGCCCCGGCCGTGACGGAGCTCGGCCTGGAAGGGGGGAATATTGTCACAGACCTGAAGGACAGCCACTGGGCTGTCGCTTAGTCATGACCCCTGTCACGTGAAGGCGCGAGGGCCGAGCGCCTCGCGCGCGTATATCTACGCGAAATCTCTGCAGTCTCCGATATGTAGCTCCTCGAGCTACGTCTTCGTCAACAACCACCTGCTACCCTGTGCCTGGAAGACTAGATAGCCAATATACTCTGTCCTGTTACCTGATCGCCCGCACCTACCTGTCCGCCCTGCCTGCCCGTGACAGGTACCTATAATACCATTATATGGTAATAGTAAAAAATATTTAATATAATTTTTATTAATTCGATTAATTTGTTCGGTTATTCGTTCCTGGAATTGTCGATTTTCGGCTTAAAACGTCGCGACCATTTAACGCAAAACGTTAACGTTAGCCGGAACGTTGGTAGTAAAAGGGGTTTAAAGGGTGGTTTTATTAAAAGATATTATTTCGGCGGTATTGTTCGGTATATTTTAAAACAAAATATTAAATAGGAACAATTAAAATATTACAATTAAAATATCGGGGTAACCTGTTCTTATAATAAAATATAGTAGGTTGAAACAATTGAACGTCTAATTGGGTAACTGGGGTTTTTAATAATTGGGGGTGAAATTATAATTGTTTTTAAATAAATATTGAGGTTAATTAAAATTTAATTGCTGCTAAATAATTTTAAAATCGAATTTATTTATATGGTAATAAGCGTACCTTATATAAACTATGTTCCAAATGTGATTATTTTTGTGTAAATAATTATAATTACTCTGGGGTAATTACGGCTGGGCTGATTATTTTTTTGGCAATGATTGTGGTCATTCCTGTTTTGGTGATCGGGTTAGGGTTTTTTATCTTATCACCACGTAACCTCGTGCTCCCTTTTTCTGTCCTTGGTTCGTGCTTCTTGGTTAATTCTGGCTTGGGTTCCCGACACCTCTCTCATTCTTGCCCAATCGTGTCGGTACCAATCCTGGTCGTAACAGCAAGTCACCACGCAATTCCTCATTCCGCTGACGCCTTTTGAAACAATCGATTGTTACGGTGAGGTTATTTTATAGAGAATTGGGCTTAATGTATGCAAAACCATGCATATGATCAACTCTTTGCGATTCAGTGCGACTTGGTGTAAATTTAGGGACGCATCCGGAGAAACAGAAATTCTGCCAGTCTAATCTCGTCGCAGACATTGTGCTGTAATACTTGACTTGGTGCCCGTGACGATCATGGTGAACATTTTGATTTAAATTTGGGTCGCCGTGACAGGAACCACCGTCCGAAAAAAGCATAACCACGTGGATTAGAGAAGGGAACTCCGTACAGCGGCACCCCTTGTGGCCGGGTGTCCCCGGATATATACAAGGTACCTCCCTACACTTTACTTGGTTGACACCCGGTTTGGGCATTACGATTTAGAACGCAGTATCCTTTTTTTAGTGTGGCATTCTTCTGACCTGGACCTAGGCTTTTTACGTGGTAAATCTCTTCCAGCCTCACGCACACAGCCACTTACTTTTTTGTTTTTAAATACGCTCCTGTTGCTTTGTTTTTGGCTTGGTCTCTCCTTTTTTTTGGCTCGTTTCTAGCCACACCTTTGGTTTTCTAGAACCACAGAGGAAACAATACTTGTCCGCTACCATGAAGCTATCGCTGCTCTTGATCGGTGCTGCTGCCTCCACCAGCGTCGTCGCTTCGGGGAGGCAGCCAATCAGCCCCCGAGGGTCATACCAGCCCTGGTGGAAGCAGACGTCGCCACCGCCCGGCTCCTATCCCGGCGCGGGCGCCGGCTCCTCCAGGCCCTCCCGAGGTTTCGAGAGCTGCCCGACGTGGCAGTTCGGCGCGCCGCCCGTCCAGCTCGCGCCGACAGGCGACGGGCACTGCTGCCTTCCGGGCAGAGACAAGGACTCGCTCAACTGCTGCCGGACCTTTCTCACGCCGATGCTGAGCGGCTGGTGGGAGCTCAGCTGCGACAACGAGATGTGGTACACGGTCGAGAAGTACAAACGCTTTCGTGGCTGCAACACCGGGACGATCAAGCCCAGAGTTTGCGCGCGCAAGGGCATCATCTTGGACGCCAAGCTCGTGAGCAAATACAAGCCGCGGCGTCCGGAGAATTTGAACCCGGATCCCCGGCGGGAGAGAAAAGACTCTGAAGACACCCCGTTCGACCAAAACGTCGAGGGGATGGGCCATCGCACGAAAGCGTACGAAGCCGTCGTCAAGGCTGACCAAGGCTTGAGGAAGAAGCCCAGTCGCAGTTACAAAACACCCGACAGTTCTCGTTTGGGTCCACGGAACAATATTAACCCCGACCCCGAGCCGCTCGCTTCGCAAAGCCATAAAGTATAGGTGGTATGTTAGTGCGAGCATCGGTTGGTTGTCAGCCTGGAAACGTTTGTTTTCCTCAGTCTTTTATCCCTTTTTTACTCGTTCCTCCCCTTTCTTTGTATATATAGTTGAGCGTTCGTCTACTCTTCTTTTTCTTGTTTAATGCATTTCTCAGTCCCCACATCATTTTGAGTGCCGAAATGCGGACGTGCGGGCTGGTATTTTGGGCAAGTTTCAGCGCTGTTGCTTCCTTGAATAATGGGCCTAGATTAAATGCTCAAATAAACTCCTCGAACTATGGCTTTGATTGATGCCATTTGTTTCTGTGTCAACCGATAAAAGTTGGTTTCTTTTGCGTGGCACATGCCTAAAGTGCTCACTGGAGCAATCTATGCAACCCTCGCGCTACAATAGGGACAAGATACTGCTGAGGGCTGTCTCGGAGCGCTCCATGTTATATTTCCGTCTACCTCACAAATAGAAGAAACGATCGATGAAGAACGCTGGCTATCTGAGATTTCAAATATAGCTAGGGCGCAGGTACCACGCACACGCACCACCTGACAGATATTTTATACCCATGGATATTTAGCACACTCTTTCGCATCTGCACAGCACGCCCTGAAAGGAGGCCCCCGATCGCAAAGATGCTTCCAGCGACCCCGCCATCCAACGTTACCATCAATACTGGCCGACCCCTTTGCAGAATCTTCCTCTCCGTAAACCGCCGAGATCATACCAGAAGTGGCCAAAAGGGTAAATATGGTGAGACTTTTGTGGAATTTCATTTTGGTTATAGATGGAAATGACACTTTGGCTGCTTGTAAGAAGACTGATATTGTTTCAAGGTAAACGTTGTACGATGGAAGCAAGTTGGTGGAAATCCAGCGGCTTGGACGTGAAAACGAAGGGGAATTGGGCAGAGTGGCAAGATTTGGGAGGCAGGGTTTATGTGTGAATACGAGAACTTATAAATACCTGCCTCACTCGAGCTAATTACTTTAAATAGGAACAAGCGAGGAAGCACTCTTTTCTTTAATCATGTAAATACCGGGGCCTACAAGGATTATCCAACTTGTAAAATTATGTATAGACAGTTTCCGTGTAGGTATAAGAGAGAATAGCAATTTAAAGCATGGATTTGCGCCGCTGGAAATCGGACTTGGAGTACACGCCGTACACTGCAGTCACAAGTCCGCCGCTGTGAAAAGCCCAAATGGGTAAACGCCCAAACGGTCCGTTACACGGTTGGATTGAAAGAGAAGGCAGAAGAGATAGTGTAGTGACTTTGTGTCTTTCGCTTTAATTAAATGATTACCCTGTGCAGGTGCTTATCGATTAGCATTTTGAAGGCGCTGTAGTTGTTGGAGCATGATAAGGAAGCGATGAAGTTCGAGTGGCTGCCTAGGATTTGTAGATTGTAATCCATCAGCCAGCACCGCAATTATGTCGAACGACCACAACATATTGTTATGGCGCAGCGAATTGCATCAGCTTGTCTTTTGAGTAGCCGTCACCTAGCCGTATATTAGCAACAAGCCAAGCTAACCCCGCGTTGGAAAAACCATGATGAATGTCTATTTAGAAATCGCTTGAATCATATTAAAGTCTAATGGCTTTATTTAGTTGATTCGAGAATATTTTGCCTCCAATTCCGCGCCCCCACCCGCCATTGAAGCTTTGTTGTTGAAACCAGGCATCAAAATCCGTCGGCGTGCAATCGAACCTTGACACCCGTACCCGAGCACATGGTAGCCGTCGCGTCATGCTTGACGTCGACCTCGGGGTCCCAGCTTTCTATCCTGTCGAATCGCTGCAACAGCCTCACGATGACGTATGCAGTCTTTGTCAGTGCCGACTGCTGGCCCGGGCAGATGCGAGGTCCTCCGCTGAACTGTATGAGAAAGAAGAAAATGACCGTGTTAGCATCATTGTCCACCACGACAGAACTGCAACATCACGACATGAAAAGGGGTAGTAAAGACCAAGGACATACCGGTATAAATTCCCACCCGTGCCTTTTTCCCTCCCACCTCTCCGGAACGAACCGTTCCGCGTCCTCACCCCAGAGCTCTTTCCTCCGACCCATGATGTACGGTGCAAAGTAGACCAGCGTGCCCTCCTTGACAAAGACCTTTGACTGGCCATCGGGACCCCCACCCCTAGGCAGCGTGGTGTTGCGCCTGGCACGCCGCGAGTTGACGGGCACGACGGGGCACAGGCGCGCAGTCTCGTTAATGACGTGCTGCAGGTAGCGGCACTCCTTGAGGCTCTCGAACGTGACGGCGCGGCCGGGGTCCTCCTCCTCCTCCTCCCGCGGCCCGCCAAAGTGCTCGAGCACCGCGCGCCGCAGTTTGTGGCAGCGGGCCGGGTCGCGGGCCAGGTTGTAAAACACCCAGCTGATGAGCGAGGCCGTCGTGTCGCGGCCGGCGAACAGCACGCCCAGGATCTGGTGCCGGAGCTCCACGGGGTCGGGGAAGCTCTCGGCGAGGGCGTCGAGGAAGATGTACTTTTCCTTTGCGGCGGGTGGCGACTCTGCCGGGGGCTGCTTCTCGGCGGCCGCGAGGGTCTTGTTCTGCCGGCGGGCCACGTACTTGTCGATAAAGGCGTGGCAGTCTCGGCAGGCCTTTTCGAAGCCCCTGGGCCAGATGTACGGCCCGCATTTAAAGAACTGCCCGCGGGTGGCGAGGCCCTCCATTGCCCGGTCCAGGGCGGATGCAAAGTCGATCTCGTCCTCGTCGTCTGTTACCTTTCCGTTCTGCAGCTGGAGCTCTTTGAGCTGGGATCCGACCGAGGCGCCACAGAGGAATTCGGTAGACGAATCGAGCGAGTACCTAAACATGAGAGTTTGCAGGTCTATGTTTCCCGTCCAGCCGTCCGAGCCGGTCTCGAGACAGGCCATCATGTTCTTAAAGTGCTTCTCATCCAGCTCGAGATCGCCAACCTGGTGCCGCGCAAACGAGGGCCGGACCAACCCCCGCAGCATCTTCCACGCGTGCCCGTCTGTAGTGAAGATGCTCTCGCCGACCAGAGGCCGGGCAATCTCGCGCCTGGTCTGGCCGACCTCGAAATCGTCAAACTGTTTCGAGAGCATGGCGTGCACGTTCACTTCGTCGGCCGTCAGGATGCCGCTGGTGTGGACGATCTGGAAGGAGCAGGTCAGGTTGTTTGGGTTGGCTGGCGTCGAAGTCTTGGCCAGCTGCTCTCGAAGCCACTCGGGCGTCCGCATCTGTCGACGCGAGATGATGAGCTTGCGCACAATGTCTAGGCCGAAGGGACACCAGGAGGGGAAGGACGCTGGGGGTTTGCACCCGAGGCGGCGGGCTTCGGTGGCGTTTTGCCACGTCTTGAGGATGACTTTGGAGATCAGGTAGAGGGTAAATATTCCCACTGCGGCCAGGGCCAGGGAAACAGTGCTGTGTGCCATGATTTTCTTTTTTCAGATAGAAGAATTGTTGTGAAATAAGCAACCTAGTAGTACACTCGTTTGTTTGATTTCAAAGTGAGCTATCATCCAGGAATATGTCAACCTCGGGCCAGGGGGATGCTATATACCGCCTTGCCCTCGGTGACTGGGCGGCATGCTCACATCCGTCCCCTGACAGACTCATGGGGGCCGGACCTGGCTTGACTGTCACTTTACTGCAGTCTACCCAGTCTCAATGTTTTTCGACGACATGATGTGTGGGCCTCTAGTCTCTTAGATTCCTCCCTTGATTATATGGTATGGGGGCGCAATCTTCCATGCGCCTGTGGGTTGCAGACAAGATAGTTGCCTGCCAGGAAAACCATCTGACAGCCCACTTGGACTTCGTACCATGGTTGGTGGAATTACACTATTAGAGAGCACGTTTCCAGATCGTGTAGGATGAGATACTGCCCTACGAGGTTATTATTAGTCGCAAAGGAGGGTCCTGGGCAAATGAGCCCTTGCAAAATCCAAGGCGTAGATTCTTATCAAAAGGGATCGTTGTCGGCCCCTTGAGAATCTTAGGCTATCAGCACGCCATGCTTACATTTTCTACAGGCAACGGTTTTATTGCGGGCCCTCGGGGGTCGGTTTCGGTTGTCCGCTGCCGCGTATAAAAAAGATCTCGTCTGTTTGCCTCGGGCCCCCAAATTCCTTCCCGTACGACGTCAAGTTTTGTGGCAGGCAAAAAAAAAAGGGCTACGCCGCAAAAGGACCCGCGTCTTTTCCCGGCTGTGGTCAGACGAACTGGGGCACCAAACTACGACGCGGCGAATCACCGTGGGTATTTCTAAAAACAGCCACCACCATGCCCCCTAGTTGCCGCCGCCAAAAAAGGCTTGTCAAATACGCTTTTTGCCGTTGACGACATTTGCCAATTTTGCCATTGATTCGGTGCTATGATTTCCCATGGCGACCTAGCGTAACAGGTTGCACAGTCGAGGCACGGAAAACCTGTTCTAGCGATAAACATTGGATTTCTTGCACGCATTTTCAAGAAAACTTAGCTGGGCGTATCACTCTTTCGGCGCTTAGAAACCCGCTTTCTGGCAGCCTGCCCAATTCGTGCCGCAGACCCTCTTTATTCTCCGAAAGCAGGACCGATTGATGTCGTGCCAATAAAGCCAAGCTCTCCCCCTGACTGTTGTCAAGCATGTGATATTCTTTTCCTGCCCTTTGTCGGGCTTGGTCGTTTGGATGCAGCTGACTCTTGGCCGGAGGATTCTTCTCTCACATATTTGTCCTCTGTGCATCTTTTTTACACAGTTTTCAACAGCATGGGTCCAAGGTCATTGTCGCAAACATGCATACCAACTATACCGCCTCCCACAAGCCAGAAGTGCTGGTTCGCCAAGGCTCCGCGGGGTAGATAAGATACCTAGGTACCTGGCACTGCTGGCAGGTAGAGTTGCTGGCATTCGGGAAATGCTCTCGCGAGGAGACGGACACAGCAAATAGGCGACAGGACAGCACTTCAAATGACCATCAATCGAAGGCTGGTGTGGTGACTCTTCAATTTTCAATACTTTCCGCCAGAAACCAAGGGAAAAAAAAACAAGCACCATGACACCGGCCGAGAAGCCAGATTCGTCGGCCCTGGAAGCCGACGACGTGGCAATCGCCGAGCGCTACACCGTATGGAGCGAGCGCAAACGCCGAGTCGTATCCTTCATGCTCGGCTACCTCTGCCTCGCCTCCTCCCTCACCAGCACCATCTACTTCCCCTTTCGTCGAGCGGCTAGCGCGTCGCTAACCACGTTTCGACCCACGACATCGACCTGGCCATGGAGCTCTACGTCGCTCCTCCAGGGGATACTGCCGGCGATATGGTCGCCGCTCTCGGACACGTGGGGGGCCGGCGGCCCTTCTACCTAGCTGCCTTTGGCATCTTGACCGCCGCGTCGCTCGGCCTCTCCACTGCGGGCGGCGAATTTGTAATGCCGAATTCATTAGCCTCCCTACGGATCGTGTTTTACGCAGACGCCGTTCTCGTGCTCTGTCTGTCTGTGTATTTTGCCGGCCTATTCTTCTGCACCCAGACTTCAATATCCCTCTTTGCTACCATACACGGGTTCAATCCTGATCAAGTCGGTTTGTGCTTCCTGCCCGGGGCAGGCGGGTCCTCGTCGGCTTCGTGGCCGGCCGCCCTTATGGACCACAACTACCGCCGCGTGGCAATGGAGGCCGGCTTCCCAATCGGCCGCATCCGTGGACAAATTCCCCATCGAGAGAGCGCGCACACGGGGTTCGGTCACTATCATAATTGGCCCGGCCGCGCCGCTCTTCTTTCGGGGCCTCCTCGGACTTAAATGTGCCGTCATGCACCAAATTTACGAACCCCCTGATCGTTGACATCTTCCCCAAACGGCCGGGCGCCGCCGCTGCGACAAGGAACATTACGTGCTGTGCGCTCGGTTTTTATTGTCGCTGTTCTGGATCCCATGCTCAAGGCCATGGGGTACGGATGGGTCTTTACAATCTTTGGGGTCTTGGGTGCCATGACGTGCACAGCGGCGTTGGTCCTGCTGAGATGGGGTTCGAAATGGAGGAAAATGCGGCCGTCCAGGGCTGGCTGAGCATTGGAAGCAACCAACAAGGCGGCGATTGTGGCTCACGGCGTAAGGCATTTATCCGTTTCTTTTTTGTACAGATGCCATTATATTAATCCTTGAACTCCGAACAGGACTCCGGTTCAATCACGCGACAGTGAAAGTCTCGGATCATTGCTGCCTTAATGTCTCCGAATATTGCCCATTGGTGGGCCTGGGCGCGTTCTGCGCTTTGGATTGCCGACAGGACGTGGATAGGTAAATACCTGGGTACCTAGGTAGGTAGATAGGTAATTAGGCAATTTTTGCATGCCAAGCTCGGTCGCCTGTTGTACCTTGCCTTACGAGACCAACAACTCGTGGTCCTAACATTTGTCTAGATAGGTAGGTAGTTATCTCAATGCTGCGGGGTATTTGCGTTGGTCGCACAAACAAATGCCCACTTTCTGAACAGCGACCGGAGCTGACGTGGATGGTGAGCCTGACTTCCTCAATTACAAGTCGCACATAAAAGCCCGAATTGACACAAGAGACTGACATCAAGACCATTGTCTCCACGTCACGCTCTGCAACCGACCAAACACCCCAAAAACTATCCGATGGCGCACAATACCAATCGTGAGCGCAAGTCTTGGAAGGACGACACCCGATGGCTGTACAAGAACCTCGACCGCCAGAGATGCCTAGGCACAATTGCTCCCGCCGGCCTCGAGCCCTGCGGCGAGCCCGTCACGAGTGAAGAGGAGGCCACGGTCCTGGGTACGTTCTGCTGGACCGCCGAAAAGACTGTCAGGGTCCCCGGCGGCGAGCCCGTCTTTCAAAACGTCCCACTCCCAGCTGCGCTGCCTCGGGCGCCGAACCTAAAGGCTGCTGCCAAGATCAGAACCATGCCTCCGCACATTCTCGCGCCCTTGGCTCAGGCCATCACCACCATGTCCCCATCCCATCACCTGCGCAACACGGATCTCGTCGTCTCTCGCAACAGTCTGCGCAAACTCTTTGCTCTGTGCGCAGGTCGCAATCAGGACAGCTTCCGGATCGGTCTGCACTTGATTAACGACACGCTGGTTATAACCAAGGATGACAGGTTCCTTTGGCATCCCGGCGTCACCCGTTCAGAGGGCGTGGGTCTGAGCTTCGAGAACCGGTTCGCAAAACCCCTCGCGGGTAGGGAAGATGACCAGTCGCACCATCGCATCCTCGCGTACAACCTGGGCGATCTCCGTTGTGTCGTGCAGTTTGAGGTCGACGCATGCTACTACCCAGATGCAAAACCACCAGACGAGGCGCCAGAGGTTCCGGCAGCCGATAATGGCCTCGCAATGGCAGACAGGCTGCGACAACTCAGTCTCGGACCTGCCGCCTCCCCACCCACCGACCGCGACGCCACCGCAGCTGCAGCCTCAAGCCAGACGACGCCTCGCCCTATCGCCCCGCAATCGGCCATGGCCGAACTGAAAACCACCAACTCGCGTTCAAAGCTCAGGGAGGCGCTGCCGCAGCTCTGGTTTGGCAGGACACCATGGTTCATCCAGGGCTTTCGGAGCGGCGACACCGTCACAAAGGTCGAGGCCACCAGCGCGGCTGGACGCTTCGCCGAGTGGGAGCAGGGAAACCAGGAGACCCTGCGTCGCGTCGTCAGCTGCATCCGCGAGCTCCGCGAGACGCTCAGGGCTGCTGGGCCGGCGAGGAGACACTGCGTTCTCGTCTACGACAAGGGCGCGCAGGGGCAGCAACCTGGGCCGCGCGGCGTCGTCCGGGTGTTCCGGTCAAACGTTGTAAGGGATCCTGTGCCAAGGGAGATGGTCGAGGCTCTCTGGGGCCCGGGTTAGGGGATCTGGATGAAGGTTGTGCGGTGCAGTTTATGACGGGGACCCTTGGTCGTCTTGTCCTACCCCGCCAGATAGAGCTCGACCTAGCGACTGTTCAAAAGCTTGTCTTTCTTTTCCTCCCTGGTGGCCAAAACTTTGCTCAACATTTCGGGACGGGCTGCGATCTGATCAATGCCAACCGTTGACGTCCCATCTTTCTACGCTTCAAGTCCGCAATGGGAATGGTCAGTGGCATGTGGGCTTCAAAAATCACTTGGTAGCTAGTGAAGGAATGCTGACGAGAGCCGGTTGAACATGATTCACTTTTGGCAGCTTTTCACCACGCCATCCTCACGAAAAGGCTGAGGGGCTTTGGTGTTGCCATCGCTCATGTTACATGGACAAGCTTGACATTATCAACACGAACATATTGTTTCCGACCCTCTGCAGTTGAAGTGGATACTCTAGAATCTAGAGCATATCTTGCGTGCCACAGTAAACATACAAATTGCACATGCAGTTGGAGTCTATCGCCCTGATCTCCAAGGCCACCATTTAGAACAAGTCTCCCTCTGGAGGGACAATGCACACAGCTGACCCCCACAAAATCTCACTTCTCGACCTCCCGGGCGAGATACAGAACCAAATCCTGCACCAGTGCACCCCGATGACCCGGATCGCCCTGCGGATCACATGCCACCGCCTCCGCGACATGATCGACCTCCCCAGCCTGGGGGGACGTCTTTGACGCCGAGACGTAGGAGCTGGCCTGCCGCGAGTCCAACCACGACCGGCACGAGGGGACCCGAGCCCAGATCCGTCGGATTATATCGCCTGTGGCGTCTGCCTCGGGCTCCGGCACACCTGCGAGTTCGACGACTGCATGCTGGGGCAAGAATCATCTCAAGTCGGGGGTGATGAGCAAATGACGTGTCCTTGTGGTTGCCGTATGTTTTACCAATGATGCAATGGAGTTTCGTCTTTGTTCTTCATTTTTTTTCCTTCTTAGACCACGGCATCCGAACTGTTGCACAAAAAGGTATTACTCCCGTCGCCGCACTTTGTATTCTCTTCCCGCCCTCGAATCTGCAAAGCTATGTTTACCCCCCGACTTCTGCTACCCCTGAAAATCGCAATGCGAATCGTGATTCCGCAAAGTAACCCGCAATGTTGACCATCTAAATCGCTGCAATGATGAAATCGATCAGATCGCTGTAATTATCTCATTCTGGAGACTGTTTTCGAAAAGCGTCAACTACGCCCCACTCCGTATTGAACCTGCTGGATGATCAAAAGAGCACGAAAATGTTATTTCTATAACATTTTACCGTAGGTCTAGTTAGTTGTATGTAATCTGTGGCCGTCACAGGTACGGGGCCCTTGATCAAAGTACCTCGTTTCGCACGGGTCCTCTCAGCAACTCATCATTTTGCGCAGGTTCGTTGAGTTTCCCAAATTTCGACCTGACTTTATTCGGATTAATTTTCCTCCCCCGCATCGAAAAGGGAGAAAGGTCTTGCGCGCGCTACTCACGCCAATATCCACGCTTCCTCTTCTTCCACGCATCGTCAGTCGTCCCGTCGAGAACCTCCTGGATGTTGGGCACGTCAAAGTGCTTCTTGCCATCGAACAGAACGTCAATCTCCTCTAGCGTCTTGCCCCGAATCTCGATCCAGAACCACCATATAAACACGAGGAAGGCCAGGTTCCAGGCGCCGTTGATGATCCACAGCCGCCACTCGATGGCGACCAGGGCGGCCGGGAAGGCAAAGTTGCCCCAGATGCCGGTGGCGCAGACCACGAAGCTGAACATGGCCATGCCCCGGGCGCGGATGCGAAAGTAGAGCATCTCGGCCGGCAGCAGGAACAGGATGGGGATCCAGCCGAACGCGTAGAACCCGGCAAAGAGGAAAATGGCAAAGACGGCGGCCCAGACGCCCGCGCTCTCGGTGCTGTTGCCGTAGTATCGCGTCAGGGCGCCCAGCAGGAAGAGCGAGATCGACACCCCGCCCGTGCTGATCAAGGTGACGCACTTGACTCCGAATCGGTCGACGAAGAAGCTCCCCATGATGGAAACAACGAGCGAGAGGGCGTTTAGGCCGACGTTCTGTCTCTTGTCAGCGCCCCGAGCCCCAGACAGTCATCGTTTCGAATGTGTCAATAAAAAATGTCAATAAAAAAAGTCAACCTACCAGTATCAGCTGCACCTCTCTGTCGCCGACCCCCACGTTGTTCATCATGTCCCCAATGTTGTACATGACAACAATGTTCCCCGTGAGCATCGAAAACATGGCGCAGGTCGCCGTGATGATCAACCTGACCCTGGCGCCGCGGTTGCGTATCATCTCCTTGTAGCTCATGGGGTCGCGCTCGTAGCCGATCGTCTCGACGATCTGGCAGAACTGGAGGCGCACCAGCTCGTCGCGCGTGTCGCCGTTGGCGTTGATGCGGGCGAGCACCAGCAGACCCTCGGTCGGCCGGCCCTGGTCGATCAGCCAGCGCGGGCTCTCGGCCACCAGCGGGATGAGCAGGATGCAAAGGAGACCCCAGGCGCCCTGCAGCAGCGACGGGAGGCGCCACGACCACGTGCTCTCCATCTTGTAGGTCGAGTACGTGACGCCCGAGGCGACCAGGGCGCCGACGTAGAAGAAGTCGTCAAAGAGGCACAGGCCCCACGCGCGCTTGTTCCACGGCAGCGTCTCGGCGAGGTACGCCGATCCGGCAATCACCGACGCCGTCGTCCCGAACCCGATGATGACGCGCGCGATGCAGAACATGGCAATGTTGACCGCGCCGCCTTGCAGCCCTGCGGCCACCATGGTGATGGCGGCCGACCAGAAGAGGCCGTTGCAACGTCCGTAGTTGTCAATCAACGAGCCCCAGCACAAACACTAGAATCGTATTGTTAGGCGCAGCTCCCAGCCGGTGCATCTTTAAAGGGCTTTGGGCAAAAGCCTACCGCCAAACACCCGCCGACATAGTTTGTCGCAATCATGAGCGACCTGGTCGCGTCCGAAAGGTGAAAATATTCATCATACTGGGGCATGATGTTCATCCCACTCATCATGCTGGCGTCATAGCCTTGCATCTTTTTTTTTGTTTTGCGATGAAAGAAATTCACCATTATCAGTCAGTATTTCATCCTGACGCGCACCTGGGTTGAAGAAACCATTCGGCCGGGGGCTCAAGCTTACAGACGCCGTCACCACCGTGCAGGCCAGCAGGACCACCAGGTTTCCCCACTGCGAACTCGGGTACCATATCGGCAGGCGAAAGGGTAGAATGTCCCCTCTTTGCATCGACCAGTTCGGGCGCATGTTTGTAGATTGTAAAAAATCTGTCGAAGAGCAAGCACCAGCTCCAGGA